>NW_026731675.1:0-600000 GCF_028476545.2 Physella acuta | reverse complement strand
TTGTTGTTAACTTGTGGTCTAGCTGTAGTCAGTTTGATAGTGTGAGAAAATTATCTGTAAATATGATATTTGTGTTATTGTCACTTCCCTTACCCATTTAATACGTACACATTGTACCTTTCAGTGCCCATTCAACACTTACATTGAAGATGGTCACCCATGTGCCCAGGGCAGTGGCTACTGTATGGGAGGTATCTGCCCCACAGTCCACAAACAGTGTCAGGGAATTTGGGGACCAGGTAGGTGGCTTGTTGCTGACCAGCACTTGCACAATTTTTTGAATTGGTTATTGCACTAGTGCAAGTTGTAGACATTTCATTTAACTGAAGATAAGTTTTGGCCTGGAATTGATGTTCTATAATTATCACTGGGTACTCAAGTTGTAGACATTTTATTTAACTGAAGAGGAGACAATTTTGGCCAGAAAATGATATTGTATATTTTATCCCCAGGTGCCCAGGGTGGACATGATCAATGTTTTCAGCGCTTTAATCCAACTGGCAACTTCAATGGTCACTGTGGTAAGGACAAGGTGACAGGCAGCTATGCCAAGTGCCAGAATGAGTAAGTTTTTTGTTTTCACCTCACATTTTCATCTATCATGCTTTGGTCAGACATTTTTGGCCATGGTTTTTCACACATTCTTAACTTTAGCTCATCTCCCAGTACTGGGAAAAAAAATTTCAGCCTGCATCTTAAACCATTTTGTTCAATTGATCTCCAACAAAATCCACTGCCTTGAGTAAAGTTTTTAACAATCCACCATCTTGTGCCTCCAGTGACATTCTGTGTGGTTTGCTCCATTGTGAAGGGGGCAACACATCACCAAGGTATGGTTCTGACAAGGGATTCTCTGCCACACATGTCAATGCCAACAGTATCAAATATGAGTGCAAGTAAGTGGGCTGGTTGCTTGTCTTTTTAAATCTGTCAATGCCAACAGTATCAAATATGAGTGCAAGTAAGAGGCCTTGTTGCTTGTCTTTTTAATCTGCACAAAACTAACAATCAACATAAGGTAGCGGTTTTTATAATTTACATGCCCTAATAAATTGTATATATTTTAACCCCCCAGAACTGTACATGGCCCAGCTATGATGGACATGCCCCACATGGGCATGGTACAGGACGGTACAAAGTGTGGTCTGAACAAAATTTGTCTCAAGAACTCGTGTGTCAACCTGCAGGTTGTGCCTAAGCTCAACTGTCCAACCACAGATCTGGCTCTCATATGCTCAGATAATGGGGTGCGTCACAGTTTGAAAGTTTAAATTTTTAAGTACTTGTTAAAACGCTGGCACTTTTTTAGTATCATTTTCCTAAACCTAATATATTTAATCCTAATCTTGGTTGAACAAAGGCTATGGAAGCAAATCCAAAAAGAAAAGCAGGCTGAAATCGGAGTCAATGGCCTCAATTGACACGTAACACTTAATTGTGTTGGAGGCGTGGTCGAGTCGGCAAAAAGCTCATGGTTGATAAATTCGAACAAAGTCTCGAGTTCAAACCCACTGGCAGATAAATCTCGATCCCCTTCAACACTAATGATTAAGAACGAAGAAGAAGAAGAAAGAATCCTAAACTTATTCCTGATCTTTACCCCAATAATAACATTTAAAAATTTTTAGATACTGTACCACATTTTACCATTGTTTACAATAGAACCATTTTCATCGTTTACACTATGGTAAATAATCTGTTGAAATTTATTAAGTTTATGCAACAATTTTATAAAATTAAAAAATTTGCAGCATGTCAAGATTAAATAGTTATTTCATGGGTCTCACTTGTCTAAGTAATGTTGCTTCTATCTTTTTTAAAATTGTCTCAAAATTTTTTATCTGATCAGGTTTGTGCCCCAAACAATTTATGTTTCTGCAACTCTGGTTGGGAGGGTGAAGACTGTGCTACCAGGTCTAACAGCACAGTGCTTGAGGAGCTTGTATCATTTGTCCCCCTTGAAACAACCTCTGTCACCACCACTGTTATGGAAGTCAAGGCTATTGAGCTGAGTGAGAGGGAGATAAGCCCACCAGAGAGCAACTTACAAGGGGAGACAAATACTCCAGCTACTTCTCCTGTCACTGAGGGTAAATACCTTATATTTATATGTAAGCAAAATGAAACTGTAATATTGAGATGTGTAAATAGAGCTAAATCACCAAAAGCAATACATGCAAAACAAACACTAGTTCTAACGTTAAAAATAAAAATTGGCAATATGAGGTTACCATTAGGGAAGTTACCAGCTATATTCTTAATTTATAAGAAATCCATTTATAACCATTGCTAAATTTTAAAATTAGAACCATTAGTCCTAAACTTGCAAAGAGATTTATTAAACCTTGTTTGATTGGATAATATAAAAGCAGAAATTTAAAAAAGAAAAAGAATTTCATGATTTTTTCTTCGTCCTCAGAAAATGGTGGTATCAGCACAACCTTGCTGATAATTATTCTGGCTACCGTAGTAGGGGCTTTGTTTTGTGCAATGGGAGTGACACTTATATGTTACAGGTAGGTTCAACTGTGCAGCAGGTCAATGCAACTGGAGTAGAAGTGGGTTTTATTTTGTCCAAGATTTGAGGGATTATTAGATTTAAAAGATTTATGTTAAAAAATAATGATCATAATCAAATCTAATGTCTGTTGCAGGAGACGTACCCCAGCAAAAAATTTAAGCAATAATTCTGGAACAAACAAAAAGCAAGGGTAGGTATCATGTTTTTCAGCATTTTTAAAATGTTATTTTGTAAAATAAACTGAATCTAGTTGTTGTAATATATCAACCTAAACTTTGTTTAGTTCAAAAGTAAATTTCCTTACAAAAATTTGTACTAACAGATATAGTGATAAATACAACAAACATCATTGTCATAACTCTGTTCAACATTGAAGTTTCAAACTATTTAAATATTTCAGCTGTTATACTAACATGCTCATGAATTATTTGACAGTGGTAAAAAGGGATGGCGCAGAAAGAAGAAATGGATTTCAAGTGAGGATGAGAGTGAAATGAATGAGCTGCCCCCACCCCCCATAATTGTCATGGACCCAGACAGCGTGATGCCTGAGAAAGGTATCCTAAAGAACTCCACTGCCAGGCTGGCAAACAAAGAACACCGGGGCAGCAGTGACTCCAACCCTGCGTCACAAACTGACCAGGACAGCGTGGGTCCTTACATGTATGACGAGGATGATGAGGATGCAGAAGCTGAGGAAATTTGCAACATATTCCGTGATGATTCCACAGACAACATGGACCACCTACAGGAGTCGGCCAGCTTTGATTTTGTCATCCCACCTCCCCCACACCCACCCCCACCTCAGTTCCCACTCCCAGATTATTACCCTTCACCGTCAACGTTGCGTAAAGCTGGTCCATATGACAGTACCCTGCCTTTATACGACTACGACAACCCGTACGGCCAGCATGTCCAGTTCTTACCCCAACAGCAAGTCCCAGCATGGCGCACAGCGCTGCCCCCTCAGACCCTCTCACCCCCCCAGTCCAGGATCATCAAACTGAGAAACCTCACAGACTACATGCAGCAGCTCAACAGTAAAGCCACCATAGACCTGTCACCATCACCAGACGACCCACCTAACCAGCAGTTATCCCCCTCTACCTGCACATCAGAGGATGTCCGCAGCAGTGAAACTGAGACTGAGCGCATGTTTAACAGGGCCTCACACTCTGACCACAGCCCTACTTCAGTGACCAGCAGCTCCACACAGCACACTTCTGGTCCAAGCTTCGGCAACCTTAGCCAGTACTTGCTGAAAAGAAATGAGCCAGGTACAAAAAATGACTCTGTAGAAGAGGACCCAGGGGCACGCAACTATAAATCTTTTGGTCCTGACAGTCGACCCACACGTGAGCAGTATTTGTACAGCCATAATGATCTTAATCTTGGAATGCGTGCTAAGCCACGAGCCCGTGCGGACCCATCTTCTATAGACATGCCTCCACCTATGAATCCTATAAACATTAGAAACATCTTTGGCTTGGGTCACACCCCAGGTTCTACAGTTAGTCGAGATAGCAACAATACATCTCACGGCAGCTTGAATGGGGATAACTGCTCCTATACAGGGACAGGCAACTCCAAGAATGGCTATGAGAAGAGTTCAGGTTACGGCAGTGAGCAGGATCCTGAAAGATTCAGCATCGATGGTCACTCACGCTCAGAGTCTCACTCAAGGTCGGAGTCGCTTTCAAGGTCACATTCAGCTTCACCCCCCAGCTACAGTGCCGTCATCAGGACAGGCCCAAACAGGATTCAGCTGGTCCCAGCCGGGCAGCTGGTGGAGGATGGGAGGGAGATTGAAGGCATCCAGCAGGAGCTTAACCGTCTGCTGGAGAACCTGCCCCGCATCAACGCTGGCTCCTTCGAGCGATCTCCCCTGCAGTCAAGTGCCACGCCTAGTACGCCACTGACCGGTCCACTGCCGGCCAGTCGCCCACTCAAAGATGATTCATATGACAATGGAACCCCGTGTATTGACCGCAGTCTTGAGGAGATACCTGCTCATTTTTCTGACAAGAAATCCTGGTCCCGCAAGGCTAAGCGCCCAATCAGCGTGGCAGTACAGGGTAAGGCAGAGAGTTGTGAAAGTTGCTCTGAGGAGATGCAGTCGCTTGTCGCAGACCACAAAAAAACATAACAGCACCACCAGCCACCATTTATTTAAATATGCTGATTATATCTCATGCTAAAGTATTAACATGACTTACAAAATTTAAACATCAGTACTATATTTTTTAATTGAGCAGTTATTTCTTTTATAAAACTCTTTTTGAAATTTTATAATTATTTTTATATCCATAGCATCCACCTGAATCAAAATTTTAAAACAATGAAATAAAAAATAAATTAGATGCTGTTAATTGTGAGCTGATTATTGATTTAAAATATTGATAATCAAAAAGTTTTGTAACAACTTTTGTAACATTTTTTGTAAAGAAACATGAACATCATTATCTTTTTTCAGTGTAATTTATATTTCAGTAAAGAAAAGTAATATATCTCTATTCTGGCTCACTTGATTCTAGTCAGTAGTTCACTTGTACAATGCATAATCTCATTAGTAATGTTGTAATGGTTGTTTTAATTACTGGTTGTTTTCTCTAGGTATATTTCATGTACCTAAACACAAGGCTAACAATTTAATTTTTCAAGTAGAGATATCTACTTATTAAAGTATAATTTTCATCCAGTAGAAGTTTAAGTTACTCTAAGTGAGAGTAAATAAATTTTATATTTTATTTCATTTTTTGTCGCTATACAATGCTTTACAATTCATTTTAATATTATTTAATTATGGTAGCATTTAAATTTCTTACTGCCAAAATCTGTCACCGATAAAATCCTTTTTTATATGGTTATATACAATATAAATATTATTTGTGGCCTTATGTGCACAATTATTGCAAAGATTGATTTATAAAGGATACAGATATTTTCATTTTTCACTTCCATCACCACCATCATCACCACCACCATCATCACTTCTTGTGTGCCTCTTGTGCTAGATATTTATTTACTGATTGCATTTAAACATTTCTCTACACCCTCAAAATGTCTTGGTTGTTAACCAAATGTTTAAATTTTAAAACAGCATACATGTCAAAACTCTGGTGTTTTAATAACTTTAGTTTATGCCATGACATAAACTGGTTTATTTAATATAGCATGGAGCTGAATGCCTAAAAAAAAAACCTTATTAATTATACTCAACAGGGTAACTTAACAAATGTTAAATAACAAATGTTACGCTATAATTATGTAACTTAAATAATTCTGCAGCATTTCTTTTCTAAAAGCAAGCAGTTGCTGTATGTTTTTACTCCAATACCTTGTGTTCTCTGACTGGCCTAAGCAAAACATGCTCTACCAAACTACACCATTAAGGTGCACATTTTTTTTTTGCCAATTTGTTTGAGCATTATCAATGTCTCATGTGGCCACTATGTGCAGTAGAAAAATATTTCACCCAAGTTGTGGATTCTTTTGTAATAATCTTTGCTGCGCAACTACAATTTTCTTTGTATTGGCTCACTTTTATTTAATAACACTTTATTTAGAAACCCACTTAATTTTTAAATTATTTTTTACTTTGATATAATGATCTTTAAGCAGTTTTTTATTGTACATATCATTTTTATTTTACATTGTGAAAACTGTAAATATACATATTTTTTAATATAATATTTTTGTAAAGATTTATGTATGATTTTATTTATATTATTTTATAAGAGAACAATTTTATTACATTGAAAAAAATATTTTTTTGCACTAAATAGGCAGTTGAATAATTGAGTGTTTATTTGTTTGAATGTCTACTTATTTTAATGTTATTATAATGTAAAGTTACCACAATTCTAATGTCATTTTTGTTACTATTGTGTTTTTAGACAAAAATATATTTTTTTGTAAATTATAAAAAAAAACTTCTAGTCCAAACTCAAGATATTAGAATCCATTATTATTAAAAGGGAACTTTAACTCACTAAAAAATTATTATCAACTTTAATAAAATAATTTCTTTACATTCTTGGGAGCAATGATGCTGGTTTTAACTTGTTCTTTTCTAATTTATTTGTAAACTCATAGCTTAAAAAATAACTCTTTTTAAAAAAAAAATGGAAGTGACAATCATATAAAATCTCTCTTAAATATTTATATATTCATTATATTTTGATACTGGCATTTATAATTGAAAACTACTTTGCCATACTTAATGTTATTTTGTGTGACCATTTTCTTTTGCTGTTTGTACCCCAAGTAGTAGTTTCAAGTTGCACATTATTTTTTTATTTTTTGACATAATTAGTCAAGCATAATTGGAATTCTACAATAAGTTTTTGTTAGAAAGACATTCCTTGTTGCTTAAAGATTTGTCAAGTTTAAAAGGTTTTTTCATAAGAGTTACTATTTTATTGGCTAAAAAATTAACAAAGATTTGTTGTATGCAATTATTTACTTTTTATATACTAAATCTGTTTCTCTAAAGGTTTTCTTGATTTAAGCCCTTATGTAAAATACATTTTATAACTAGAGAAGAAAATAAGATTGTTACTTTATAAAAATGTACCCACTCCACAAGCATCTTGTAGATGTAGCTCCCTTAAACTTCCCGTTTACTAGATTGCTAGCTGAATATGCTTATTGAATGTTGTAGATAATAGCTTTAACTGTATGTAGCCAAGCTTTAAAAAATGTTATTTTTGCACTGTCAATGATAGAAAAATAGTTGTATGTAGATTTCCATTTAATTTACTTTGCTGTTTAAAATGTATTATTTTAGATTTAGAGAGCTGGTATGATCTGAAGTCTTATGTTGTTTAGCTGCCTAAATTTTTGATCTCTGTATTGTGTTGTTTTTACAAAGTTGTGGTCAGTTTGTACATCTGATATTACTTGAAATAAATGTCAACATTGTGTAAAAACAATGATTTTTTTTTTCATTTTTTGGGTGTTAAGATCAAATATTTTTTAAAAGGAGAGAGAAAAAGGATTTTACTGCTATAAACTTTATTAATAAAAATAGATAAAAAGAATGTTACAATTATTAAAACATTTTGGGTAACAAAATATCACAATTTAAAATGTTCACACTGACAAAAGATAACTGCCAAGTGTGGATAAAGTTTTTAAGAATGTTTAACAGATCTGAGTGAGGTTAAAGATCAATGAACAATTCAAGGCCTTAAACTGTAGGAAGTGCTAACTTTTTTGGACAGATAGGTTTGCTAAAATCAATAATCAAGTTTAACAGACAAAGATGATATATGGCAAACAAATGTGCAAACAGTATATACAATTTTTGGCTAAATAATATATAATACCATAGTAATAATAACACCCACAGAATATTCACACATATAATACCATAGTAATAATAACACCCACAGAATATTCACACATAGTTATATAGAACTTTGATTTAGTGATTTGAAAAAAAAAATGTGTGAGATTAAAGGCTTCCAGGTTTTACTGTTTGCGTGGTTCATGTTCACAATTCAGCCCTCCTGGTACTCCACATCACAAAATCCTGGCCCATTGATTTCTTCAGCTGGGAACCCACGCCTAAGGACAAAACACAATTTTTAAACATGCAAATATTTTTAAAGAAAAATTAAATTTTAAAAAAAATTAATATTATCCTTTGACAAATGTGGTAGTTGATAGCTAAACAACTAACAAAATAAATAATAAAACTACCTAATTAGTCGACACCTATGTTCTGAAAGACGAGGAAGTGCTTTAACATAATCGTTTACACTGGCTGCACTCCAAAGCCTTTCAGCTACAACTGAAGTTCTTGGCCTATGAAAGACATTTGAACATCATTTTAAACACTTCAATAAAATAAACCTCTAACTAGTTTTATTGTTGGAGATTTTTTGTGAATTACTCAACCTTTGTAAAAAAAACTATTGTTTACATATCTAAATAAGATAATTAGAGTTTAATATAAGAACATAGTCATAGTTAAATCAATGTTTTGTATTGATTAATGTGAAAATTATATGAGGTTATGTGAGTACTATGCCAAACTTACCAAGTTCTTGACAAGACAACACTGTTGTCCACATACTCCCCCCACATGCAAGATTCTCCACCAATCACAAGAGACTTCTGCTCAGCCGTGCCTGGATGATAAAAGATCAAATTCAAATATTCATACCAGTGTAACCTGCACTCAATTTTCATGATTTTCAGTCAACATCAACTGTTTAATTACAATTTTCAGTTTGTACTTCTTACAAAAAATATTTTGTAGCTTTAAAAAAAAGCAGTGTGTTAAATAATTTAGGAGCTTACCAGTGAAGTTAAGAGGTTCACAAGCATAATATTTGAGCCAATCGCTGCCAGCACTGATGTCGTTTAGATACCAGCATGAAGAAAGCAGGGCACTGTACCCCAAGCCAGTTACTTTCGCCATTTCTTTTTCCCATCCTCCTCTCCAAACATGAACCACTGTGTCATCTTTTACCTAAATAAGATGTAAAATATTTTTCTATAATTAATTAATGAAGCAAATAGAATTTAATTTTTTAAATTGAAAGTTAATGAAAGAATGTTTAAGTCAGCAAGCAATACTCTGGTTAAAAACTAACTTCTTAGATAGTATAACTAACAGCAGAGTTACAGAACTTTCTTATTTTATGCTGACTACTTTGGTAGAGTAAAAGAAAAATTGTTTTGGTTAACTAGAGACCAGACCTACCTTGACACCATTGTCAACCACTTCCTGCCAAACGATGTAGCCTCTCTTCAATTTTCCCACTATGTCAAGCAGTCTAGAAAATGTTTAGAATTGAAACGAGAAAATATATTTTTTAAATAACAGAAACTGGTAACTTAAATGATCATGCATAAAGTTTAGTAACATAAATTAACCTTTGCATGTAGTATTCTTCAAGCTGTGCATAAGCTGTGAAGTTCTGCTCCTTCATAAACTGCTGGATTCCAGGATTACTCTGCCTGTTAAATCAGAATTATGCTATTTGTTATTCCCAAATAACAATTATCTTAATTTTAACTGAAAAGAATGTAAAAGATCTATCACAATAGAAAATATTTTTTTTAATGATCATGAGTTTTAATTAACAATAATGAACATCTAAAGCAGATTTTATATAAATGGTAGGCCTATATATAAGGCATGACAATTTTCAGTTTTAAAAATTAATCAAAGATTTATTACCAGCAGCTAAAGCTGACTTCATCTCCTCCCAAGTGGATATAATGATCTACAAAAGTTTCACTGACTTCTTTGAAGAAGGAAGACAAGAAGGTGAATGATGATTCTAGTGCAGGATTTATTGGTCCATAGTTGCCATTAAACTTTCCCTGAGAGTAACATTCAGTAAGAAGCTGATCCTGACCTTTGCCCCAAGACTCTGTGTGACCTGAGACAAAAGACAGAATACTTGAAATCTTTATTTTGTAAGTAAGTTTTTTTTTTAACTCTACCCTTAATACATAATTAAATAATTGAAACTTTAAAGCAGGTTAAACTGTGCACAATTAACTATGAGTGTTTGTTAAATGTGATGGTTAAATTATACAACTTTTAAAATAAGGTGCCTCACATTTAAATGGGAGAATAACATAAGTTATATATACGCAATAGAGTCCTTGCAAACACGTGACCTAAATCACGTGATACCTGCGTCCGCCGCCACAGTGGTGTACATCGGACGTAAACACAATCAGCTGTTCACCAGCGCTGGACGTGTTCACCAGCGCTGGACGCGTTCACTGTGTGTAAAGAACGGCACCCGCGGAAAAGGAAAAATACGTTAAAAAACTTGAAATCTTAGGAATTGAAGATCCTTATACTGTTTGACAGTTTCGTGGATAATATAAATATGTGGCCGAAATTTCTAAATAAATATTCTGTTAGTAATACTGTTTGCGTTAAGAGTTTAAGTAGGTATATTATAGGTTATCTAAATCTGGTTAATGTAGATTATAGATTCTCTGTTAAGTATAAGATTTAGTAGCAACATATCTAGTACAACCACACTACTGTAGCAAACGTGAGACCACTTAACTCCTAAAAAAACCCACACTACAACGGCTAATATAATTCATGGGTAATAACCACTGCTGTTCTTAGATCTCAGCCAATCTGGGTAGCATGTTATACAATTTAAGACCCTTATAATCCAGCAGGGAAGTGATCAGACACATTAATACTGATGTTCAACCCTCAATAAAACCAAAGAGGAGTCAGTACCACTGCCCTCCCCTGAAAATTTCTCACCTCCGTGATACCCTCAGGGCCCAGCAGGGAGAACAAAGGGGAAAGTCCCACTGCTCTCCCCTCAACATTTCTCACCTCGATGTCATGTTATGTCATTTATAGCACACATGGCTTATCAGGGGAAAGCATTAAGAATCTTAACTCTGGACAGCTACACACTAGTATACTAGCTACACACTAGGTGCCTACTGTAAACTACTAGACTGTAGGCCCTATGTAGACCTGCAATTGTATCAATTGTAGACTGGGTCCATTGTTATTATTCTAAACCATCTCACTTATAATGTTTCTAGCTTGATTTGTTTCTTTTATAAACAGTGGATTTTTAAAAAAAAAATTAGCCTAATCATTAACCAAATAATAATAATGTGGTTATTTGTTGTTGGCTGGTATGATCTAGATTCTACTACTAGGCTACATAGTAGACTAATTACTAGATATGCATTTTAATTTAATTAAACTCAGTCCAGTATCAGATACATATTGCTGTAAAAAGACACAAAGTAGGTAGGCCATAGTAATTTATTAAAGTCTTCTACTACAATAATATCAATTATATGCTTGTATAAAATTTTTAAAATTTAATTTAAGTAGCAGATTCTAGATCTAAGTCTAGTCATACAATCTATTTCAATTTCAGAAAATTTCGTTTGCTAAAAAAATGATTAGATTGTAGAGCGAGATTTTAGATCTTAGAGACAATTACATGCTTTATTAGGCCTACTTATGACTACTTTTGATTTATTATGGGTGTATTTTGAATCGAATGTAGATCTAAATTTTGTAATTAAATTTAAGTAAAGAAGTAGATTCTAGATTCTATGTCAGCGGAGCCAGTCACCCTAAATCCAGAATCTAGATATGTGGTCCGAATTTTGTTTACGCCATGTTTAGAGCTAGATTCTAGATCTAGAATCTAGATATTAAAACACTATTATTAGGCCTACTATTAGATCTTATTATTCTTATTATTACTTTTGACTTTGTCTTTTACTATTAGTATTTGTGAAGGTCGAGCATATTTGTTTTATTAATAATTATCTTTTAGAATTAAAATGAAGTTTATTATTTTACTGTCCTTACCTGAAACAAAGTATCGAGAATTGCATTTGATCAGATTCGTCTACTTAAACTCTAAACGCAAACAGTATTACTAACTGTATTTTTATTTAGAAATGTTGGCCACATATTTATATTATCTACGAAACTGTCAATAACAGTATAAGGATCTTCAATTCCTAAGATTTCAAGTTTTTTAACGTATTTTTCCTTTTCCGCGGGTGCCGTTCTTTACACACAGTGAACGCGTCCAGCGCTGGTGAACACGTCCAGCGCTGGTGAACAGCTGATTGTGTTTACGTCTGGTGTACACCAGCGTGGCGGCGGACGTAGGTATCACGAACGGACGTGACGTCATATGAAAGGACTCTATAAAGAAACTATCTTATTTTAATTTTTATTTAGTAAAATATATACTCATAGATAAAATTAGTTTTAAAAATAAATAAAAATAGTTTAAAAAAAAAAAAAAGGTTACTTAGTAAAATAAAAAAAAGAGTTACAGGTTTTTAAAAAATGGTTAGTATTTGTATAAACCTCAATGAACCCACTTGATCTTTTAATCCTTTGTTTACACTAACCTGGTGTGTCAAACTCAACTAACACACGAATGCCTAAAATTCTGGCATACTCAATTACATCATCAATATCTTTAGGTGTGTATACATGTGTCTCTGCTTTAAATGCACCCTAGTAAGCACAAATACAAATGTGAAAATAGTTCTACTTTACAAAGTTGTAACAGGTAATTTCAAACTAAAAAGTTTTAGCATTTTTTTATAATAATAAGGACAAGGAACTTAAAAGTGAACTAAGTTTTGAAAAGATGTAGCTTTGAAAAAATAGCAGACTTAAAAATAAAATGAACTTGTAAAAAAGGAGTAAAATCAACTTTTTAAAAAGGAGAAAATAAAAACTAAGCTACTGTTCTTTTTTATGTTTGACAGCAGTATAGCAAATGAAAACTATGTGGAGCAAGTTTGTTAAATAAAATAAAATAAACTATTCAAAAAGTGAAAAATTATCTAAAATTAGAATTGAACCACATTATCTACCTTATCGACCACTATACTACTTTCAGCAAGAAAAGATGAAGTTTTTTTATTGAAATCATTAAAAAGTTAAGAAATTTACCTTGAAACTTAGGTTTGGAAAAGTTCGACTGAAGTAAGGAAATGATGGATCATCCACTATATGCCAGTGAAAGACATTCAGTTTATTTTGAGCCATAGCATCCTGCAAGTTAAAAAAATGCAGGCACAATTTTAATAATTATTGAAAACGAACAAGCTAAAAAGGTTGCATTTCTGTAAGCATAAAATTAGCTGAAAAAAATACATCAAAGAAGACAAAGCAAAGAGTTTCAATAATTTTAAACTCTTCAGTGATGACTGCAACAGAAAAATTTGAAATATATATAGTTAAATTCTGTATTGGTATAAATTACTTAAACTATTACTATTTTAATTAAAACCTTTTTTAAATTTGTTTAGATACAGTAAAAAAGTAGGTTGGGAAAAAATAATAGTTTTAGTTGCTTTTTTCTGCATTTGTTGCCATTACGATCAGGTTTTGCTTCAGAGTGAAGTATCTTCTTCTTCTTCTTCATTCTTAATTTTTAGTGTTGGAGGAGATCGAGCCTTATCTGCCAGAGGGTTTGAACTCAAGACTTTTTCGACTTTTGCCGACTTGACCACGCCTCCATCACAATTAAGGATACGTGTCAACTGGTTATGCGCCATTGAGGCCATTGACTCCGATTTCAGCCTGCTTTTCTTTTTGGATTTGCTTCCATAGCCTTTGTGAAGTATCAAAACATGTCTTTCTGGTGTTGTTAAAAGGATCAATTAAATTTTAACATACCAATGTTCTGAGGATGTAGTGTGTAGAAATAAAATGCCGGGAAGTATCCAATAGGAGGCCTCTGTGTGGAAATCTTGGGAAGTCATCAATCACAGTTTGGTTCACAGCAAACTAGAGAGAACAACATATGAGCAATGTTTAACAACTAGTATCTTTAATATCACTTCAAAGTATTTTAAAAATAAGTTTCAATATTTAAATAATTTTAAATATATTATTTTGACATAGAAGTTTGTAGATATCATTTATAAAATGATTGTTGAAACCTACAAGAAATTATTGTAGATGATTCATATTAAAATAAAAAACATTAAATGTTAAATTAAATGTTTGCTGAGGATTAAATGATTGTTGAAATTATAGTTGATGTTCACATAAAACAAAATAATTGAAGCACATTTTGACACATACTTCTCCTGTTTCCAGCTTATACACCAGTTGACTGAATGTTTCTAGGCCCCTCAGAGCTCCCCAAACCTCCTTAGCTTCAATTCTAGCTACACCAGAGGAAACCTTCATTGCATCTGAAATGTACATAAAGAAGAATTAACAGATGTTTAAACTTTCATATAAAAGCTAAGAATTTTTAAAACTTGTCTAAACAGCTTACATGACTCATTGGACTCCAGAGTTGGGTATATTCCACCAGTACATGGTTTTTCAACAGCTACCTCAAGGGTATTCAACAGCTCATATTGACTCAATAATGGTCGAAACTTTAGAGAGTGGAACCTAATTATCAAAATAAAATACAATCCATAAATGTTATTATAATTTTATACCTTGGAAATACGAGGACTGATTTATTGTGTATTATGTTGTATACTGTGTGTGGATGTCATGGTCGGGTTGGTAAAGCTCATAACTGCTAAACCAAAAAATCCTAAGTTCGAACCCCTGGGCTGAGGACAGCAACCCATCTAGGAGTGAAAACTAAAAAATAAAACTGTAGGGCCAAATTAAATTATTGTCTTACTAGATCTATACGGAATTGATTATAGTCTAGCTAGCCTATTTAATAGGCCTATAATAATTATTTAAAGGACAGCATGGCCTAGCGGTAGAATGCTACTGCATGACGTAAACTCGAGTTCAAATCTAATAAATAATAGTAATAATAGGACACTGTGACATAAGAGAAACTCCTCAACAATATAGTTAATAAATCTTATAACTGATTAATGTAGATCTAGTTGTTATTAAATACAATTAAAATGATCTCATTATTTAGTCGTTAGTTGAAATTATGTGGCTCAGTAAAACTTGTATATAGCCAAAGTGTATGTCATTGTAATTGTATCTCTAGACTATTTCTATTATATCTAGTAATTTAATAATAATATCTACTATCTAGGGCCTATAGATCTACTAGATCTAGATCTATTAGTATATTATTATTTATAGTTTATAGTACTTTATAGACTATATAGAGATCTAGATCTAGATTTCTAGTGTATAATTTAATAATTTGTAGTAATGGCAATATTTTAAAAAATTAACTGATAAGAAATTAATAAAATGAATATGATTTGCTTACTTTTTCTGTCTTAAATCACCAAAAGTCAACTGATAGTATCTAACATAAGCATCTTGTAAAATATCACAATCTGCTCCTACACTGATGAACTTAAAGTAGGATGAATCCAAACCCAAAACTGTTGGACTTGGTTCATAAACTTGTGGCATTGGCCATGGTTGGCCAACACTTTGGATTGTGGGCAAGTTGGCACTGGATAAATTCAGTAAGCATGTTAAAAGAAGAAAAATAAAAATGCCTAAACGAAATTTGCTGTTCATTCTAGATCTAAATATTGACTGTGATATTAGTAACTCTTTGTGGTTCTTTTCATATTATAACAATACTAGGTCTAGAAATCTAGATCTAGTTATAGATCTAGATCTATCTTGTATCTAGCAGACGGCTTTCACTTTCGGGGTCTGCGAAGTTCAGTCTCAGTTCTTTATTTTGAGTGTCACATGATTTGACATGTGACTTAGTTGCTGGTAGATGTTTTTTTACTTAAAATAGCATCATTAAAATCACGTGATCCAACACAAAACGAATGTAAACCAAATCTAAATAGTAAATACCGAGGCTAGAAAAACCAGCAACCTGCTTTAGAGTCCACAGTATTTATTTTGATTTTGACGATGCCGTATAAATTAGCATAGCCTAGATCTAGATAAATATTACAGAACTTTTTTTTAACTCCCATGCAATGTCAATGTTTCAAAGGCTATTAACACCTTCAGATAAGTTGAAAAAAGAAAATAATGCACCCGAGGTAAAACTCAACTTTTAAGTTTTAACTCACTCTTTATTCTTTATTTTAATTTTAACTAGATCTAGATCTCTAGATCTAGATTCTAGATCTACTACTGTAACTACACACACTACACTATAAATGCCTAATAGAATCTACTTAGGCCTTAGTAACTAATTACTAATTATTCTAATTTATAACTAGATCTAGTCCCTAACTATACTATAATAAATACTATATACTATATACTAGTAGTATATACTACTATTACTATAAATAATAACTATATTCTATAATTCTAATTTCTATATGCCTAAATAGTAAATACTACTATTTAGTTGTTTTATTTTCTACTTTTCAGTAATTCATAATTTGTGAATTCAACGCTACCACGCTGCCACTGAATATATTTTGCTTTAAAACACTATCAGTAGCTCGTGAAGGACAATTAAAAAATTATCCCCCCTCTACTCCCCCACCCTTGTGAAAGCAGCCGTCTGTGACGATAGTTTACAGATGACAATACAGAGGGGAAGATTCGGCGTGCATATACGTCATGTCCCGCATAGTCCCTCCATGAAGAGAATTATATATATATATTATATATATATACGAGCTGACCCGCGGCGTATCATATGCCACTATTTAGTTGTTTTATTTTCTACGTTTCAGTACTTCATGGCTAGTGAATTTGACACTACCTCCCTTCCACCCCCCCGCCCCAACCCCACCCACCCTCCCCCCCTGCCACAGTGAAAGCAGCTGTCCGTGACGACAATTTACGGATGACAATGTTAAGATCAAGCAGAACTTCTTACCTCTCCTTAGTTTCAAATAGTTTAAAAGCTAAATTATCTGCCCCAAATAGCGGTTACTAATTCGAATAGGCTCTACTATTGTAAACATTCGGGGTGAATCTTAGCTCATGGTGGGGGTGGTAGCTATATGCCTAGAGAGTGAGGGAGTAACAGTGTGCGTTTATGTGGTGTCTCGCATGGTCCCCATGAATAGAATTATATATATAGATAGTAAAAGGCCTATTTTAAAAAAAAAATATTATCATTTGCAGCCCTGTGAAGAAGTAGAGGATGGTCAACCACACAATCCGTTTACTGAAATATTGATACTACATCAACACTCTGATATAGTAAGACTACTATTGCGCATAAATGATAGAAGGTATTTTTACTTGATATTTACACTTTTTTAAAGAAATTAAAAATCTTTTATAATTCACAAAATGATATTATATGATAAATTATGATATAATACAAAACCACCTAATATAACACAATGCAACAAAATGATAACCTACCACCCCACCCACTTCAAGTTAAATAATATGTAGGTTTATGACTTGGGTAGGTGTCAACTGATTTGGTCTGCCTCCCCCTTCCACCCTCCACCCCTCTGTGTGAGGCTGTTAGGACGGCGTGGTTGAATGGTAGAGCATACAACTGTTAATCCGAAAGTCTTGAGTTTGAATCTGAGTTCATATTGGTAGAACGTCCCTGAGTCCACCCAGTTGTGATGGGTACCTGACTCACATTAGAGAAAGTAAATGTGGCAGGATATAGTGCTGACCACACTATCTCTTCATATGCAGATGTCACAGAAACAGGTGAACTCTACGTCACTTGCCCCATGGACCACCAGCATTGAAAGGGACCCTTACCTTATGCTTATCTATTTTTGTATGTGAATATATAAATAATGCATGTATCCACATACACCCCCATACAATACTTGCTAGAGAAAAATATAACTTGATCATGTCCTGTCAGCTAATTTAAAGCTACCAATGATACTAATGTTTTAATCTCCATACTTTAAATTACTTTTTCTGATATAAATATTTAAAATAATCATCTAATACAGGGGTCTCCAAACTTTTCAGCCCGAGGGCCGCATTGACTATCAAAGTTCAGTTCGGGGGCCAGTTTCTTCCAGACATGTCTTTGATTTTTCTGGGAAAAGTTCCTCAGCTATCACCAACAAATGTTTTTTGCGTGGACAAAAAGATCTCCGCGGGCCGGATGAGAGGACCTCGCGGGCCGCATTCGGCCCGCGGGCCGTAGTTTGGAGACCCCTGATCTAATATACTGAATTCACTTTTAAATTAAAACATTTTTTTATCAACACATAGTCTACTAATTTTTCATTTCAATAGGTTTGTATCAGCAGGTGATGACAACAAGGCCATTATATGGGAAGTTCAGGTATTACTTACAACTGTCTCATAATGTTAAGTTCTTGTCACAACTATGTGTTTGGTTTGTTAAATAATCCTAAGTTCATGTCAAAATTAATAATTTACTATGAAACTACTCTTGTGTTCTTTGTCTTCTTCTTCTTTTTTTTTCCCGTTTGTGCCCAAGACACATGGGGCAGATGAAGTAGAGTTCACCTGTTTCATTGTCCTCGGCATACAAGGAGATAATGTAGTCAGTACTATGCCCAGCCGCTTTTGTTTCCCTAACGTGAGTTAGGTACCCATCAGAGCTGGGGTGGACTCTGGGATGTTCTACTGATTTGAACCCGGAGTCGAACTCGAGACTTTCGTTTTAGCAGTCTAACTCTCTTCTCTGTACTAGTTTTTTTTTAGTTTTAAGTCTGAAAACCGAAAAACCAACGCCCTTTCTTAACTAGGAACCTTCACTGAAGGCTGATTCAATTAAGGCTTCATCCAAAATTGATGTTGGTTATATCACCATATTTTAAACCCACCATTATACTTACACGCATTGTCACAAAAGATCCAGACACCCACCGCAAATGACATCAGAAAGTTCAGTTCAGCTCTTAAAACAAACCTAAATTTTATATAAAATAGATTTTTAATTTGTTTTTATAAAAAAAATTCTAGGTCACGTTTTTTCATATCAGCTTTTAAAACACAATTAACTTTTCTTTTTCAATAGTATGGTCGTCAGATTGCGACACTTATAGGACATACTCATCCAATTACCAGCCTGTTGCTGTTGCCCTCTGTTGAAGGTGGTGATGATGTCTTTATTGTATCTGGCTCATCAGACAGACAAATTAGAGTTAGTATTGTATTGTCTCTCTCCACACATTAATAATATTCAAGAAGAAATTTTATTTCAAAAAATTTAATGATGGACTAATGTATTAATTGAATTAGGCTGCATTATAGACTTGATAATATGTGTAAACTTACAGTCTTGTATTGCATGATTGAATGTGAAGGTTGATACATTTCCTTATTAGGTGTGGAATGCAGAAACTGGGGAATGTGTGCATACATTAACAGAACATTGTGGATCTGTGAGGGTAAGTTTATGTAAAAGTGTATGTTTTATTATGTTAACATATTAAAATTATGCAATGACATATAGACCTATTATGAAAAAATGATTTATTTCTCTAGTGCCTGATTCACTTGACAGATGGATTGTTTTGTGCAGGGGGAGAGAATCTTTCATTATGGAACAGACAAGGACAATTGTTGCATATGCTTAACAAATGTACTTTGGAAGGTAGCTCTTGATACATATTGACCATGACATTCTTTAACTACCTTTTGTTCCTATGGCCTTGCTCATTCTCAACTAGTACTTTTAAAAAACAGTATATAGCTCTTCATATTTATAGACTGTGATGTGAATATGCTACTCAAATATTTAAAAAGCTAAATCGACCTATTTGATGAAAACTTGTTAGTTCAAGTCCATGAATTTTGCTTTAAAATAATAATTAATTGTAAATTAATTTAGTTACACTTTACAAGAAAATAAATATTTTTTTTTAATTTCAGAAACAATTTCTTAACTATCATAGTTGTATTAAACACATTTTCAATTTAATTTTAAAAAAACTTTTTTATCCAGATGTTCATCTGATGATTGCCATAAAAAACAACCGCTTGGTTATTGCTGCTGACAAGGAGTTAGGTGTGTAGTTAATCATTTATCTGGTCAGTGCATTGTGTAACTTATTATTTATTGTTCTTAATTTCCACATGTTTTAGTTCAAGAAAAAGAAATTATCCTCATACATTAAAAAGAAATGAAACAATCATTCAACATTCACAAAGTTCCCAGGAGTTTGGTGTAAGCAATAAAGTTGTAATATCTAACAAGTTTTATTTCGTCAGTGGTGTACAGGCTAAACCTTGATGGCACAGTGCCAGAGCTTGTAGTACTTAAACATCTAAATTCACATCAGGAGACCATCCATTCATTAATTCCTATATCAAGTAAGTGAGGCTGAAATATTCCAAAAAATGTTTAAGATTAACTTTGAAACTGAATAACTATTTTAATGACATTTTATACGCCCACTAAACTAATGTATTTTTTTTTAATTTTGTTATTTTTTGTAAAGCTTCTTGTTTTGGTACTGGCTCTGTAGATGGGATGATAATTATTTGGACGTCATCCACTTTACAACAAACAAAAACATTACGCACTGTCACTGAGCGAGACATAGAGAACAAAACTTTTTTACACAGTGTCCAGGCTCTAATCTGTGTGCAGGAGGTATAAAAATTATTGGTCAAACTATTACTGTGGGCGTTACATGACTGCAGTAAAAGCTGCTTTAACTTATAATTTAGTTTTTAGTAATCTGTACAAAATATTTCATATATGAAGTCAGAAATATATTTGAATTCATCTTTATGCTGCACAAAACAGCTGTAAAATTTAATTTTTTATAGTGTAAATGAAGTTTTGTAGCTACCTGTATATTTTTAATAGGTTGATCAGTGTTTTCATTGTATAAATGTAGCACCAGTTTATTTATTCATTTCAGTCACATTTTGCACTATTAAAAGGTAAATTACCTGTTATCATCAAATTTAGCGCTACCTCTTTGCTGCAATTGGATGTGGTTTTTATGCTTATGATGTGACTGCTGTTAAAGAAACTCTGGTTATTCAGAAGAGATCTGCACATTTATCCAAAATAACATGCATGGGTTTCGCTTGTGAGGGGTAAGAAATTACATCTGCTGCATTAAAGTTACGTGAAATTTGAAGAAATAACCTCAGATCATTTTTATAATAATTTGAAGAAATGGTAAATAAAATATTTGCTTTCAGTCTAAATTGTTTTTTCTGCAGAGAAATCTTAGCAGCATGTTCTAAATCAAATGTCTTTGTTAATAGTATATTGTTTTCTGTAGAGAAATCTTAGCAACATGTTCTGAAGACAAATGTATACGACTGTGGGGTCGTAAGCCTGTAACAGATCCATGGGGGGGTGATGTGGCTGTGACAACTATGGAGAGATTTACTGGCCTGCAGTAAGTTGTTAGTAACCACTATTTCTAACACAAAAAAATGCATTTATTTATCCTTATTACATCCACTTCGAACATAAAAGTTACATTTATTCATCCAAGCAATGAGTTATAAAACCAAGATGTTTTACTCAAGAGATGAAGTAGGTGCTTACATTATTTGTGACATGTTATGTAGTGTACATATATAGATCTATCAGAGGCTCAAGGTAACATTACTTTGGGGTTAAAACCTTTCTTGAAATTGTTCAATCTTCACTCAACCATTGTTTATACAGATGCATTAACTTATGATTAACATAGTTCTCTACTTCTTCTGTTAGTTTGTTTTATTATTTTCATCAGGATTCGGGTAGTTAATTTCATACACAATATTGTTTACCAGCTGTATTTTTACAATTGTAATAAATTACAGTGGAGATACTGAATTTCAGATCTAATGAATTGTTGAACTCAACCTCTCCGTGGGAACCAAGTTTGCTTGGAGAGTGTTGCGCTCATGGAGAAATAGTGCAGGTAAGACTCATGTATTTGATTTTGTTACATTCAAAATTTTAAGTACATTTTATTTAACCAAACACAATGCACATTCAGCTTAGCCTTAAATTAAAATGTGTCTCTCATTGAATTTATTGATCAATATGTGCAATATTTTTTAGTTACTTATTTATATAATTAACTAGTATTGTTTGTATTACACAATATATTAATCTATAAATACTTCTTAGGGCTTTTTGGATTTTGACCATGAAGGAATTGTAACATGTGGATCAGATGGCCTAGTCATAGTGTGGAAGGCAAGGAACTTTCTTTTTTGCCATGTTAATTTAATGTTGACAGGATTTTGTAAATTCACATCACTTGACAAAAACATAGTTTTTACTCCATTATCAACTACATATTATAACTGTTTTAAAATGTTGACTGCATTACATTGCTTTTCTAAATTTTCCAGAATTCTGAGGTGCAGAAAGTGAGAAGGAATCAGTCTTTAAGAAAGTTTTTAATAAATCGTGATGGCATTGTTTAATTTCCCCAACCTTTAGTGATATATTAATTGATGTGAACAAACTTTTTGATTTGAATAAAAAAAATTATGTGAAATATAATGTAAATGTTATTTAATTTAAATAATTCTACATTTTATTTGGATGTTGCTTGTTTTTTTATCATTGCCTTGATAATGATGTCTGCCTAAAAAACCAAGCCACTTTTTTTGTTTATTTACAATTTTGTTGTCATTTCAACAATTTAAACTATGGGTTGTTTTTTTTTATAAAGTTTACAATACTGATACAATTATAACAATGGATGGTTTGTCATACACTTTTCATCTGCAGTTGTATTATAAAATATATGTAGATCTAGTTAGATTTGAATAGAAGTTATTAAGAAATATGTATCTACTTAGCTTTGAATAGAAGTAAGCTCTTTTGTGTTTCATTGTCTAGAAAATCAATTGTGTTCATCAAAATGTTTCATACTTTGATTCTATCACCCCTAAGTAACGACAAAATTCCAAATAAATAAACACATTATGACTGTTGTGGAGATGCAAAAATATTTTAATTTAAAAACAATTTCTTACAAAGCCGTAAAAAAATTTAAAACACGAATGGCATAAAATTACAGTAACACTGAAGAGTAAATACGTTTAATTGGCATTAAGTATAAATACACAAAAGCAGATAACCCTGTTGTAGTTGGTAACAACTCCCACCCAAAAAATACTGATATTACAGCTAGTCTACTTGTATATAAAGTGGATACATTATTCAGACCTCGAGTAGGCATTTAACAGTAAATAATTTTGTAACAGAACCTGTTACATTAAATGTTTGTTCTTTAAGTTCAGTCTAAGCTGGCAATAATAAATCATTACATTTGGAATGTTTTTACTTGGATTAAACATCTTCATATTCAACACTACAAAATCCTGGCCCATTGATTTCTTCAGCAGGAAATCCACGCCTGTTGAAAGATAGAATTTTTTTTTTAATTCTTCATTAGAGCTGGTAGAGAGAAATTCAATAAAGTAATTAACAGAAATTATATTAAGAAAAAGTTACTAGTAGTTATTACTAACTCAAGCAACTGTAATAATAAAGAGTTTTCTTGAAAAAATTACCTAATCATACGACATCTCTGCTCAGAGAGGCGAGGAAGGGCTGCTCTGTAATCATTGACATTAGCTGGACTCCATAAGCGTTCAGCAACAACTGACGTTCTAGGCCTAGAACAAAGGTAGTAACACATTTTTATACTGCTACACAATATCACTGCTCCATTAACCAGCTAACTGAAGTTGAAATAGAAAAAATATTTACCAAGTCCTAGGCAGTACCACAGTGTTGTCCACATACTCTCCCCACATACAAGCCTCGCCACCAACTACCAGTGATTTTTGTTTATCTGTACCTTAAAAACAACAATCTCATATTAATAAAGTCTGAGAATAACCTCTTGACTAAAAACTTGTTTCTGGACCTTAAAAACAACAGGTAAATATCAAAGAGGTCTCATGGATTTAATTAAAGAAATCCATATTTTATTTACACTTTTCTGTACCTTTTACTTTTATTCAATAAAACAAGTCTATATCAATGTGTTCTATGAGATTAAAATACTCTGTGCAATTAAAAGCACATATCAATATATTCTAAAGAATAAAAAGCAAATAAAATATTTTTTTATTCTGACTATAAATTACCATTAAAGTTGAGTGGTTCACAGTTGTAGTAATCAACCCAGTCACTTCCGTACTGAATCAGGTTGAGATACCAGCATGACGACAGCAAAGTTTTGTAACCCAACTGGGTCACGTCACTCATTTCTTTCTGCCAGCCATCTTTCCACACATGGACAACAGTGTCGTCCCGAACCTAGAATATAAACACCAAGATTTTAAATCAGTCTAATGAAGTCAGCAGCTAAGATTTGAGATGGATGAATTTTTTAAGAATAAAAGGAGTATGAAAACTTCTAGAGCATGTGCCTGCTCTGCTCATCCCAAGTTTCCAGTTCATTTTCCAGAAAAGAGTCCATAGGACATCTTTGAGTCCACTCAACATAATGGGTATCTGACTATAAAGCAAATTAAGGTGGCTGAACAGAGTGCTGACCATCAAATTAAACTTTCGCTCTATGGATCATCAATTCTAAATGGCTAGGCCTAATTTTTTAACTCTTAGAATAAATATACTTAATGGATATATTAAAATGTGTAACCTATATGAATCAAATACTCAATGGCTAGGACTAATTTTTTAACTGTTAGAATAAATATACTTAATGGATATATTAAAATTTGTAACCTATATGAATGAAATAATGGGTAGGCCAAATTTTTAAACTATTGAAATAATTTGTTTTTTTAAACTAAAAAGTATTTACTTTGGCTCCATTATCAATCACTTCTTGCCACATGATGTAACCCTTCTGCAGGGAACCGATTATATCCAACAGTCTTAAAAATTAAAATAAAATCATTATTTTTAAAAATGACCCTTTTATGAAAATTTGTGTTTTATTAGCATTATACTTCAAAACTATATCTATTCTGGAAGACTGTGTTTTTAAAGACGTGTTGGTATGAATTGTATCATTACAAATGTATGACATTACTTGTACACTTCTAACAACCAACAGGACAGACTGATGCAGCAACCTACTCACCTCTGCATGTAGTACTGTTCTAGCTGGGAGAACTGGGTGAAATTCTGGCTTCTCATGAACTGCTGTACAACTGGATTGCTCTCCCTTTAAATAACATGGTGAATTTGGTTTTGTTTACACAATATTAATAATTTTGTTTACTGACTCAAGTTTGTTAAAACACAGGCTCTAGATAAAATTTATGTGATGAATATTATTAAATCAGATAAAATAAGAGATTTTAAAATTAGGAAGACAATTTAAAAAAAAAAACATCATTTCTCAAATTATATTCAAACATGAATATACATTTTAAAATGTATTTTTTTATCATTGCTACGAGAATGAAATGTAATTATGAATCTTTAATTATTGTAATTTTTGTTAAATTTTACATTTTAAATTTCTTTATAAAAAGTAAAGAATATAGTTACCAGCAGTCAAAGCTGACTTCATCACCTCCCAAGTGGATATAATGATCTACAAAAGTTTCACTGACTTCTTTGAAGAAGGAAGACAAGAAGGTGAATGATGATTCTAGTGCAGGATTTATTGGTCCATAGTTGCCATTAAATTTTCCCTGAGAGTAACATTCAGTAAGAAGCTGATCCTGACCTTTGCCCCAAGACTCTGTGTGACCTATGTCAAGCAGGGCCATACAAGCAAAGTGTCAATTAATTTGTATAGAAATATTTTCAGAAAAGAAAATCAACTGAGTGGTATTGTAAAATCAGATGTCCTTAGTTCAAATTCTAATCAAGTGTTGGCATGAGTTCTGATAGTCACTGGATGTCATCCACTTTATTTCCAATAGATGTCTCACAGGGATGATAAACAGCAGATCAGATATGCTAAAGCCAGATAATCTTTAATCTCAAGCATTGGAAATCAGATATACATACTTTAACTGCCTCAAGTTCTCAAAAGGTTAAGTTGAAGACTGATTTTGTTTAGTATTTTACCTGGTGTATCAAACTCAACCATCACTCTAATGCCAAGAATTCTAGCATATTCTATAACACTAGCCACATCTGCAGGAGTGTACACATGGGACTCAGGATGGAAAGCTCCCTGAAAATAGAATTTGTTACACTCTTCAACTTGTAAAAACTAGAAAGGTAAATTAAGGTAAACAATAACTCTAATACAAAAGTTTCTATTGTAATGTTATTCCTACAAATGATTATCCTTACTAGATTTGAGAGCCAACAGAGTAGTTGAGTGATTTTACCTGTAAGCTTAAATTTGGGAAAGTTTGACTGACAAAAGGAAATGATGGATCATCCACTATGTGCCAATGAAAGACATTCAGTTTATTTTGAGCCATAGCATCCTTGCAAAAACAGAAAAACAACAAATATAATAATCTGATGATCTTTTATATTATGTCTTAACATTATCCTATTTCTTAACATTCACAGCCCTGACAAACTTTTTCCTCCCGATTATTTCAGTCCCAAATTATTTTAAATTTATAATTCATTTCCTCCTGGTCAAATATTATTTTATGATTAGTTCCCTCCACTGTCCTGCCCAGAGTTAATTTTATGATCTGTTCCCTCCTGCCCAGAGTTAATTTTATTTTTATGATCTGTTCCCTCCACTGTCCTGCCCAGAGTTAATTTTATGATCTGTTCCCTCCTGCCCAGAGTTAATTTTATGATCTGTTCCCTCCAGCCCAGAGTTAATTTTATGATCTGTTCCCTCCAGCCCAGAGTTAATTTTATGATCTGTTCCCTCCTGCCCAGAGTTAATTTTATGATCTGTTCCCTCCAGCCCAGAGTTAATTTTATGATCTGTTCCCTCCTGCCCAGAGTTAATTTTATGATCTGTTCCCTCCTGCCCAGAGTTAATTTTATGATCTGTTCCCTCCTGCCCAGAGTTAATTTTATGATCTGTTCCCTCCAGCCCAGAGTTAATTTTATGATCTGTTCCCTCCAGCCCAGAGTTAATTTTATGATCTGTTCCCTCCAGCCCAGAGTTAATTTTATGATCTGTTCCCTCCAGCCCAGAGTTAATTTTATGATCTGTTCCCTCCAGCCCAGAGATTATTTTGCCATGAAAAGAAATAACTGGTTAGTTTTTTTATAAACAACAATACCAGTTTGATGGAAATTTATTTGACTGGGCATAAGCGAAGGTAAATAGAAAAGTATGTCCCAATCCCTTATGGGTTGACTTTATTTCTGTGCCTTTTTAAACATAATAACACAAGAATATTTCTAGCTAGATGGTTCAATAGTTTAAATCCTTACCAAAGTGCGTAGTATGTAACGTTTAGATATAAAATGTCTGGATGTATCCAATAGAAGGCCTCGATGAGAAAACCTTGGTGAGTCAAGTATTAAAGACTGGTTGACCACAAGCTGATGATTTGCAAGTAAAATACAAGTTAAAGGCGTCCATACTGCTTAGAAAGATCAGCAATATTATTTGCTTCTTTGTAATCAATCAAATTAAATTTTAATTAATCAGACAAAGAAACAAATAGTACAAATAACAAGAATAAAACATGTACAGACTTATAAATGAACGAGAAAAATGTGAAACTGTATGACTTACCGCCCCTGTATTTAACTGATAAACCAGCTGACTGAATGTTTCTAGGCCACGAAGAGCACCCCATACTTCTTTTGACTCAATCCGTGATGTTTCAGATGAAACAATCAGAGTATCTTTAAATAGTACATAAATCAATCAAGACATGTGGAACTTTTTTCTAAGTATATATAACAATAATCATGCACATGTTTTTATTTTTTTTAAAATAGCTCAACAAATAAAAACAAACCAAATTGTATTATTACTATTTATTTATAGTTAAACTAGAAAAGTAACAGAAAAAAATAAGTAGATGAGCTTTTGTTTTAAATTACTGAAACAGAAATATGTTCCAATATACAAGATTTGATATTTATTTTAGACATACTTCTCCATAGTACAACACTTTACTGAAAAGGATCTACAGCATCCTTATATACTGGAGGAGATTTCCCCTGGCATAATTAATTAATATGTGCTAACATATGCACCAATCTAACTAATTGACTTGACTTCAGCCTGGTTTTCTTTCTGAATGTGCTTTCATAGTGTTTTATAAACAAAGAGCACCTGCAAGACAAAAGTTGTTTTATGTCTGAACTTGTTCTCCTAGATAGTTGCTGTCCCCACCTAATGACTCTAATCTTCTTGGGGGTTCAAGTATCAAACAGCAATCATTCACTATGCCATCCAACCCCACTTTCCACCTTACAGCATCCATTTATTACTAACACTCACAAGATTCATCCGACTCAAGGGTAGGGAAAATTCTTCCAGTACAAGGTTTTTCCACTGCAACTTCTAGGAAATTGACTATTTGATTTGTAGCTTTTTCTGGTTGGAATTTCAGAGACTGTAATCTGAAAAAAAAAAAAGATATTTTAGGCCTAAGGTAAAAAATTCTTCAGTCACTGTGTGATCAGGCGAACTAACGTAATTGTAGATAACATTCTGAAATACTTAGTTAAAACATGGCTGAAATTGTTCAAAGTTGCAATATAGGCTTGCAATGATAAACATTTTGAGATTGAGGGAAAAGCTATTTATTAAAAAAAAAAAGTAAAATACTGAGAAATTCGATCGCGTAAAAATAACTCTTTTAATATTAGGCCTAGCCTATACAATTTTTTTTTTAAATATGTTTTTTGGATCTAGTCTAGATCTACTGTCTAGTACTAAGTAATAATAATAACTATACTACTATGAGTTGAGTAATAGATCTAGATTCTAGAATCAATATTTTTTACTTCCTGCTATTCTAGAACTTAGAAGTCAAGACTCAAACTCTAGCCTAGAGCGGCATTTCCTCCATCTACTTTGCACTGTCTGTGATGCTAGATATCGATCCCCCCCCCCCCCCCCCCAATACTTTTTTTTTTACTCTCTAGATCTAGAACAGCAGACTACACTAAACTTAACAGTTACACACACCAGTCTTACTGTGTAGTAACTGTACTGTAGTCAAGTCTTATTACACATACAACAATATCCACATTTTTTTTCTAGTGTCACTTCAAATAAACTGAAAATAGAACATAGCATCTATCCTTTTTTAAAATTGTTGATAGTTTACCTTTCATTTTGTTTTGGCTTCTTGAATCCGCCAAATGTTAGTTTGTTGTATCTGACGTACGCATCCCGGAGGATGTCACAGTCAACCTCGCCTACACTTCTGAACTCAAAATCAGCAACGTTTAAACTTAAAACCACAGAGCTAGGTTCATACATTCGAGGCATAGGCCATGGCTGACCACGACTTTGTACAGTTGGATACGTTCCTTTAACAAATGAAAACAAACTTTGCGAAGTTATAACAATATAAATAAATGCCAAAGTTCGGCCGAAATAGCAGTTCGGCATTTTTAGGAAAGTAGCCATTTTGAAAGTCACATGACTTGCATTTAATTTGAATGGGAGGGTTGAGGGGTTGCCTTTTAGGCTATATTTGGGAGGGTTCAGGGGTTGCCTTGTAGGCTATGTTAAATTCGCACATTCTCCGATTTCTTCTTCTGCCTACCATATATTTACAGCTTTTCATAATTTTATAGACTGTTTCACATATTGCTTGAAACAGCTAAATTTAACCTGTAGGCTTGTAGAGTGCATGGGTTCTTTCAGACATTGTTCTTAGGGTAATGGGGAGCAAGGGGAACTATTTTCCACAGAAATTTACTCTCCCCATTGTGAAAATGAAGGGTTTTTTTGTTGGTAGTGCAAATTCTTTTTTTTTACTTTCTCGTATATACGAAGTATAGAGAAAGTCTTGTAATCGTGCAAAAAAAAAAAAATCGAGATTTTTGCAAATCTCGACGTTTTGCATCTCACTGATACGGAAAAACATAATTTTGCAATCTTGTCCGTATGTCTGTGTGTCTGTGTGTGTGTGTCCGTGTGTAAACACGATAACTTGAGTACCGTTACAGCTAGGTTGATGAAATTTCATATATAAGTATTTTATCAAAATCGTAGATCCGTATCAACTTTTGAGCGATTTCCGACAACCGGAAGTGGTACTTTTTCTACTTTGAATTTTTCAAAAGCCTATAACTTGAGTACTATTTCAGATAGATAAATTAAATTTCACATGTAAGTAAAAGATCTAATTCTCTACCTTCTGTTAAATTTTGAGTAATTTCCGTTGACCGGAAGTAGTAATTTAAGCTACTTCCGATTTCTCAAAAAACTAATGTAAATTTTTAAAGTACTAATAATATTGCGCACTATTATGCGCTTTTTTATTTCGCGTTCACTTGGTGTGCAATTAATTTGTCTACGAGATTTTATTCTATTTTTAAAACTTTAAGTATTTAAAATGGATTAAAAATCATGTCTAGAAGTTCCCATCCCCTGTTATTTTATATAAGAATATTCGAGAAAGTTTAGGGGAGATCACTCCCGGTTTATTTTGTATTGATTCTGGTGTAGAATTTTTTTTTTTAAATATTTTTATTTTTATACAATTGAATGCTCAAAAAAGTTTTGCTGCTAGCCATCTTTTCAGCAGCCCTGCCACTTAAAAACGATAATTATTTTTATAAAATAATAAGTTCAAAGAGGCGCAGTAGATCTGATATGGGCATATTAATATGCAGAAAATTACTGCATCCCATGTCATATATCCTCTTAAATTATATCAAACACCACAACATTTGATTTTTAATGTAGATAGCATATTTGTGCTTTAAGTTTAACTTCACCTTTGATTTTTGTACCTTTTCTTTTGTAAAGAAAAAAAATTATTCTGAAATATGAGACCCTAAGCAGCTTCAACTTTCCAATGTGTAGCACATTTTGTGGATATGATAAATAACTTTAAATAATTGCAATATTAATGTCTAAGACCCTAAATATTTTTAAAATGTTACACATGAGTAAAAAAAAATAAAACAAAAACATTATATTTGTGCAAACATTTAATTCAAATTCAAATATTTAAACAAAAATGGTAATAGAATATTGAAAGTTGACTTCTGAATAAACCTGTAGGCAGCTGTTGCAATTAGCTGGAGAAAAAAAAGTTTCAAAAAGTTATCTTAAATGTTTTGATTCAAATTTAAAAAAAAAAATGCTCAATGAATAAATATACCTCAAAGAAAAATTATGAATGAAACTTGCATGTATTACACACAATTAGTTGCAAAGCAAAACTGCCTCAACAACCTATTCACAACTAAAGAAGTCTAAAGAACAATTATTTCAGAGTACAACTTGTTTTCTTAAAAACTACTTGACTTTCTAATACTTGTTGTTGCATATAGGGCATATTACCGCACATACTTTGAAGTTGTGTGTAAGTTCACTGTGGTTTGTTATGCAACTGACAGCACTTTGCAGAATTCCTCTAAAACTTATAAATGTTATAAAGTAGCAACTTCGGTACACATACTACAGCTTTTCTAAAAAAAATACCCCAACACAATAGCCATTCATCACAGGTTTACCCCTATTAAATCCTGCTTTTGACCAATGAAGAAAAATATAAACATAACAATGATGGCAAGCTTAACTCGCAAACACTGTATAAAAAGTTCTAAAGGTAATCCTTATGTAATAGAACTAAAATGAATTTAACAATGATGATTAACTTGTAACAAAGTGATAGTTAAATAAACAATTGAAATTTATTTGTAACAGTTGGCTATTTAGAGCTCAAGGTTACAACACAACATTCATTGGTAAACAGATGTTAGCAGCTTGCTTTATATAGGCCTGTGCCAAGGAGAGAAAGAGTAGGCTTACTAAACACCAATAATCACTGATTTATTGTATTCTTCAGTGATTATGGAAAATGAAAGTCCATAGCGCTAACGGGTGAACAACTCATGGAAAGTAGAGGCAGCTGGGCATAATGCTGACCACACTATCCCTTCATATGCCAAAGTCACAGAAACAGGTGAACTCTGATTCATGTGTGTCGAGGACGACAAGGTTCAAAAGGATAACTAACAGCTGAAATAACTATTCATCTGTATTCAAAATGTAAGTGTCCAAGTAATGGTCCTTAGTGTATTATATAGAGGTAGTAGAAACACCATTTTGGACAGCTAACTCTAAAGCAAGGGCTCTTCCAAAGGGGATTCCTTTATTAACTAAATCTTTCTCCTGTTTGTTGGTTTAAATATACAAAGGAGAGTAAGTCTACTAAAGATTAAATTTATCCTTTTTAAAATTACAAAAATGCAAATTAAAATGTCTTGATTTTCTTTAGCTTTGAATTTTTACTAAACAAAAAAGTCTTGAGGACTTTTCACTGGCTCAAATCTTACAGTCCATCCAGCAATGATAGGTAACCTACCTGACTTGAGAAAATAAAGATGGCTGGATATAGTTATAACCACACACACATACACTATTTATTCATTTGTAGCAGTAAGAGAGAGGTCTCAGCATGTCTGTTCTGAAAGGGTACTTTGCTTACTTCTGCCACTAGACAACTAGGCCTACATCAATTTATGTTTTGATTGACTTAATTATTTAGTTATGACCTAAATTAATGAGCGGCTAGAACCTATATACAGTTCACAACAGTTCATTAAAACATTTTACTTACCTATGTCTAAATTTAGTTGCCACAATAATCAGTTTTTTCCTCAAGAGGTAAAGCAGTAGCAGATTCAACAACTGGTGCTGGCGCTGGACGATTTTGTAAGTAGATATTCCAAAGCACTATCGAAAATGGTGACTGAAGGCCAGTAAATAAAAAAAATAAAAATCCAAGAGTAAGAAGTGGTTTACTTTTAATTCCAATTGGCATGTTCTGTGAATACAACACAAAAGATATGTGTTTAAGATCATATAAATGTAGGCTATTATTTATTATAAAAAGTTTGAGATATAAATGAAAAGGGTACATCATAATGAGATACTTTTTTCAACTATGGGTACTTTGTTTCAATGCAAATAATTAAAATAAATTGTTGTCAAATATTATGATGTTATTGTATAAGCCTTTGCGTAATAAAAGACATCAGTAACATGCAGATGAGTTTAAATGTCTGAAGTACCAGGCAACTAGTCCAGGTAAGTATCCAATGATTTTTAACACCGCATTACCTATTATTGATAAAATACGCGCACTAATGCCAATGGCGTAGTTTTCAAAGGTGGAAAGAATTTAATTGTGGTTGGCACTGTTAAAACTAGATGAAATACATTGATCAAGTTATCTATTAAAAAACGATAAGCAAGAAGCGTAGGCTTACATTAACTAGTGTCAAGCATTTCACACATATCTACTTAGATTTAAGGCTTATACTTAATACTTTATACTATAAATATTTTTTAAATAAGTTATAGGCCTATTTCTTAGTATAACTAATGCTATATGTATCGAGTGATAAAGTAAGTCATCTTAGTATAACTAATGCTATATGTATCGAGTGATAAAGTAAGTCGGGGCCTATTATTGGTTATGATAAGTAAAGAAGCTTGGTGATAAACTTATTTAATTATTTGTAATAATTATGGCTATGACATTAGTATATAATTAACAAAAGGCGCAGCAATTGACATGTAGGGCTTTTGGGGTGAGGGGGGGGGGGGGGGGTGAGGCGTTTAAGAGATACTAATTAAAAAGGCAGTGAATTTCGATTGACACGAAAAAAGCATGATAATTATTATTCATAATAATTTAGGATATATTTTTTACATTTAATAATAAAAAGTAACAAAAAACAAATAACAACAAACAATATGGATTTAAATCAAAGCATATTGCCAATATGTTCATATAAGCAGATAGACAGGGAAGCTGTAAATCTTTCTGATGTGATACAACTTAACACTTAGCTTAATAAACTTTTACAAGAATTTAAGGTTTTTTCTATTGATTAGTTGTACCAAAATATCAATAGGGCCTGATAAAGACCCTAGTATATTAAAGTAGTTTCCCTTTTGGACCTGTCAATCCATCATCCATAGAGCAGCTGAAGTAGAGTTTATCTGTTTCTTGACCACTGCACATGAAGTGATGGTGTGGTTAGCTCTCTGCCCAGCAATCTTTACTTTCCCTTACAATACATGGGTCAGGTACTCATCTGAGCTTGGTGGATGCTGCATGCTGCACAGACAGACTCGTCTGAGATCTGAGCTTAAGACTTGCATGTTAGTAGTGGAGTGCTTTACCACACCATCCCTAGTTTTATTTTTCAGCATTCTTCTTATTACATGCTTCAGTATCAATCACCAAAATTTATCCTATCTATATAGTTATATAGTAACATTCTGGACATACGTCTGTTGCAGTCACAATAATTACTATTAAAGGGTGCAACAACCTTTCATAGGACTTTTTAATTATATGCAGTTATACTTAGTCTAATTTTTTTCTATATTTCTATTGCCCCCACCCTCTAGCAAAGTTTCAATAATTTTAATATTGAAAAAAAAAACTTTCAGTCTGCATATTGACCTACATATTTATAACAGCACCCCTTACTTTAATTGGACTTGATTATTCTAATTATCCTTCATCAAATATTGATTTTGCTTTCATATTTCTATTGCCCACACTCGCTAGCACGAATGTGCTAAAGTTTTATAATTATATCTCAAATAGCAGCAGTGGTATGCAAGACTAAAGCCCATCACACAAATCTGACGTTACAGTTATATAATTTAATAAATATAACAAGTTTAATACATAACTTTAAAAATTCATATAAAAAAACTATTAGGCCTAGAATGATAAATTTGGTATTTTTATCAATGGGGTATATTATAGGATTTATCTGATTCTGATACTATGATAATAATAAAGGAATAATAATTAGGAAAAATTTCCCAAAATGCCTAAATCAGTGGAACGTCCCTGATTCCACCCAGCTCTGATGATGGGTACCTATTAATATTATTATACATTATACTATAATTATACGATTATTAGTAGTTATTAGGGTAATCTATCGTTTTGGGTATGTAAAATCGCCTGCGGCTATTAATGTACGAAAACGTTACCTCATTGTCAAGGCTGTAATAGAAGTATATTGTGATATGTTTGTGTCAAATATTATAGATAAATGAATAATAAACTAAATCAATGGCTAAATATATCAATATAGGCCAGATATTAACTTTAAACAGCAGTGTCTGCAAGCAAGATTTGCTATATAAACAGCAGCCATTTGTAAAATAGAGTGACTTCCGCCTGAATCTCGCGCTATAATTCTATAAAAATAAAACTTTAACAAGATGGCTGCTATAGTAAATGAGCATGGTTGCATCTGTTGGAAACATCGCTGGTGTTCATTTATTACTGAAAATTTTTAATTCAATTGTTTAAAAACAGGTACATAAATGAAACAAGGAAACATTTTTGTATTTTTCAAAACATAAATCCTCCTCAAAATGTGAACAATTATTAAAATTAAATTAAAATGTAAGGAGTCACCTGTTTTTCACATTACTAGTCGCGGGCGATTTTACGTACCCAAAACGATAGATTTATTATGATTACCGTTATTTATTAATATTAGTACCTAACTTTAACTTACGTTAGGGAAACAAATATATGGAATATACTAATATCTAGCTCACTCTCGCTATATATATTTAGATCTAGATCTACGTAGATCTAGAATCATACGTACCGCTCCAGGTATTCCCTCTTGTTGCCAGTGCTGGGAATGCATTTTTCCAGAAGTCGTGATTGATTTCTTGCAGCTTTTTAAGATCCAGTTATTCTTGGAAACAACAATTGTTCTAGCTAAGCACTTAGCAAGACTTGCCATATTTGTAACCTGGGCAAAAGCAATCAAGACGAGATAGATCTAGAATCTCTACTTAGATTCTATTGTACTTAGACTGAGTCCACTAACATTTCAAAATGACGTTTGACTTGAATAGTCGACGGTTCACAGAAACTAGAATCTGTAGCGGAAATTGCCAGATTTCAACTTTAGACAACAGATGATTTTTGAAGCGAAAATTGTATTTTTTTTCGGCCTAAATAATTAAAGGAAATAGCATTCGGTTAGGCTACGATTACGAAGGCTTTAGAGGATTGGGTCAATAGCGTAAACATCTTATTTTCTAATCAATATTTTCTATTAATATTGTTATGAAAATCAAATGGTACAGCTGAAAAAAAAAATATATTCTGAAAATAGTTGAATAAACTTTGTATTTTCTTAATCTCTCATTCTATACCACCCACAAGTTAGGGGCCATTGTGGTACGTGTACCAGCGTTGATGTGTTTTTTTTCATAATTTCAATTTAATTTGCCATCGTTCCTGGTGTTATGCTGCCATAAATTATTCTGCAACAGCCCATACTTTTCTTGATGGTGTTCATCCTATTTTATCTTGCCTTCCTGCATGACTGGGTTTTTTTATAGGCCATCTTCTCATGTTACATGCCTCTACTATCTCAGTTTATTTGCTTTGGCAATACTTATTAGGTTCTTAAACTGGCCAATCATAGTGACTTTTACATATCAATTGTTGACAATGGCTGAGGGTTTGGTGTACAGCTATCTCATTAACTACATTCCAGTGCTCCATATATGTCCTTTTACAGGCAAACTTTACTCATACGTTTCATTAGCCTGTTATAATTTTAAGCTACTGCACCATGTGCAACTGCTTATCAGAACTCCTACAAAGAGCATAAATCACTATATGCGCCTTTCCACATGCTTACTCATCCATACCTCTATAAAGTGCCACTTTACATTTTTCCCACATACAGTGAGGCTTGCAGTAGCATGGATGTGATTTTCACTGGCCACCCATCCATGAATACCTTAAACTGTGGCTCAGTTTCACCCAGTGTAATCAACCAGTTGCCAAAAAGCCATAATAAATAGTTCCCAATATAAAAAGTGTGAGTGTAGTCCATTTAGTTGCCAGGGACAGGGTACATAATATGTTGACAGGCAGAGGCTTAATACAACTATAACTTTCATCATATTTAAGTATTTTTAATTTTCATGAATTATATAAATTACAAAAATTGTGATCAATCACTCCAGTAAAAAATAGTTTTAATAAAATGTAGCCCAGTACACTGGGTACACTGTAAGAAGCAAATCATAACTGCTCATCAATACTCCTCATCACAGTATCCAGGGCCAAGTAACTCTTCAGCTTGAAATCCTCTCCTGAAAATTAAACCTTAAATGACATTTCCACAAACTAAAATTCTACACTTGTTACATTTAGACTTGTTTAATTTACAATTATTACATTTAGACTTGTTTAATTTACAATTATTACATTTAGACTTGTTTAATTTACAATTATTACATTTAGACTTGTTAAATTTAAAATTATTTCATTTACACTGTTTACATTTAAACTTGTTACATTTAAATTGGTTACATTTAAATTTGAATCAGTCTTGCACCACATACCTGACCATTCGACACCTGTGCTCAGCAATTCTGTTCTCAACCGCTTTGAAATCCACATTTTCCCCAGCAGCAGGACTCCACAATCTTTCAGCCACAGCAGCAGCACGAGGCCTGGAATGTGAAAAATATTGGCCTTATTCTAACCTATTTCAAAAATACATACCATTTTGCAAATTTTAAAAATAAGTTGTAAAATGCTTTTTAAAAATGAGTTGCATATGTCCTCTAGTTGAAGTGGTGTTGGGGTTATGGAGCTCCATTTGGTAAACACACAAGCTTATATTTAGCTGCTCTATTCCGATAATAGGGTAAACATAAGTCACAGAGCCTTTTGTTGTTTATAATGAAAACCCAAAATAGAGAAGTTCAATAAATTATATAAGAAAAAATATTGAAGCACTTTGGAATTTTGAAGCATTTTGGAATAAAATTTGAGAACAAAGTTTTGGTACTATATTTTCAAGAGCACTAATAATAACATCAATAATATTTTGACCATATAGGCCTACTGGCTTGCTTACCATAGTCTTGACATAACATTTGTATCATCAACATATTCTCCCCACATTGTTGTCTCCCCTCCTAACACCAATGCCTTTTGTGCTGCTGTACCTGAGAAAACACAAAATAAATGGATAAAGTCCTTGAACAGAGATTGATGTTAGTATAAAATGCATTGAACATGTGGTGGAACGGTAACATTTATTGCTCTTAAAGAAAGTAAGATTTACTTGATAGAAAAGCTATAATATTTACCATTAAAATTTTGTGGATCACAGCTGTAATACTTCTGCCAGTCACTGCCGTAGCTAATGTAATTGAGATACCAGCAAGTTGACAATAGAGTTTTAAGACCCATGCCAGTAACTTTAGCCATTTCATCTTGCCAGCCATCTTTCCACACATTGACAATAGTGTCTTCAGCCACCTTAATCAAACAAATAAATTTTTACCAGAAGCTAAGCCATTTTCTATAACACATCAGGGATATGTTTAATGTAATCATTCACCTACATCAAACAAGTGAAGTCAAGCCATTTCCTAACACGCATCATTAAAGGTGATGGTGAGTGTACAAAACTACTCCAGTATTTCACTTAATTTTCAAATATAGACCAACATGTTTCCTTCAATGATGATTGATAGGTTTAATTTTTAGAATAATTCAACATCATGCAGCACTTTACTCAGAGAATATTTTTAGCAAGAGTGTGCTCCCCTACAGTCTTCACTTCTGCATACCAGGGATGCCAGGTTGAAAAAAAATTAAGATTGGTTGGATTACAATAAAAAAAATTAAGATAGATCACCTTTGCACCATTATCAACTACCTCCTGCCAAATCATGTAACCTTTGTTCAGTGATGAGATTATATCAAGAAGACTGAAATAAAAAAAAAAAAAAAGAGAATTACAATATATGTTACTTTACTATAAATATTAAAATATTTGAAAAAGCTTTAAACTCAATTTTTCAGTTGTTAAAAATAATTACTTTTGCATGTAGTATTCCTCCAATTTAGAATAATCTAGTCCAAAACCCATTTTTTGCATAAAACTTGTAATTGTTGGGTTACTCTTCCTGAAATAAATGGATGAAGTTTTAAAATTATAATTATAGACCATAGTCAAGCTGTATTGAATGAGAATATAAGTAAAAATATTTATTAAAAATTTGAAGCCATTAAAAATAAAATTTATTATTACGCATTGCATGACTGATACAACTGGGAAAGAAATAGTTAAAACGAGCAGTATTTAATAGTTTTTATTTAACATCTATATAAGTAGGTCTAATTATTTTAAGTATTATTAATTTACTGACATAAATTCTATTACAAATCAAGTTCTTAAAAAATATAATTGATACTGAGTAGTACCAACACTGTACCAGCATGAAAAATCAACTTCATCTCCTCCAAGAAAGATATAATGATCAGGAAAAACACTTGCTACTTCGGTGAATAACATTTTTAGAAAGGTGTATGATGTGTTGACTGCAGGATTAATTGGTCCATAGTTGCCATTGAACTCACCACCACTGTAGCACTCGGTCAGTAAACCAGACTGACCTTTTCCCCAGGACAGAGTGTGACCTAAACGAAATTACATTTTTTAACCAATAATCAAATTTAAAAAAAAATGTAATTTAAAACTAAGTTCTTAAAATAATTGATAAAATGTTACTTTTATAACAGCGAGTAAAGACTAGAAATTTAGATTATATGATTATAGATCAGAGAAACTTGTATGTGTACCTGGTGAATCAAACTCAACCATGACACGGATACCACGGTACTGGGCGTATTGAATAATCTCGCTGACATCAGCTGGAGTGTAAATATGTGTTCGTGGGTTGTAAGCTCCCTGTGGAACATACACATGATTTTATACTGTCGACTTGATTCCACAGCCTACACTAAAATTATTTTGCCATCTAAGGTTTCAGTTCTTTAAATGAATCACCAAAAAGTACATCATTTAAGTATTTTATTTATTAAGAGTAAGTGTATGTGTAATTAATCAAAGTCAGGAATGTGTAATTAAAGTCAGGTATATATTTATGATTAGATTTAACTACTTTTGTAAATAGTACTTACATATTGACTCAGGCTTGGAAACTCACTGCTGTAATAAGGGAAAGACTGATCATCCACAATATGCCAGTGAAATACATTAAATTTGTTCATTGCCATGGCATCCTGCAAACATACAAGTTCTAATACACATTGTGTAAAGAAATGGAAAATACTTAATATATAAATATAAACCATTCCTGTTTTTACCATGGTCATTACATAATAGAAAGCTGAGCTAGCTTTATCTATTTGGGTATAAAATATCAAACACATCTTGTAGAAGCATGAGCTAAAAGATAATCCCCAGTTAGACAAAAATTTCTCTAGGCTAGATTAATTATTCATCTGTCTTTAGATAGTCAGCAGCTAAGTTTTTACAGTATTAAATTAAACAGCCTCAAACAATGGCTTAAATTTTAATAATTGCATAACCAGGCTCTCTATTATTTCTAGCTGTTATATAATTGAAAAAACTTACAAGATTTTGCAAGATATATTCCTTTTTCAAGAAATGACGTGATGTATCTAATAATACACCTCTGTGTTTGAAGCGAGGAAAGTCCGTAATTTCAGTAACATTGACGACATACTGGATTAAAGCGTTAAATTAATGAAACTTTGGTAGGAAATATTTTATATTATTTAACTTGTTACAGTTGTAAAAAATGTCTTTTTGTAAATCAAGCAAGACAGAATTATTACCACAAAAAAGTTAAAAGAATTTTACTAGCAGTTAATAGTAGGCCTACATTTTCAAAAATGTAAGCTTAATATGGGAAAATTTCACACATTACAAATGGCAGCTTATTTAATTGCTCATGTAAACTTAGCAAGAATATGATTATATTTATGATGAAAGTAAAAGAAATATACTTAAAAAAAATACCTCTCCTGTATTTAGACGATAGACAAGTTGACTGAAGGTCTCAAGTCCTCTGATTGCACCCCATGTTTGATTTGAAGTAAGTACTGCTCCATTGGTTGTTATTGACAGTGTGTCTATACATCAAAATATAAATTTTAACTTCATAATACAAGTGGTTTCTACATTAGGGATTATCCAATTATAAGTTATTGACATGAAGAAATCAGAAAATTGCACAAATATGCTAGAAGGTTTTTAATTTGTAAATGTTGATTACTCACAATCTCTGTGAGATTGACTTCATATTAGTATACTAAAACATGTATTATTGTTACAATGGAGATTTTTGTTTGTTAAGACACAACAGACAACACTATGTGGGTGTAGTATGGGGCCAGACGAGATTGTTTTCACTGTTTTTATTAATGCAACAAGCCCCCCTATAGTTTGTTGAAGCCCAGGGTCTCATTCTGCTAGGAATCCAAAGGGGTGAATTGAAGTATAACAGATTTTTTTTTGCATCATAAAAACAAACTGAAACGTTCCAAGACTGTACAAAAATGGTAAAACTCCTTTACCAACCGAAATGTAAAGCTCAATTTATTTTAGAAAAGAATTTAAAAAATAACAGCTTACAAGATTCATCTGAATCAAAACTTGGTCCACCATGGCACCCAGTAATTGAGTTGACGACCAGTCTGTTAAGCAATGCATCTGTCTTTGTAGAGTCAGAGTTTTTAAAGTATAGAGGACTGTAAAAGTATATACAAAGTTACAATAATGAGATAAGTTGCTATCAAAATTATATGAAAATCATTAGTTTAGCTAAGTACATGGGTAAATAAAGCATATTAAACTAGATAGGAAAGAATGATTTATGACAACTTCCTTTTGACAAGCTATCATCTTATTGTACTTAGCTTTCTTGCCAAGCTTACCTGAGTTTAATGAAGACTAATGTTTGTGACTAGTAATACAGACCAAAACTGTATTTTTTTCATCATTTGTTTGTGTGAACATATTTTATAGCCCTAAAGTAAAGTTACCCTTCTGAATCTGGCAGGTGAAGCAGAGTTCACCTTGTTTCTGTCACATCAGCATATGAAGGGATACTGTGATTAACATTATGCACAACTCAGCATCTGCTTTTACTTTCCCTAATGTGTGTTAGTTACCCTTTAGAACTGGGTGGACTTAAGGACATAGCGCTACAGGATCTATAATAGTAAATGGGTGATGCTATGAAATGCTCTAGCGACAGCTCAAAATGTATACCAAATACGGCAAATAGTATTATGTCTCTTGGGTATTGGTGCTTAAGGTTTAATTATTTAAATTTTTTTTGAAAATTAATGGATATAGGCCTACATGTGCTGTTTAGCTGACTTAGAACAAGTTAGTAGACCAAATTTTAAAGAGCTATATACTATATTATATTGTATATATATATATATATATATATATATATGGGAACAGGGCATTTCCCCCCTGTCAATTACCCCCCCCCCCCCGGACATTTCCCCCCGACACTACCCCCCAGAGTAATTACCCCCTGTCAATTACCCCCACCCCCCCCCCGGACAGGGTTATGGTTAGGGTTAGGGCTAGGATTAGGGCTAGGGTTAGGTTTTTGGGGCTAGGGCTAGGGCTAGGGTTAGGGTTAGGGTTAAGATTAGGGTTAGGGCTAGGGTTGTGTCTAGCATTGGTTTTGGTTTTGTGTGAAGTTTTAGGCTAAGGTGAATGCTTAGGTTTTGGTGTTTTTCTTAAGGTTTGGATTAAAGTAGTATATAGGTATAGAATTCTAGTAAGAGTTAGGATTCTAACTTGAGAGGGGGGGGGGGGGTAATTCCCCGGGCGGGTAATTGACAGGGGGTAATTGCTCCGGGGGGGGGGGGGGTAAATACGGGGGGAAATGTCCGGGGGGTAATTTTCCAGGGGGGGGGGTAATGTCCTGTAGCCATATATATATATATATATATATATATATATATATATATATATATATATATATATATATATATACACGCCCTATAGTTATAGGCTACTAAAAGCTGCTAAAATATAGGCTTGTCTATATGTATGTGTGTGTATAATAATCTGAACGATTGATGAGATGACCCCTGTGACTAATGCCTGTGACTAGCCACTATCTATTTATGGCTATGGTGGATTAATAATAATTAGACCTATACATATTTAATAACTACAATATTGATTATGGTAGCTTTTCAAGTTACTATGTAGTAAGCATGTACTGTTAGTCACAATAAGTCGTCACAGTTAACTTAACTGTTAAGTCGTAAGGGTGAAGTTTGTTGAATAAGCTTGTGGTTGACAGATGGTTTGTTTGTCTTCTCTTACCTGAGACTCACTAAACTCTGTAGTTTGGTACCTCTTTTTTAGTGTACTTACTTAGATTTCCTTGTATTTCCAAATAAAATTTTGCTGTATCTTTTGTATGCGTCAACTAAAAGTTCACAGTTAACGCCAACATTGATGAACTGAAAGTTAAGAATATCTAAAGAAACTACGTTAGGTGTAGGCTTGTAAACCTGCGGCAAAGGCCATGGCTGGCCCTGAGTTTGTTGGGGGCCGCTTAATTCAGTTTTTTTTATTCCATTTGGATTCAGATAATGTGCTTCGGAGAAAATCAGAATGGCTGCTAAAAAGAATAGTCTGCGTAAATGAAACATGATGGCAAACAACGCGTAAAATAAACAATGTTATTTCATCTATGAAGACCAAACTTCTGCAACCTGAAGTGAAAAGTGAAAGTAAACTTCTTCACAAAGTCAGTCACATGATACAAAATGTCACGTGACCGGCTTGTAAACTAAGATAAAGAGATAGCAAGCAGTAGCCTCCTAGCACACATCTAGACCTACATATTTTTGAAGGTTAAAATTTGATTACAGTTAGGGTGGCTTTAATCTATGTAGGATTTATAATTTTTAAGAGCGTCAAAGTAAATAAATGTTAAAAACAGTAAAGGAGTAAGGGGGTCATCTATATGGTGCCCTGCTGGTTGTTAGGAATTATTCGTTGAGGCTGAAAAGGGGAGAATCTGATGTTATGTTTGGGAGACCCCTAAGCAGAGTTTCTTCCAGGCTACTCTTCGACGGGGAGTCGCCCCCCCCCCCCCTCCCCCGAACGAAATGGAATTTATATAGAAAATATATACTTTTAACAGCGTCCACCCCCCCCCCCCCCGGAGAAAAAAGTCTGGAAGAAAAACTGCCCCTAAGATAATAAGATTAGAGTAGGAGTGAGAATGGGATGCTCACTAGTGTCTTTCTTGCAAAATTTGTATTTATTTAATTGTCAGTAATCAAAGGAGTTTTCATTAACCCATCTACATTTTGCACCCAATCATGTTACATGTGGTTTCTCTTCTGGTGGCGTTCTGGCTAAACACAAAACTGGTGGGCATAGTGGGCATATAGAGGTCTAACTAATGGGTCGTCCATAAACGATGTAGTAACATTGGTAGACGGAGGAGAGGGTCCGTAATTTAGTGACGGTGTGTGATGATGGGGGGGGGGGGTGAGGTTTTCAGATGGTGTGACGTCACTCTTTTGCATTATAAAAAAGCAGTTTTAGCCGTTATTTCGCGTTTTAGAAAACTGTTTTAATAAATTGCAATAGGGATTTATTAAAATACACGTTGTTGACAGAGTTTAGACAAGATTTTGGAAAAATGTCGACGTTTTATGATAAATTCAACTGCAATTTTGAGGGGGGGGGGGGTGTAAGTTGAGGTGTGACGTCATTTTAGGGCGGGGGCTTTCTTTTTGTGACGATGTGTGACGGAGGTGGGGGGGGGGGGTGAAAATCGTCAAGAAAAGCGTGACGTCATTTATGGATGACCCCTAAGGATATAAGAAAACTGGGGGTTGGGGTGGTTGAGCATGGTAGGCCTATAAAGCATTGTTTTATACTTAGAGCACTTTATATATTTTTGCCCTATCCCGAGTTTCGCTTCACCTCATATATCAGTACATAGGCCTGTTTACAAATGTCTACATACTAGATGAGCTTATCTTGGCCGGCCAGGGTTTAAGGTCAAACTTTTTAATTAAGTCCACGTAGATCATGCTAGGTAAGCAGATTTGTTAATGAGCACTAAATATGATAAGATAAATAATCAGATGGACAATATCAAGGCCTTTGCACATAAACTTTGCCTATCAAAACTACAGGTACGGAAGATGAATGTTTTAAAATTATTAGTAAAGATATGTTGTGACAATATTTTTTCACTTTATTCCTGTGCATAGTCCTATCTAATAACTATCTATTGACTACACACCAGTAACGCTCTATTTTTCTTTACTAATTTTTCTATACACATTTAAAAGTGAAAATAGTACAAGATCTCGAAATTAGCAAACATGATAGATTATACGTTAGGGCATATTGGACTAATTTCAGTTATTGACCAAACAGGAAAAAGCATTATTGAACTTTATTTGTAATTTAAATGTATGCGTATGGGGGGGGGGGGGGGTGATAAAACACGTCAGAGCGATCCTTTCCCTCGTTGCCCCCACCCCTGTAAAAGATGTATGCTAAGTTCTACCATACCAATCCACCTTCTATTACCAAGCTTCGAACTTTAAGACTCGCATGCAGTGGCGGAACTAGAAAAAAAGGGCCACCCCGCAAAGAAATTTTTTGGGCCCCATATATATATATATATATATATATATATATATATATATATATATATATATATATATATATATATATATATATATATATATATATATATATATATATATATATATATATATATAGACGAAACTATGATACATAGAATACTCATTTCGGGCTTGTTCGAGTTTAAAAAAAAAAATTAAAAATGCATAGTTTTTATTAAAAAGTAAAAACAAGTTACACCACTTCATTTGTGTGACTGCTATTAGATCTAGTCTGTTTTTAATTTTTTTAAATTTTTTTTTTTGCCTCAGGCATATAATTTTCAGCGTCAGTTGTGTGTGTTCGCTTTAGTATTACAGTTTTCATCACCGGCTTTTGAGGACTGATACAGATTTACAATAGTAATATTTCTTTCTTACTTGTAGCCTACTTTCATTCATTTAAGATGGTTTACTTTTACATAGATCTAATACAAAACGTCTAAATATAAAAAAAATAATAAAAAAAAAAAACAACCTGAAAATGCAAATGTGTAATTAAATGATGATTCAAGGGATTTTTTTCCCCTCGGCGTGGTGGGTGAGGGGGGGTTTGAAAATCTCCTTTTTAATATGTTAGCAATTATGCCTCCGATGGATGAGACAGTCGAAATAATATGAAGCATGAAAGCTGTGTATGTGTAATGGTTTCTTGCCCTATGTTTATTTTTGTTTTTTTTTTATTTATATTATTAGTTTTAAATACATTTCTGTTTTATGCTTTGTCATTCTTTATTATGTATTTTTTAAAAAAATAATAATTAAGAGAAGTAATTGCTTTTTAATTTGTTTAATGCAAATCTATTAAAAGATGCTTAAGAGCACACATATTTGACTATTTAAAAAAAGGGAAATAAGTCATGGAAGTGGTTTGAACGTTTGCGTATCTTTCACGCGATGGATTTATTTTCAAAAGAATTTCGCCGACAACAGCATGTTTGATTGTAGGAGAAAGAGGACTCGAGATGGTGTCTATAGAATAAAGATAATCCAACCGCAGCTGCAGTATTCTTTTTACAAAACATCCATCAAGTCAAAAATGCAAGAAGATTATTCTTTTTTAACTGTAAAAAAATTGATTATGGTCTGCTGCGGGCCCCTAAACGTCCCGGGCCCCCCCGCAATGCGGGGTCTGGCGGCACTGTAGTTCCGCCCCTGCTCGCATGCTTCTGTGTCTATTACTTCCATGTTGTCATTGTAGCATGCATAAATGTGTGCCAGCCCTCGTATAACAAGGTAGTGAAAATAATACAACCATAGAGGCAAGTGTAGGCAGCATGCAGCTCTTTTAAAATTCTTATCTGTCTCCAAATTGAATTACAGATGTTCAGTTTTTTTAAAATAAAAAATGTAATTTACTTTTTTACTGATAGGGTTTAGTGCCAACATTTTGTTAAGTTTTTTGCTCCAGTTTAAATACATGATAAAAATAAGTGGCTTACAAGAAAACAGTTAAAATTTTCATATTTTGTATGTAGGCTAATTCATTTTGATGTTTCATTGGCTTAGATATTAAATAGTTTTATTCAGCATAATTATTAAGGCCTATTTGAAATTTTAAAAAAATGCAATTTCATATGTATACCCTTTTTTAAAGTAGATGTGTCAATTTCGGGTAATCTCTATAGTAATCAAGAATAATTGTTGATTGTTCTCAATATTTAAATATAGGCACGTAGCAGCTACCATTATCCAGCTTTCTTTTAGATATAGAAATAATACTAAAAACAAAAAGTAACCCCATTTACCAGCCAAGTCAATATAATGCACATGGGCTAAGGATCCTCAAGAGAAACACTAAGATAATAATCTGTAAACAAAATAGCTTTACAGCGGAAATTTCTGATTTGAGTAGTAAAGATTTAACATGTTAAGGAAAAATGCTTTAGTATTTACAGCAGATTTCTAATTCTGGTCTAGTTTAACACTGATACTTCCAATGTACTAATGTATATTTTGTACTTATCACTACATCAATGTAAGATACTGTAGTAGTACATTCAAACTCTTTTACATTACAAGAAATTTTTAGGTGAATTCAGTACATTGTAATAGATATAAGTTGTAGGCTTGTGATCTGAAACATTGATAAGATTTCAAATAAAGAACAAAGGCTGACAACTTTTTCAAAGTAACTTTATGTACAATGTATAGCTTATGACGACAATAATAAAAGGACAATTATTCACTAATTGCTTTCTCACAAAATATGTACATCCCAATGTAAACATACATCTTACATACATTCCACAGTGGAACTATGTATGTAATACATCCCATATTGGAAACTTGGAACTATTTACATCCTGCACAGATCATGAAATGCTTCTCTACTGCGATAGTCCCGCCATGTTGGTGGCATATTGTTCTGTAAATATTTGCCACACTTCACACATGGAGTTGAAAACAAAGTGCCAAACCCTTCCAGCCACAGCTGAAATAAATTTAACCAATTAACCAAGACTAAAATGTTAACAGATTTATTTTTAAGTGTGATCGGTTAATTATAAGCATATTCTTCAATAAAAAAAAATTCACCAAAATAATATATATGACAAGGATATATTATGCTAATACAATTATAAAAAGTAAAGTAAAGAATCCTCTTTAGACCTATTGATCCATTGAGCAGATGAAGTAGAGTTTATATATGTTTCTTGACCTTGGCATATAAAGGGAAGGTGTGGTCTGCACTTTGCCCAGTCGCCTTTACTTTCCGTAACATGAATTAGGTACCCATCAGTGCTAGGTGGACTCAGGGATGTTCTACTGAATTGGACCCGGATTCAAACTTGAGACTTTCGGGTTAGCAGCCTAGCGCTGTACCACTTAGGCCTTGCTGTCCCTAATACTATTACAGTTTATCTTAGATTTATGTCTTTTTAATATAATGGTCAAAAGAGAAATCATGCCAGTTGATCAAAGTCAAATTGATGTCAGTTGTAAAGACTAATTTAAACCTACAAGGGCATAACTAAGAAAGAATTTATTGAACACACAATTTCCACCCCCCAGTTAATTCTCAACTTAAGTTCAAGGGCTACAATCTACGGGACATCACTGACCATACAATCTTTTCCTATGCTGAGGTCATTGAAACAGATGAACTCTACTTCATCTCCAAATGGATCATCAAGTCTGCAAGTGTACTTAACTTCTATTTCTATAGTCAAAACAATTTACTAATGTAACAAAGCATTTATCTTACCACAAATGATTTTACAGCTATTTCTGGAATGGCTGGTGCATAGTAATGCAAAGATGCAGCAACTGCATGATGTGTTATCTGTAATTTATAAGAATCTCAGGGACTTAGATTTGGTTTTATGTAATGTGTAATTTATAAGAAACTATGTGATCTTAGATTTGATAATATTTAAGTTAACTAATTGGAGTCAAGTAATTATTCATCTGTTTTACCAACCTTTTGGAAAACTTGATAACGAGAATTGGACCAAATATCAACCTAAAATAAATTATTATTAAAAACAATTCGTAAAATTTCACAAAACAATTAACCATGTAAAAAAGAAGTAACATTAAATTATATATTCTAGAGGTAAAAATATGAAGTTATTCCCCTTGAATTTGTAAATCAAGGATTTTTAATAAAAACATTCATTTGAAATACCTCACAATCCAATATCTATTAAAATAATGTTACCGTTAGTATACACTAAATGTTAAACAAAAAATTACCTGGCCATCTTCAGTTTGAAAGGTTTCGTCAAACCCTTTCACTTTAACCCATTCAATTGTCAGACCACGCAATACAACAATTGCTCTTAGTGTTCGTCCCAATTCAATCTAAAGATAATAACCATATATATTTATTATATAATTTATAATAATAGAGGACTTGTATCAAATTTATCTTTTAACCCTTTCCCCGGCAACATATTTGGTACCCTGTCCCCGGCAACTGGGTGGATCACACCCAAAGACTTTCTTATAGTAAATTCTTTTCTTTCTTCATTGTGGGGTGGGTAACAATACTGACACAGTTAAGGTATTCAGGGCATTGTGGCCATGGGGAACACAAGACATGTTGTTGTCAATGGGAGAGCTGTAATATGATACTACAGGTTGATGGGATTCTCAAGCTAGAGTTAACCTGTGGGTGGACACATGTAGTGATTTATACTCTTTGCTGGAGCTCTGACTTGCAGTTACAGACAGAACTGTAGTTTAGAGTTACAATAGGTTAATGAAATGCAGGGGTAAGATTGCCTGTGGGAGGACATATATAGTGATTTGTACTCTTTTAGTGAGCTCTGGAATGTAGATAGAGACATTCGAGCCTTTTAGAGTAACTTGACATTAACCTCATTAGGAGTACGAATGAGGACAAAAAGGCAAAACAACTTTGTAATGCTGCTTGAAAGTTAATACTGGGCAATTAATTGATCAAACTGGGAGTGGGGTGGATGTTCTACAGGTTGTGACCCTGAGAGTAAGGTTTATAAATAGTCACAAACGTTATTGAGAACACAACAGAAACAAGTCTTGAACGCTTTTGTCTAAACTCAAGTGTTAATGATAAAGGAAGAAGATGAAGAATGGCAGCCATCAGTATCAGAGGTAGAAGATGAAGAATGGCAGCCATAATTACTTGAAGACAATGCTGGTTCAGTTTCAAGCAGCTCTGATGACGAGGTCTACCCAATATACTGCATTTCAACTATCAATAATGTGTCAACAAGTTGGCATTCATAATGAAATGAAACGGCTGGTGCAAAATGAAGAAAAAGAAATATTTTCAGGAAAGACAAAGTAACAGTACACTAGACCACTGCCTGAAGTGCTAATTCCAGGAAATTTATAAACAGCCTGACACATATTTCTTCTGTACATGAATACAAAAAATAATACAACCAATATTTGACTGCATTAGCAGGGATGGAGAGAAAGCAAGAGGAGACACTGGCACTCTGCAGAATAACAATTTAGTTGTATGTCAATTCAGTTCTGCTTATGGAAGTTTTTGAAGGCAGAATTTTCTATGAAGAAATTCAGCAACCTTCTGGGTCATATTCACTTCACAGCAATAACACTAACAGTCCATCAGGCTCATGGTATATTTGCTTCCATTATGGTAGATATTCCATTCAAGTTTAGAAAGGTGTTATGTTTCTGGAGAGATCATTACTAATTAGCAAGTGGTTGATTTTAGAGGTGGGAGTAGATTTATCTAATACATACCAAGCAATTCCGATAAGTATGGAATTAAAATATTTTGGGCCTGTGACTCATGTAACACCACTAAAAGGGTGCCCATATTTTGTCAAAGAAAACTAAAGTTCCCTGCCAGCAAGAGGAAATGTCCAGTTATTTTAATTGTATCTAACAACTGTGCTCTCTGAGGTGCAAGTGATTAAAATATGTTAATGTTCTATTATTTTATTACTAAAGTTGATTACTTCAATCCGGTTTGATATTTTTGTTACTCAAATACCTTCGGATTGTTAATTTATAGTTAAACTTTGAAAATGTAACACAATGACTTAACCCACAATGAGTAAAAACAAATTGTTAGAAGCCAGTTTATAAGTTATAAATATTTTTTCCATTCAAAATTGTGTACGGGTGTGTAGCACCCAGTTGCCAGGGACCTTATAAAAAAATTTCAAACCCTCATAAAAAAATTTTTTACGCATATTTTTAAAATTTACAACCTCCAATGTGTTCATCCCAACCACCTTATAGATGGGAATGAGGCCCAGAAAAATTTATAAAACGAGACTCGAGATATGAGCAAAAATATAGCGACTTCGGGTCGATTACACCCAGTCGCCGGGGAAAGGGTTAAAATTGAAACTTTGTAAATTAAATGTAAATCATGATATTTCAATAAAAAAAATAGGCAATAACATAAATTTTAGAACAGCTACCTGCATGACACCACAGCTTCCAAGAGGTCGTGTCAGAGTAAAATTTGAGTTTGGGTATTCTTTATTTAATGCCATCACAAGATGCTCTACAGTTCTAATAAGAAAAAACACAAAGATCTGTCAGAAAATGGTATCAATTAGATCCACACAAATATTTATATTTGAAGTTCATAAAGTTGGATTTTTTTAAAAAACACATGAGGATGTAATGTATATGATTAAAATGTGGAAAGCTTACTAGTACTAAAATAAAATTCCTGTTTATAAGATTTAAAAGGTAAATATCCATAAATTGTTCCAGCAGTTTATTTATCAATAATTCAATTGATGAATTTTGAAGCTTAATTATAATACAATGGTTGTAAATTTATATAATAATAAAATATAAATAATCCCTTAACCCTTATTGGGGTGGTTGGGGCACCACAGAGTGGCATGTCTAGGGCTAAGTGTGGCATGGCAGTGGCCACCTCTCTCCATGTCTGACCACAGCTAGAAGCCTCCTTTTAAGTGGCTCGCCTTGCTCATGAACACATGGCCATTGAAGCTCATCAATGAACTATTGTGCCTGGGGCTGGTGACTTTTACTGGAAAGCCATAAAATCAAACAACTGATGCTAACAGTTAGCATCAGTTGTTTGATTTTTGGAGTTTTCTCCCCTAGATGTCCCCAGCTATTGAGCCTCATCTGCCCGGGGTTCAAACTCTGGACTTTTTGTTTTAGCAACTATTAGCTTTAGCAACCCAACCATACCGACTCCTTGTAAAGTTATAATTAGTCTAAATAGAAATTAAAAGCCATTCAACTGTCAAACAAATGAAACTTAAATAAAATGAATAAAACTTACTGTGGTGATGCAAGACATGCAGCAAGCATGTTGGGTTTAGGTTTTTTTGCTCCGGTATATTTTGGAGACTGTGTACGCTTCAGGGTGTTCTGTGCCATTATTGTGACTGCTTGCTGTGCAAGCTCATGCATCTTTAGACAAAATAAAAGTTATAACTACATCACATTACATGCTAACAATTTTATATGTAAATTTTAAGCAGTCGTAAATGGAATCAAAAGGAAAATAAAAATAATAACATTCAACAATTACTCTAACAGTGAATAGTTGTGACAAATTACCTTATTGGTCCATTTGTAAGACTGCAACAGCTGAGAATGTGTGACTGTATTTTTATCAACTGGATCAAGACTTAGGTTGTCTATATTGGAAAACATTTGAACAGGACCAATATTTGCCCCCGTCTTTTCCAAATCACTTGACAAGAGAAAATAAATATTTAATATTATTTAGGCCCAATAAGCCATTTATTAGTATTAGGCCTACTTGTTTGATTTTGAGTAATGGGTACCTTAAAGAATTTATAAACCATGCACAAATTTGTGTTGAACTTGCAAGGGCATTTTTTTTCATTTTAAATTTATTGATAATAGTAAATTAATAGGGGCCTAATGTTTCTGAATTTCTGATTCTCATTTGACTGGGAATAGACTTAAAATTAAATATAGCCTAGGCCTCCTAATCAAGTAATTATTAGCTTGGACTAAATAAATATAATTAATATAATAATACTAGGGGCCTAACAAAATAATGATTGGAAAAAAGGTAGCATTGTAAATGTGTATTATTACATTACGGTAAGTAATGAAATAATATTTGTTATCATTTTAATTAAAATCAAATTAATCATTAATCGTGTAGGCCTAATTATTGTAATTAGGGGGGTAAAACCTTAGTTTAGCGTCGGAAATTATCGGGTAATGTTTGTTGAGTTTCGGTAACAAGAGTTACGGTAAACCATGGTTTATTTGACCATTGAAATATAAATAAATTGAAAGTCGATTGTTGTAAATTAATGTTTTAATTTTTTAAAGTTTAATCGACAAAAAGAAACAAGAATAAATATAATAGTAGATTTAAATTAGTACATCTAAAAATAAAAAAAAAACATATTAATATAAATATAAATAATGAAGTCAAATGTAATAATTTTATGTTTTTGGCTTGCAGCCGATTTGCGACCATTAATTAATTAGATCTAGCTAGATATCTAGCTGCTAGGCCAAGTTAAAAAAAATCTAGATTATGAAAATAGTAAAAAGGATTACAAAATGTAAAAATGATTACAAAAATAAATCTATCCAAATTTTAAACATTCTGTATAAAAATAAAAGATGACGCCAAATAAAGTATGGTTTACAGTACTTCCGGTGAATTCCGGAAGTGTGTGACAGACTTTGGCATTGTTTTACTGTTTTTTACTGCTATACAATTCCGGAATAATAACCGACGCTAAACTAAGGTTTTACCATTAGGGGCCTAATACTAATTAATTATTAATGATGATTAGGCCTAGGCCTAATGTTTCTAACCTGAAATCATGGCTAATAGTCTCTAAGGATTTTTTTAGCGTTTTTAATATGGCTCTGTGTTTTTCATGTTGTTCCTCAGTTTTCTCAATATTTGTTATAGCAGCTTCTTTTTGATTGGATGATGAGCTTTTTTCTTTAGAAACGTCTTTATTACCCGTTCCATCTTCATCTTTTTCAGGGTTGTCTTCCACATACTCACTGATGCCATCGGACAAATCTTTAAACACTTGACCTACATCGTGCCTTAACTTTTGAATTAAATGAAGCGATTGTAAAATCAGTGCAGCTTGGGTCTGGTCTTGACTCATTGTTCTCTTATTTATATTTACTAGACTATTTCAGTAAGACATTCAGCCTTTTTAGTAGAGAATTATTTATCTAAATATGTTTGAATGCTGGATCTACCAACGTGAGACAGTTCGTAGCAGTTTGTTTTATTTCAGGATTCTCTAAATAACAAAATACAACGTAATCATTCAAACAAAATCTTAATTGTCTTTCACAGTAGTTCTCAGATATTGATAAATTATTAAACAGTTGATGGAAATGTGTAGTTGCAGCTGCAGTCCTTTGCTCCCCAGGGGCCACAATGGAATGATGATTAAACAGTTAAAACAATTGCTAATCATCTCGCAAATTGATGACTGATTTATTTCATGGCACTTACACTAACTTACACTTTCAGTGACAAAATCTTTTGTTAATGGAATCAAAACTTACGTCTTTTTAAAAAAATAAATTATATTAGGAACTAGTTAGGCTACTAGGAGGAGGAGGCAGTAGCGTAGCGAGGGGGGGGGGACATATGTCCCCGGGCGCCGACCTTAGGGGGCGCCAAAATGGGTTGGAAAAATAAATTGATAGGTTGAGGGGGGTCCAAATCGAAAGTTTGAGGGGGGCTGCAGATGGAAATCTCAAGGGGGTGCAAATCAAAATCTTGAGGGGGGGGGGGGTGGGTGCAAATCGAAAAGTTTGTCCCCGGGCGCCGGGAAGGGTCGCTACGCCTCTGGGAGGAGGAGAGGCAGAACAAGAAGACCTGGAGATGTGACCTGGAAGAAGACACCAAGACGATTGGATACACCTGGGGACAATTGGAGAGACTAGCCCAGGACAGAGACACCTGGAAAGCTCTTGTCAGCGGCCTATGTTCCAGGAGGGACGACAGGCAAACCTAACCTAACCTTGGCTACTAGTACTACTAGTAATTTGTTCGAAGATTTGTTTATTTAAATTAGAAATGCCCTGCAAACGTGGTAATCATTGTAGTCAATGTCAATAGGTTAATAATAGCGCAGTTCTTAAACAACCGCACATATAGGCCGATAAACTTTTCATTTCTTTTTACTTTCTTGTCTACGAAGTACAGAGGAAGTATTGTAATCGTGCTAAAAATCGACATCGAGATTTTGCGACGTTTTACTAGAATAGGAAAAACTTAGTATGTTCGTCTGTTTGTCTTTCTATCTAACTGCCTACCTGTCTGTACAGGATAACGTGGGTACCGTTTGAGTTTGGCTGGCAAAATTTTATATAAGTATTTAAAAAAGTGCTATCCCAACCCTTCTTGTTACATATAGATATCCGAGAAAGTTTATGAGAGATCGCTCCCGCTTTATTTCGATTAATGTGAACATTTTTGCAGCAGTGAACCACGGACTCCTCCTTGTTAAGCACTAATTTATAACATCAATTTTCCTATTTATCCGTCCTGCAAATCATTTTTAAAAACGTACAAATGAACTGACAGGTCTACACAAATAAACAATCAAATGAATGAATTCAGACAATATAATTTGATTTCATTTTCCTTATGGGTCGTCTATAAATGACGTCACACTCGTGATGTGTGATGAGGGGGAGCGGGGTGTTCAGATAGTGTGACGTCTTCGAGTTTTATGGATGACCCCTTAGGCCTAGATATAGGACTATATATGCTACATAAAGATTCATTTTTAATATAGAAAAAAGATTAACGATTCTGTGTTTATAAAAGAGCTTTATTATTAATAGCACTTCAGAATAAACAATAATAACCAATTTATTTTACAAAAAACAAGCCAAAAATTAAATAGTTTAAATTACACTATACCCAGCAAACTGAAACAGATTCTTATTTCTTGCGCTGGTTTTTAATGTTATTTAATTAATTTTTTTAAATACAAAAATGGTCACTCTGTTGCATTGGTCATTTTTTCTGCGTGAAATAAACGTCTTTAATGAGCATGGAATAAACAACAGGCATTTGCTTCATCTTTTCTTCGCTGCTTTTGTATTCATTCGCCACACCGGCAGACACCCGAGTCAGTGTTTTCATCAAGGGCACAGTACCATTGATCACATCTTTACTTGTGAGTTCTCTACATAAAATCTGTATAAACCAGGACCCATTTTCTCGCAGCCACGCCAAATATCCTGTAATTACAACAGTACACACATTAGGATATGTGTTAGAAATCATTTTTTAGCGCAATTTCCATTATGGAGAATTGCGTTTATTAACCCGTCATTTCTGGATGTATGAATGTATGAATGAATGGATGTGTGTCCGCAGCTTTAAGTCGAATCTCCTCCTCAACGAAGCAATATCGAAGACTAGTTCCAAAGCAATTATGTTAAGCAAGTTACGAGGATGAACATAGGCCCAAAAAATTCCGGGTTTCTTTCATGGATTTCCCGGAAAAGCCAAAAAAACCTAGAAAAAAATGCAGTTTTTGGCCCATATCTCGGCAACCAGACCATTTAGCGACTTGAAACATGTACCAATCGATTCCTGCCATAATTTAGAACAATATTGCCGAAGAAAGTTTTCAAAAATATCCTTTCGTTCGGTCACAATTTTTTTTTTTGAATTAATTAAAATTTAGACCGAATTAATAGGCATTTTTATCCAACCACACCACACGCGTCATCACGTTCAATAGCTGCGCCATCACGTTCAATGGCTGCGTCATCACTTTCAGTAGCTAGGCGCGCAATGGTTTTTAGTCATGTAACTCTATTGTAAATAAAACATGTATTTTAACCAATGGTTTTACTAACCCTGCTCTTGATTTACGCTACGACAGTGCTATTTTTAGATAACATAAGGAAATTGCGCTAAAATTGTCACTAGACTTTTTAATTACCTTGTTTTAAAAAAGGCTTATCAATTATGAAATTTTATTTAACAACATTAACAAATGCAGATTTTTTTTAAAATTCCTTTAACGCTTAAAGTACTCTTTCAATTATTGGATTACGTCGGATCGTTGTTGTTTATAAATGGCTTGAAGATTATTTAGATGTTGGGCAAATGTTATTCCTGTAATGTATGTGAATGACGCCTTGCTATTTCAACAAATTTAACCCGGAAACCGAAATCGTCACATATCGTCACAAAAAACCCAGATCCTCTCGAAAACGGGGACGGCGTGGTCAGGTTGTAGAGCGCTCGATTGCTAACCTGGATACCACGAGCCTAGTGCTGATCAAGGTTAAGAAAAAAAATGAAATCTACTTCATTAGCCCTATAAATAATTAGAACTTAAAGGGGGTCTTTACTGTTTTCATTTTATTTCCTCTCTAAAATAGTCTAAAACGACTTCAAATCGTCCCGTCCACATATTTAATAAATTTTTATATTTCGTTTCATCATTTTCTTGAAATATTCTAACTAAACAAAGAACGTCCCTTATGTTACCTAGTATATTGTCACAATAATATTTATGTACCTGGAGGTGTTGCATACATAACTAGGAGGTCTTTGTACAAGGGTGGTTGGGTGACTGATACAACTTTTTTAGTTTCCTCATTGTCAGGTAACGTATGGGATTGATCTCGACTAGGTTCAACTTTTTTAGTTTCCTCGTTGCCAGGTAACGTATCGGGTTGATCTCGACTAGGTTCAACTTTTTTAGTTTCCTCACTGCCAGGTAACGTATCGGGTTGATCTCGACTAGGTTCAACTTTTTCCTCGTTGCCAGGTAATGTGTCGGGTTTATCCAAACTAGGTTCAACTTTTTTAGTTGCTTTACTGCCTAGTAACACATCAGGATGTTTACTAAGGAGCAAATATTGACCTGCGTCCTTCTTGGCACCACGACACGCCTGTAACGAAATGGTTGTTACACAATTGTAACTTTACATCACAAATGTTTAACAAATATTGTTTTAAGATTAACAGTGATAAAAAATAAATAAAAATACAAATAAAATAAATAAAGTTATTTAAGTTTATCAAGTTGCAGTGAAAAAGGAACATCGCTTTAATTAATGACTTAATTAAGGAAGATGTAACGTTTTTTCACTTGTTAATTTAATAGCAACTCATAAAATGAAGACTAGTTTAATTAAAAATCTGCACTAACCTGTATGAAAAAAAGTCGTGGTTTATTTTTTAGTGCCTGACACATGTCATCACTGAATATATCAATTACCACGGCAGTGTCGACAGTTTCTCCGTCGGTGCCAAATATCACGTCCTTTCTCGGTTGCTGGCCATTTTTTTCTGGACGCGCCTCTCCCCCATGGGTGAGAATCACACAGACAAAACAGTCTGCGTCTGCGTGCTCCTTCCGTTTGGAGACTAAGACAGAGAATATATAAGACGTCGCACAGACGGTCAATACTTTAAAAAGAAAATGGATTAGTCCATAGATAGTGGATCAGAGTCAGACAACTTAATAGATTAGGTGACACAATAGATTAGATCAGGCATAAAAAATAATCTACAAGAAAAAGTTGTGTTTAATCAGAGGCTTTTTAGTAAAGTGTAGTATTTCAAATCAAACTTTAAAACCTTTTAAAGTAGTTAGTAGATATTTATTAGTTATTTATATTCAGCTACAAAAAGTAGATTGTGCAAACGTACCTTCTATAAGAAGAGTTACTATTTCATCAGCGGATTTATTCTTGTGAGACTTAACCGCAAACCCTAGTTTTTTTAACGTTTTCTTCAGCAAATGTGCGTCTTTCTTGGACGGGGATCTGTCATCTAGATCATCAGGCTGGCCTGTTTTTACAAAGTTAACGTTGTTGATGATCACGGCGATGCCACGGTGTTGATGAGTAAAGTCATACACATCGTCGACATACGGGCATTTGTCTTGCAGCAGATTGGCGCCTCTGGGTGGTCCCTGGGCTGGTTTATCACGTGATTGGTGTCCAGTTCTGTCAGCTGAGTCTGGAGATTTATCTCCCCTAAAGCTGTGGTATTGGACAGTACATTGGTGACACAGTGGTAATACAATAAAATAGAACGCTATGGAAAAAAAAAAAAACATACTTCGATCCTAAGTTTTATTTTAAAACACAACACACACCCTCCCCTAACCAAGAAAAATCAGCAACAAAAAATTAACATTGTGAATGTGTAGGCTTGTGCGGATAACAATGTAACTAAGTTCAACCAATGCCCGGATTACCAATGTCAGGTACTGGTAAGATATTTTGTAGGTGTGTGTGTGTGGGGGGGGGGGGGTGACACCTTGAGGTACCGCACCGGGTGTCACCCAACCTAGCAAATCCACTGGGTAGGGGCAGGGGCGTAGCGAGGGGGGGGGGGCGGGGGAGCGGACCGCACCGGGTGACACCATTTAGGGGGGGGGTGACACCAAGGCAAAAAATAGCAAAATATATAGAGAAAAATGATAAATCCACTTAATTAAGTGATTAATTTGAGCGTTAAATAGTCTTATAGGATGTGCTAATCGAAAGTTTGAGGGGGGGGTGACACCAAGGCAAAAAATAGCAAAATATATAGAGAAAAATGATAATTCCACTTAATTAAGTGATTAATTTGAGCGTTAAATAGTCTTTTAGGATGTGCTAATCGAAAGTCTGAGGGGGGGGGGGGGCAAATCGAAAGTTTTAAGGGGGGGGGGGGGTCGCAAATCGAAAATTGAACGTTTTTCCGCGGGAAGGGTCGCTACGCCTCTGGGGGGGGGGGTTGACACCATTGTGCCTCACCGGGTGACACCCGACCTCGCTACGCCACTGGGTAGGTGTGGGGGAGGGACGTCTATTAGACAAACTGACTTACCAACTAGTAAATAGGTTCCCTTCAGCTGCTACAAATAAAAAAAGAAAACATGCTCTCAATTTAAAAATAAACAGGAACAATTCACTTCTTACTTCTTATTTTTACTACAAAAACGCGTGTACTTATTTACATGAAAAATAAACCGGGAGTGATCTCCTCTAAACTTTCACGAATATTTTTATACGAGATAAATGGCCCGTTGAAGGGAGATACAACAGGTGCTAGGTTGATAGTGTTGTCTCTTCCTCTAAATCGAAACTAAAACAAAATCACCACCTCAACTTTTATTTTAACCGGAAACGAAAATGTCATTGAAAACGGATTTCTACCCAGAATCGGCATACAACCGGAATTAAGCTTGATCTACGCGTAGTTACTGCATATTGATATTAAACATAGTCGAAGTGGCTACAGGACATTACCCCCCTGGATATTTCCCCCCCGGACATTTCCCCCCCGTATTTACCCCCCGGAGCAATTACCCCCCTGTCAATTTCCCCCCTGTCAATTACCCCCCCGGGGAATTACCCCCCCCCCCCCCCTCTCAAGTTAAAATCTTACTCTAACTAGAATTTTATACCTATATACTACTTTAATCCAAACATTAAGAAAAAGGCCAAAACCTAAGCATCCACCTTAGCCTGAAACTTCACACAAAACCAAAACCATAGCTAGACACAACCCTAACCCTAACACTAGCTCTAACCCTAACCCTAACCCTAACCCTAACCCTAACCCTAACCCTAACCCTAACCATAAACCTAGCCCTAGTCCTAACCCTAACCCTAACCCTAACCCTAACCCTAAAACCTAACCCTAACCCTAGTCCTAGCCCTAACCCTAGCCCTAAACCTAACCCTAAACCTAGCCCTAACCCTAACTCTAACCCTGTCCGGGGGGGGGGGGGTAATGTCCTACTGGGCGGGGGGGTAATTGACAGGGGGGTAATTGACAGGGGGGGTAATTACTCTGGGGGGTAATGTCGGGGGGGAAATATCCGGGGGGTAATTGACAGGGGGGAAATGCCCTGTTCCCAGTCGAAGTCATATCCCTAAACCTTGCACCTAATCTCAAACACGAAATATGTCGCATTTAGGGGGGGGGAGGGGGGGAGAAGCTCTGCCCCGCGCCCCCCCCCCCCCACCACACACACCCTAAAGCACGTCTACCGTCCCATTCAACGAAATATACTTTTTATAGAAAACATATTTTTATACCTGTGTCCGCCCCCTTCCAAAAAATTTACGGATCTACGATTTTGATATAATACTTATATATGAAATTTCATCAACCTAGCTGTAACGGTACTCAAGTTATCGTGTTTACAAACACACACACACATACACACACACACACACACACAGACATACGGACAAGATTGCAAAACTATGTTTTTCCGACTCAGGGAGGTGTAAAACGTCGAGATTTACAAAAATCTCGATTTTTTTTTGCACGATTACAATACTTTCTCTATACTTCGTATATACGAGAAAGTAAAAATCAGGGCCTTGATACAAATTAACATTTACAACGTCACAATCCTGACATTGTCATGTGGCAGGGTCACGTGGCATTGTCCCCGCTAGTTGTACTTAGAAATCTGGTGGCAACATTTTTATAGCCGGATTTTATTAGCCGACCAAAAACATACTTTTAATGGAAATACACACCACAAGCCCAGCTGACAGAAACAGGCAAACTCTACTTCATTTACCCTATAGATCGTCAGGCCCTAAAGGGTAAGTGTACTTTGACACAAACACAAGGACGGATCATCTTCCTTCTACTTCTTCTAGTGTTGGGAAGGATTCCCTCCAACACAATAAAGTATTACGTATCAACTTGTTGACTCCGACTTCCGTCTGCTTTTCTTTTTGGATTTGCTTCCATAGCCTTTGTCACACCAAGAACAAACAAGTCAGCAGTTGTTTGATTTTGGAATTGTCTCTCCTAGAAGAGTTGCTGTCCCCAACCTCATCTACCCTAGGGTTCGAACTAGGGACTTTACGGTTTAGAATTGCTAATAGCAACAATAAGCTAAGGCCCTAAGAGAACAGTGATTTTGTCTTTATGTAATACACGTGTTTCCACATTTAACTGGTGGGGATGGAAGTCAGCTCACTTCAATTTTTAACTTGCCTTAACCTCTGCTGTTTCACATAGTACATGGTTTTTTTTAATGTCGGTATTTGTCAGGGGGTGGGGGGTCTTACAGCACTGTATGAAGTCTGCTGCCTGCGACTGTTTTGTTGGGCTCCTGAGTTAAGATTGAACCGTACCACAAGTCGGTAGGTATGGAACCAGTAATGGGGCCAAAGGTCACCAATGATGGGTCACGGTTAAAAAGTGATTGAGTCAAGGACCACAACTAGAGATTCTAATTGTCGCCAGTAATGGAAACAAAAGTGATCAATAGTGGGACCACGTCACTAGTAATGGGGTCAAAGGACATATGTAATTAAGCCAAAGGTCACGAGTTACTAAGGTCAAAAGTCACAGACAACGAAACTTAAGCTCGCCAATTGTTCAGCAGCCAGTACGACCACCACCTGCCTTAGACTTAGACATGAGCAAATAGACCACAACTTTAGACTTAGACTTGAACAAATAGACATCTTTAGACTTAGACATAAACAAATAGGCAACGATTTTAGACATAAGCCAATAAACAACAATTTTAGACTTACTGTCCTCCATGTGGAAACGTCTCTGTTTCACCAATATACGTCGATCACGTCGTTCTCCAGTTGACTGATTTCTTTCTTTACTCCGTCTGATAAGGTTACACAAATAAAGAAAGGGCTGAAGTTACTCATCGTGTCTTTTGTGAGGAGCATTTTCAAAATTTTTAGCAGCAGCGGATTGTTAGTTTATAAGAGTCACAACTATACAAAGACATACACATATAATAGGACTACACATTTATATTTAGGAGTATATATATATATATGTATATATATATATATATATATATATATATATATATATATATATATATATATATATATATATACATACATACATAAACGAATGACCAACTTACATTTTAGGGCCACCAAAGCTGTAACAAAGAACTGATTTGTTGAGACGGCCCAAACAATCTGAAACTAAACCCTGTATGAGCACATGTTATGTCACATTCCAGGAAATCCACTACACACAACGTAAGCGTGTAGTTCCTGGTATACGTTCTGTTCACTAAGCCTGCAAGGGTCAGGTCAACTTGTCTTCATGCATCACCGAGCTCATGCGGATTAATACACTAGCCACTTCAAACTATATATATATATATATATATATATATATATATATATATATATATATATATATATATATATATATATATATATATATATATATATATATATATATATATATATATATATATATATATATATATATATGTGTGTGTGTGTGTGTGTGTGCGGAGAAAAGTTAGGCCCAGAGATGAAGTACATTCATAGGCCTCTGCATTAAAAAATAAGTCTTTTTTGAAAATGGTAGTAAATCGTTGTTTAAAAACAGAGATCGTAGAGTTGATGTGAAGTGGGATTAATAAGACGTTTGTGATGTTGTGTGGTATTAGGAAAAAGACAAATTTAAGATGTGTGACGTAGCATTTATTGTGTACCTTTATGACGTCACGTTATCCGGAGGAGGAGTGAGGTGGTGGTGTGAATATTTGTGACGACCCGTGACGATAGCCAGGGTAAACCACAATGAAACCCGGCAAAAAATTCGGCGTATTGAGAAAATGTAGGCGGATGTAATTGCAAGAAATCAATGGACGAATAAATCGTACGACTGCAACCCAATTTCGAGACGAATACACAGAAACAATCATTACATTTTTCAAAATTTGTCGTTGATATTTCACTGCATGTTTTTGACACTGCATAGTAGTTTTTATATAGTAACTTATACAACTTGACCGTCATGACATACCTTGGTATAGAAGAATATTGATTTGTTTTTAAAACAAAAAATTGAATGTGGGCCGGCAACTGCAACTTCAGAGTTCATGGCCCATCTCCTCAGTAGGCTCGACCCTTTTTGGTGGTATCTGTCATGTTCTAGTCCAGTGTGTGTGTGTGTGGGGGGGGGGGGGTAAGGGCATTATCCCCTGGGATACATGCCCGGACGAAATAGAAAAAGAAGTCCAGATTGAAATTGTAAGTTTCCCAGTACCGACCCCCCCCCCGACAAATGTCTGAAAGAAACCGTATTCTTGTCGCCAGGTGTTTTTTTTTTAGCCGGCCTCTTTCTCCCTTACCTTGAGGGTTTCATTTAAAGACTTTTTGTTTTAAAGTATTTAAAAAAAAAAAAAAAAACCCCACACAAAATGATAAAATCGCATACTTATGCCTTTATTGTTTACATAACACTCGAAAATACACACAAACATCACACATAGTATTCTATTAAAGCGTTTCTGTGGTTCTTCGTCTGTGGTTTCACATTGAAATAAACATCTTTAACTAACATTGAGTATATAACGGGCATCTCTTTCTTGGATTGGCCGGTCTTGTATTCCAAGGCTACAACTCCGCAAACCCGAGTTAACGTCTTCACCAGCGGAACTCTGCCGTCGATCACGCATGCGCTCCTGAGCTGACGACATAACGACTGGATAAACCAACTTCCGGTGTCACGCCGCCATGACAGGTAGCCTGAAATAGAAAAAGTTTTGGACTGTTTCATTTATTAGTAAGGATTCTTGTTTGTAAACATTGGAGAAGGACCCGAGTAGCGTCCCTTGATAACTCTACGACAACAAACTACGAATGTGGGACGTCACTGAGTCCACCTAGCTCTGATAGGTACCTGACACAAGTAAAGGCGGCTGGGCATAGTGCTTACCACACCATCCTTTCATTTGCTGAAGTCAAGAAACAAGCCTTCATGTGTACATTGTCCAAGTTAACCTACATGTGTACATTGTCCAAGTTAACCTACATGTGTACATTGTCTAACCTACATGTGTACATTGTCTAACCTACATGTGTACATTGTCTAACCTACATGTGTACATTGTCTAACCTACATGTGTACATTGTCCAAGTTAACCTACATGTGTACATTGTCCAAGTTAACCTACATGTGTACTTTGTCTAACCTACATGTGTACATTGTCTAACCTACATGTGTACATTGTCCAAGTTAGCCTATATGTGTACATTGTCCAAACAAGCCTTCATGTGTACATTGTCCAAGTTAACCTACATGTGTACATTGTCCAAGTTAACCTACATGTGTACTTTGTCTAACCTACATGTGTACATTGTCAAACCTACATGTGTACCTTGTCCAAGTTAACCTACATGTGTACATTGTCTAACCTACATGTGTACATTGTCTAACCTACATGTGTACATTGTCTAACCTACATGTGTACATTGTCCAAGTTAACCTACATGTGTACTTTGTCTAACCTACATGTGTACATTGTCAAACCTACATGTGTACCTTGTCCAAGTTAACCTACATGTGTACATTGTCTAACCTACATGTGTACATTGTCTAACCTACATGTGTACATTGTCTAACCTACATGTGTACATTGTCCAAGTTAACCTACATGTGTACATTGTCCAAGTTAACCTACATGTGTACTTTGTCTAACCTACATGTGTACATTGTCTAACCTACATGTGTACATTGTCCAAGTTAACCTACATGTGTACATTGTCTAACCTACATGTGTACATTGTCCAAGTTAACCTACATGTGTACATTGTCAAACCTACATGTGTACATTGTCCAAGTTAACCTACATGTGTACATTGTCTAACCTACATGTGTACATTGTCCAAGTTAACCTACATGTGTACATTGTCTAACCTACATGTGTACATTGTCCAAGTTAACCTACATGTGTACATTGTCTAACCTACATGTGTACATTGTCCAAGTTAACCTACATGTGTACATTGTCTAACCAACATGTGTACATTGTCCAAGTTAACCTACATGTGTACATTGTCCAAGTTAACCTACACGTATATATTACCCAAGTTAGCCAGTTACATTGTCTAACTTACATGTCTTATATTGTCCAAGTTAGCCTGCATGTACACTTACCTGGAGGCGTGGCGTACATGACCAGATAATCTTTGTACAACGTCGGGGGTTTGACGGCCAACTTTCGCAGGTCCCTCAGACATTTTTTCTCTCCCGCCTTTTCTGGCACCGAATCTGACACGTCTGGGCCTAAACTTGGCACCCAGGGCATTCGATCGGGCATGTCGTAGTACAGGCCCGACCCAGCGACGTGGAGCCTCCGGGGGTAGACCCCTAGGCTTCTGGTTGGGATGGGCTGGGTCAAGGTCATCAGCTGTCCGTCATCCTCCTTGTCACCCCGACACGCCTGGTAGAGCAGACGTTAAAACATTGAATGGGATATCAGGTGGTAGCAACCCCACCATGACAGTAAACAACGGACACCACACACGGCTGTAACGCGATGTGTTGCAATATTGCAACATGCGGCACTAAGGGATGCCGATTTACACAGCCAAATTAAAATACAAATGGCAGTAATAACATAGGTATACACTATTTCTCGACATTTCTTTTTCTTCACTCTTTATTGTTTTATTGGAGGCTTTCCTATAGCATAATTAAATGCTACGTTTCAATAAGTTATATTCCATATAGCCTGTTGACTCCGACATCAGCCTGCTTTTCTTTTTGGGTTTTCTTCCATAGCCTTAGTTCACCCAAGAACAAACTACAAGGCAGTAGTTGTTTGATTTAGGAGTTTTCTCCCTTAGGTTGGTGCTATATAAGCTAAGGAATCTCATTTGCCCGTGGTCCTAACTTACGAATAGGCCGTTCTAAAAATTACAAATAAAACTAGGCCTAGACCTGCCCCAAAATATAACTAGATCTATTCAGTTGTTTTTTTGCCAACAAATTTTCAACACGGTGTAGCATGTCTTGCATGTAGGCCTGTATGTCTTTTATCTACACCTTTATTCAATATCTAAGATCACATATCTGGCAGTAGTCCAACAGACAGAATTAAAATACAAATCCCTCTCCCCAACTACAAACCTGTAAGAATCCCCCCCCCCCACTATTAACCTGTAATAATTCCAATACTAACCTGTAAAAATCCCCCCACTACTGCCCTATAAGAATTCCCCCCCCCCCACTACTGCCCTATAAGAATCCCCCCCCACTACTGCCCTATAAGAATCCCCCCCCCCACTACTGCCCTATAAGAATCCCCCCCCCACTACTGCCCTATAAGAATTCCCCCCCCCCCCTACTAACCTGTAAGAAAAAAAGGCGTGGCTTGTCTCTAAGCGCCGGACACCATTTGTCGTTGAAGAGTTCCAGTATCTGGTCAGTGGCCAGCCCCTCCCCGTCGGTGCCGTAGATCATGTCTTTACGGGTGGGTCCCGTCCAGGTCTCGTCCCCGTGACTCAGAACAGCGCAGAGGAAACAGTCGGCGTGGGCGTGGTCTGGGAGTCGGGACACTGAGGACACAGAGGTCATGGACACGGTACTAACAGAGGTCATGTACACAGTACTAACAGAGGTCATGTACACAGTACTAACAGAGGTCATGTACACAGAGGTCATGTACACGGTAATAACAGAGGTTCATGTACACGGTGTAACAGAGGTCATGTACACAGTGTAACAGAGGTCATGGACACGGTGTAACAGAGGTCATGTACACAGTGTAACAGAGGTCATGTACACAGTGTAACAGAGGTCATGTACACAGTGTAACAGAGGTCATGTACACGGTGTAACAGAGGTCATGTACACAGTGTAACAGAGGTCATGTACACAGTGTAACAGAGGTCATGTACACAGTGTAACAGAGGTCATGTACACAGTGTAACAGAGGTCATGTACACAGTGTAACAGAGGTCATGTACACGGTGTAACAGAGGTCATGTACACAGTGTAACAGAGGTCATGTACACAGTGTAACAGAGGTCATGTACAGTTAACAGAGGTCATGTACACGGTAATAACAGAGGTCATGTACACGGTACTAACATTGTATGTATCGGGGTGGGGTGTCCATAAGTGAACCTCCCTCCCTCGTAGAGGTGAGGCTTCATTAATGGAAGACCCCAAGCATTGATACGGTGATAAGGTACACTAACACAAGCGTTGTTAAATAACCTATATTTAGCACTCCAAAATATATCTTTATGTGCGCTTATTTTATACTACACGAGAAAAAATGGCCCGTTGAGGAAGGATACAACGGGCTCTAGGTTGATAGTGCTGTCTATTTTCTCGGTACTTTAATTTATACAAAATATAGTCATAGGCATATCCCTAAACCATGTACCTAATCTCATTCATGACAAAAGTCGCATGTAGAGTTTCTTTCAGGCAACTCTACTTGGGAGGAGGGGGCTTCGCCCCCCTCCCCCCCACACACACACTCCAAAACATGTCTACCGTCCCATTCAACGAAATATAATTATATACTTTTTCCAGTGTCCGCCCCCTCCCGGAAAATTCTACCCCCGCCCCCGAAAATTTCAAGTACCCCCACCCCTCTTCGGGGAGGAAAAAGTCTGAAAGAAACACTGGTCGCATTTGTAGATCATACAAACTAAAGGAAGAATCTGGGCGGGGCTTCGCCCCTACCGGAAGAGATGCTTGAAAAAAAAAAACTGCACGCTAAACACTTTTTAGATTAGAAAAAGTTCCCCCCTCCGGGGAGGAAAAAGTCTGAAAGAAACACCGGTGTCGCGCTTAGCCACTACCCGAAGAATTGCATTAAAGAAATTGCAAGAAAACCACTTTTTAGATTAGACACATTAATTAGGGGGTAATTTTATTATAGAGTATCGATGAAGACATTTCTTTTGAGTTGGGGAGGGGGGGGGGGGGGGCTATGACGTTCTTACGCTGGGATGGGGCTTCGCCCCTACCCGAAGAATTGTATGAAAGAAACTCTTCACGCAAATCACTTAGATTAGACAAAATTGCCTTTTTATTCAATGTTTACTCGAGAATCAATGACGTCATATTACTGTGTGCACTCTCCGGCTTGATTCTATTTTCTACAATATGCTAGGCCTAAATATGACGTCATATTTCGCTTCCGTTTCACTGTGCATGCTTTTAAATTGCTTGTGTTTTCTCTAGAGCGTTCTTGTCAGATAGATAGATACACAGATACATAGATACACAGACAGTGAAACTATTAGTATTAATTGGGGTCATCCATACATGACGTAACACTTCTTTGACGATTTTTACCTTCCTCCCTTCCCTCCGTCACACATCGTCACAAAAAAGCCAGACCCCCCCCCCAAATGACGTCACACCTCAGCCTAAAAACCACCTCAAAATTGCTGTTGAATTTTTCGTAAAACATCGATAATTTTTCCAAACTCTTGTCAGAGCTCTATCAACATTGAGTATTTTGATCAATTCCTATAACAATTTATTAAAACCGTTTTCTAAAACGCGAAATAACGGCTAAAAAGTGTGACGTCACACCGTCTCTTCCTTACCTTCCCACAGAAGAGTCATCATCTGCTTGGCTGTTTTGTTGACGTAAACCCTGACGTCAAACCCCAGCTCCTCACACGTGACCTGTAGGGCTCGAGCATCAACCTCGGAACCATCTCGATCTTTCTCGGTCTGGAACTTCTCGTTGTTGATGATCACGGCAATGCCTCGACGTGGATGGCTGAAGTCATACACGTCATCGTCACGTGGACTTGTCTCTGGCAGCTGATTGGTGCCTTCAACTGATCGCTGGATTGGTCGATCTATTGGGTCACGTGATTGTTGTGTGAATTTTGTGAGGGTGAGTATATCCGGCGGGTCACATGGCTTGTCTACCCTAAAGCTGTCAATATATGATCATATATATTCACACTATAGACATGTAGACCAGAGCAGTGGCGTAGGCAGCCCCCACCCCACCATGACCCCCGCCCCACTATGACCCCTCACCCCATCATGACCCCCCCCACCAACACTTCATTATGACCCCTCTCACTAACACTCCATCATGACCCCCTCTCACTAACACTCCATCATGACCCTCCCCCCCCCCTCCGTAACACCCCATCATGACCCCCCCTTCCGTAACACCCCATCATGACCCCCCCCCCCCCCCTTCCGTAACACCCCATCATGACCCCCCCCCAACCAGCACCCCATCATGATCCCCCCCCACCATCACTCCATCATGACCCCCCCCCCCTCCGTAACACCCCATCATGACCCCCCACCAGCACTCCATCATGACCCCCCCTTCCGTAACACCCATCATGACCCCCCCCTTCCGTAACACCCCATCATGACCCCCCCCCCCCCAACCAGCACCCCATCATGATCCCCCCCCACCATCACTCCATCATGACCCCCCCCTCCGTAACACCCCATCATGACCCCCCACCAGCACTCCATCATGACCCCCCCTTCCGTAACACCCCATCATGACCCCCCCTTCCGTAACACCCCATCATGACCCCCCCCAACCAGCACCCCATCATGATCCCCCCCACCATCACTCCATCATGACCCCCCCCCTCCGTAACACCCCATCATGCCCCCCCCCCACCAGCACTCCATCATGTCCCCCCCCCACCAGCACTCCATCATGACCCCCCACCATCACTCCATCATGACCCCCCCCTCCGTAACACCCCATCATGACCCCCCACCAGCACTCCATCATGTCCCCCCCCCCACCAGCACCCCATCATGACCCCCCACCAGCACCCCATCATGACCCCCCACCATCACTCCATCATGACCCCCCCCCCCCCCACCAGCACTCCATCATGACCCCATCCAGCATGACGGCAGCCACATGTTAAGCTACAGCTATTGGGGACGGCGTTTTCGCTTTGTAAAGAAAGAAAATCTTGCCTACGCCACTGGATCAGTGTACAAGGCGAAAACGATTATTTTTATCAACAAGTTAAACAATACGCATTTCAAGTCTAAACACCATAGTCTTCATAAAACATGAACAACAGCAACAACAACAAACACAAATGAACCATGTGACATGAACTTAAGCTGATCTACGCAGAGCTTCGAGTCAAGTCACATGACACTGTTGTCAGGCGGTTGCCATGGACGCTGTTTTATCATTGCTATGACGCAGGGTCAGAGACCAAACATTTGAAAATGATGAAACTAGTTCAAGCGTGGACATGGGTGACAGAGGGGGCCAAATAAACTTGGTAAAGTTGCTACAATAATTGAAATGCTTTTATGAGCGTTGAGTAATAAATAGGCTATACCGTAGGTCTACATAATGAGAGGTAGCAAAAGCAACAATGAACTTACCATTTCTTTATTTTATTTATTCCGTTTCTAAATATTTTTATATCCGCCTCTGAAATGTAAAAAACAAATGGTTGGGTAATTAATTATTCATCTAAGTCTGTCTTTAATTAATTAAAACTTCGTGTGGAGTAACTAAGGGAGGGCGGGTAGTAAGGCCGTCCCAAGCGCTGACACGGGGGGGGGGGGGCGCCAGAGTGGATTGAATAAAAATTGAAAAGCTTATTCTGAGCTGCATTTAAAAATTAAACAAAGCCATAGTTCAGAAAATAGACTGCTACTTGATAGTTGGTTACGGGCGCCACCATGCGTGTAGGGGGGGGCGCCACCATGCGTGTAGGGGGGGGGGGCGCCACCATGCGTGCAGGGGGCCTCCAGTGTTTTATTATCATCACAAAGATCACATAACCCTGGCTGGAGGTATCTGAATGTCACGTGATAGTGTTGGGACGGTCCAGTAGCCTGCCATACCGTCCTGGCCACGCACATCGACCTTGAACTTGTGATTTAATTCGATACAGACAAATCGAAACATGGAAGGTCAATGGAGACGTTGAGGCGCACAGCAGGAAAGCAACTAACAGAGGCAGGACCATCTTGGGGGGCTGCCAAGAAAATCTCCCAGACAGGCAGAATTGAAAAGGTTTCTAGGGGGCCTCAAATATCTTGAGCACAAAAGGCAAGAACGGTCAGTAGCGTAGCGAGGGGGGGGGGGCGGGACATATGTCCCCGGGCGCCGACCTTAGGGGGCGCCAAAATGGGTTGGAAAAATAAATTGTAAGGTTGAGGGGGGGGGGGGGTGCAAATCGAAAGTTTGAGGGGGGGGGGGGTGCAAATGGAAATCTCGAGGGGGGAGGGTGCAAATCGAAATGTCGATCGAGGGGGGGGGGTGCAAATCGAAAAGTTTGTCCCCGGGCGCCGGGAAGGGTCGCTACGCCTCTGAGAACGGTACTTCACACAGGGACTAAAGAAAACCTGGATACAACTTGTAATACTAGCCTGATGCCTGACCACCCGCCACATAGCGGGGATGGGGTTAACATAAGGACCAGTTTTACTTAATGTCAACAAAAGTCTAGCTGCAAAAAGGACCATTAGTCTAAGTCAGAGCTAGTGAAACTAGTTTAGACCTACCGTCATCCATATCTCCCAGAAATTATTCGAACCTCTGCAATCAGAGACTCCAGTATCTAACTTGTCTTAGATCTGAAAGTTCATTCATCAACTGTTAGTTTACAAACACACACACAATTACTAGATTAAAATACTTTAAAACAGTTTGAAACAATATTTAACTAAAAAATAACTGTCTAGCAGTTTAGAAATTACAGAAAATATACATTTTTTTTTTTTGCATAATGTGAGAGGTATTTTAAAAACCAAACTGGCGATGAACTAAAACGGAACTAAAATCATGTTAGTAGAAATGTTTGTTCTAACTTGCGTAAGTTTATCATCGCTAGGCAACAGCCAACCTAAATTAAAACTAGCTAAGGAAACTTTAAACCTGACCGGCGTTCTGGGTCCTTGTCTAATGGATCCTTGGCTCAACCGACTAAATATTTGTTTAATGTTGAACACAGGAAAATATGATCTCACACTAAGACGAGCCCACTTACATAGCAAAGGGGGTCTATACTGATATTGTTTGGTGTGTAGGGGAAGATTTACTTAGCTGATCTCCCTATAGAGTAGACCTAAACCTAGACCTTTAGAGCAGTGATACATACCCCGGGTTCGATCAAACCCCAAGGGTTCGGTGAGTCAATCTCAGGGGTTCGGATTTTGTCTGTGCGGACGATAGGACTAGCGGCCGATGACAGTTCAAGTACGATAGCTCGACCGCACGACATAGTTATCATATTTTATTTTTTTTCTATTAAGAAGGGTTCGGTGAATGCAATTATGAAACTGGTGGGTTTTGGTACCTCCAAAAAGGTTAAGAATTACCGCTCTTGAGACAGATATACCCAAAATGATACCTCGACATAAATATAGAGATACCTAGTGACCTAGATCTAACCATATATATATATATATATATATATATATATATATATATATATATATATATATATATATATATATATATATATTTATATATATATACATTTATATATATATATATATATATATATATATATATATATATATATATATATATATATATATATATATATATATATATATATATATAAATTTATATATGAGAGAGATAGAGAGAAAAGAGAAGAGACAGAGTAAAATAATCAGACCTAACGTAGAATGAAAAACTTACAATAATCTTGTGTTTCACGAGAGCTTCTATTGTCAGCTTTACTACCTGCAGGAGGAACGTTAATGACACGAGTTTGATTCGCCTGCTCAGGTAAAATAGTACACCTTGTCTGATTCGCCTGCTCAGGTAAAACAGTACACCTTGTCTTACCGGTGACACCCACCGAGTCGCACCCTACCAGGTCTACTGGAGTGATCAATAAAACAAAAATAACTGCGGGAAAATCTCCTTACTCCGTGACCCCCCCCCCCCCCCCACTTAAAAAAATCCCGGAACCGCACCTTACTCCAGGATGTTACCGGATCACGTGTGACGTATGTAGGTAAGCCACGTGAGGTCACGTGAAGGCACCAGACAAACAAGTGGTCAGGTTAAGGTAACCTGGGCTAAGACATTAAGTTGGCCAGGAACCAGGTTTTTGGTTTTAGTTTCGTTATGGTCTATTGAACCCACGCGGATCAGCTGAGCATGACAAACGTAAGGTAAACAGAAGGTGGTAATCAAAGGTTTGCACTGAAAAAAAAATTATGTTATAAAATATTGGTCAGGGGAGGTCACCGTGACAAGGGCAGGTCACCGTGCCATTTACTTGATAAATTCAGGTGTTGGATGATAAGTTATCTCAAGGCTCGATATACACACTAGTAAGCCAGTAGTTTGTGTTCTTCTATTTAAATTTTTTTGTAGCTTTTATGATCAATAGCTGATATTTGGTTTATCTTTTTTTAAGCTTTCATGATCACTGATAATTTAGTTATCAGGGGAAGGGGTGGTTAGTTTAATCTACTACAACCCTAAAAAAAAACAACTAATTTAGCTCTTTTGAAATTTACCGAGTCACGTGGGTACAGATCGCATAATTTTTTTTAGAGAAAATGTCAAACTTATCAAGTCGTGAAAATAAAATTTTAAACTGTCTCGCGTGACTGGAATATCTGTAGCTCTTATAGAAACCAGGCCCAAGTTATAAAGTGTCCCCAGCCCACACAAACTTACCTGGTGCCGCAGGTATAGTGTCCTTAAAAACAACCCCAATAACATGTTGATAAGAGACAGAGGTAAGTTGACCTAGAATATGACGAACTACGAGCGCTTGCCATTGCGGTAAACGATTAAAGACCCGCTGTTCTAAACTTGTATTTGTTAAGCTAAAAGTGAAGGAAATGAGGATTGGTCCCGACATGGCACAGTTAGTAATAACCTCAGTGATATTTGATCTTATGGATATATAAATATCATGTGTTAACCGATATGCAGTTTTGTGTCACCTTCTGTCGCAGATTCTAATGTACAACTTATGTATAGTAGAATACATTATATATATATATATATATATATATATATATATATATATATATATATATATATATATATATATATATATATATTTAAGCTGAATTTTTTTTTTATCGCTGAAAATGCCTATAAACATGGCATAACTAGGCCATGTGATTTTAAAAAAAAAAAAATTTAAAAATGTATCGGCTACGAAGTAAGCTTTTCTGAAGATCGATCACTGTGTTTCTGTACAGCCAATCAATGCTTGTATTATGAAAGTGAAACTTCAGTTTAGAATTTGGGCTTGATGAAAAAACAAAAACACAGAAATGTAGCCTTATCACATAAAAATATTATCAAGTTCCCTGCATTTTCAATTTTTATGTCGATTCTAAAAATATTAAATTTCTGAATTTTTTTCAGGCATCATGTTTTCTTTTTTTTTACGTCCGCTTTTTATCTATGTCAACAATAATGATCAATTCTGCTGCCTTCATTTTAAATAATTGATTAAGGAGTTTTCTTACCTTTATACTGTATAGTCTAAATCTAGACATCACGTGTCAAATCCTCCAGAGATGTGGGGTGTAGCATTATACGCTGATGTGTTTGTTGTGACTGTGGTCAAACCCACACACTGTGGTGTGTAGGACACTCACAGTGTGGTGTTTAGAGCTGCCCACACACGATGGTGTGTCGAGTTATTTTAATCTCGTTGGCCCGGATTCTAAGAAATGTGGGGTGTGGCGTGATAAGGGTCAGGGAAGGTAACTGTGGGTGTGGTGTGATAAGGGACAGGGAAGGTAACTGTGGGTGTCAACTGAGTCAAGGTCAATTAGTGATAGAAGATAGTGGCGTGGTAAGGGTAGTGGCTTAGTGAGGGTAGTGGTTTAGCTATAGGGCTGGTAAGAAGGTCACCAACCAGTTCTATGACTCATGCAGGTTTTATTGAGCCGTACAGATGGTTGGTGACCTACTTGCCAGCCCTATGGTAGTGGTGTTGTTTGGTAATTGTGTAGTTAGGCAGTGGCATAGTTAGGGTATTTGTTAGGCTAGGGCAGTGGCATAGTTAGGGTATTTGTTAGGCTAGGGTAGGGGCATAGTTAGGGTATTTGTTAGGCTAGGGTAGTGGCATAGCTAGGGTAGCTGGACATGTAGCTGCCCATTTTTAGCGTAAGCGTTTTCACATTTACCATAGACAGTAAAAACTCTTTTGACCCAATAATAGTTAACAGAGGAAAAGTTGACTCAATAACCATTAGCATGTCAACAGTTCACAGAAATTGTTTACACAGTAACAGTCAACACACGAACTGTATACTCGTTATCAGTTAACTCAGGAGATTTTTACTCAATACCTGTTGACCTATTAATAGTTGGAGCGTTAATCACACCCCCACCCCTCACTGTATGATTTAAGAAAATCTGCTGTATTAAGAGAAAGCGACTTAAAAATAAAATGAGTCGTAAAATCTGAAACCAGTGCTAGTATATTTGTCTATAATTGAAACAACACAGATCATTAAAAAAAAAAAAAAAAAACTAAAAAAAAAAACCCAACAGAAAGCAAACAAGCTACAATCATAAATCTGACACTCATCACAATGTAATTTACAATCTTTTATTAACACAGTTTCATTTAAAATTTCAACAGCAATGAACAAATTGATGTACACTGTTAGGCATGATGGAAAGATGCATCTACATTAATTAATTAATTAATTAACTTATATTAATTCTATGTCATGACACACAGCTCACCATGCCGACACACACTTCATTGTGTGTCACACATTCTTACATCATTAATTAACACACGGTCTGATGAACCATCCATACACTCTCAAGAAACATGTGATTATTTTATTTACATTTAATTCCATTAATTAAAAGTCCCGAGTTAAACGCTTTATTTAATCAAATGGGAGATAACTCCGTGATACAGGTAGTCGTCTCCATTCATCTGATTCTTCGTCAACGAGTAAATTTTGAATTTATAAAACTTTAAATAATTAAATAGTTTTTCAAATAGGTAAAAGTTAATAGTTTTTCAAATACGTAAAGTTAATTTATTTAAGTTAAAAAAATATATTTAAAAAAATACATATTTGACAAGGTTTTGTTACGTTCTTCATGAATTTTTATTAACATGTATTTTTTTTCGTCAGGGAAGATAACCTCATCGTTTTTAGTTTTTCCACAGTGCTTTCCCTTTAATACATCATTTAGATTTATTTCGTTTTAATTTTTTTTACGTTACTGTTAGTTAACATAATGAACAATGTATTTAATTTTAATCCAAAAAGGGAATGAACGATTTTAATCCAAAAAGGAAATGAAAATAGTTGTGGATAAAAAAAATGGTATCACAGTTCAATCATTCTGTACACGAATGCCAGAGCGAGAGTAGAGAACTGGACACGTAGTAAGTTAGGAGATTAAAGTAAATTATGCAGATAAATGTAGACAATTACAAGCAAATCGTTAATAAATACAGAGAGTAGTGGAGAGGTTATCTCATACAGGATTGTTTGATTAACTAAACGATTAGTGTGGTGAGTGTGGGGTGAGTTAATGTATGGGTGTGGGTGTGTGGGGTGAGTAAATGTGTGAGTGTGGGTGTGTGGAATGTGGTGTTTCAGTGGAATGTGGTTATTGTGCGGAATGATTGGATAATGGGAGAATATGTCAAATAAGATGTGAAAGATGGACACTGTTTATTGACAGATGGACACAACAATATGACAGACGGATACACTTAAGCAATTTACAGAGAGAGAGTCAACAAAGTCAACAGTGACAGAGAATACAAGTAACTGTCACACGCGTCACGTGAACATCACATTTCACACACAAGTTGACCCACCTCAACATTAACATTCAATACTTCCTGGAGCTTACACATGCCTATACCTATACACACATATTTTCATGCAAACACAATCCTATACACATCTCCATGTACACACACAAATTCACACATGCCCATACACATCTCTATTTACATACACAAATACACAAATACACACATGCCAATACACATCTCCATTTACACACACAAATACACACATGCCAATACACATCTCCATTTACACACACAAATACACACATACCCATACAAACACACGCCCATACACACAATTCGATACACAATAACGCAAGCCAATACACATCTCGATATTCACATACACGCATGCCCATACACTTACGCCCTTACACACTCTCCCATACATAGCCGTATGTACTGAGAAACCATACATATAGGTTTAAACAAACAGAAATCACCAGTACATTGCATGAATATATAGTATCACAGCTCACATAATACCATTGGTACAGATATCAACCAATAAAAAATATTTTTACACAATGTATCTTTCGCTGATTGGCTATTTATGAGCAACCAATCAAATAAAACAGTATCAGTCACAACTTACTGATATAAATAATACAACTTTGATAGTCATCTGTAAAGGAATATAAATACTTAGACGAGCAATCTTACTTCATTATTACAGTAAATACAGTAATTCGCAGTATTCTATTATCAGTAATATAGTAGAAGTTATACGGTGAAACTATAATACAGTAGTTGGATAATATTGTATTATAGTAAAACAGTATTCCAGTAATTAAGGTATTCAGTAACACGATAATACAGTATAATATTAGTACAGTAATGTTTAATACAGTAATAAAGTAATACTTCAATTTGCAAATTGTAAAACACAACACAGCGATGGATTTGTATCTTTCTTAAATGATTGAGATCTTTATCTTCTTATATACACCTGAATGTTAATTTTTTAACACGGGTCGCCTAATTACCAGAAAAAAAAAGTTTACTTCCGCAAGAGTTCATTAAGTTGGGTGATTGATTACACAAATAATGAAATGAGATCAAGATTTACGTTTGATTGTTACAGACATTAGGGGCGCATGGAGTCTACTTAATGTTTACATGCTGGGGGTTTGTGAGTGCTAGTTGTGCGTGTTGTGAGGGTGGGTAACACATGTAGGTGGCTCGTGTGCGTGTTGTTAGGGTATACGTGTAGGAGTGTGGCACACAGACAGACAAAATTGTCGATGATGTCAGGTTGTCTAAGTCAATTGAGGTAGTTTTTTCTGCTCACCTTAAAATCTCATCACAAAGTGACTCTTAAGTCAAAAAAATCTGTTAACAATAACTATCGAAGTATATATATATATATATATATATATATATATATATATATATATATATATATATATATATATATATATATATATATATATATATGAGCTCCCTATATAATATATATATATATATATCTTTCCAGGAAGACCCGTAAATACAATACCAATGATTGACATCTATTGTTTTTTTTTAATACTCGTAGAGTGCTCCAACTTTACTAGCTAAAAGACATCATCTTCTAGTCAATAATTGCCATAAAAACAATAAATCACGTTTTAGAATCCGTGTTGGTTTATTAAAAAGTGAGCTTGTTATTATTTTTGTGTAAATATTACATTAAAACAAAAAGAAACTATTTCATTTCCTGAGAGAAAAAAAAGTTGTCTCCCATTTTTAAAGGGAGAGAAGCTGAGAAATGTATCAAAATAAAAGTGACGTGGAGGCGAGCTAATCATTTACAACCTGGGTCGGGAAATGTGGGCAAATAACCCATACACGGTCAGGGAAAATTGCACAGCGACGGGGAAATTTTGTCCAAAGTTTGGACATTTTATGCAGAATTTTTTTTTTGTAAGGGGAAATAAACACTAAAATTTGATTTAGGAAATTAATGAGATTTGTTTATATTAATAGATGTGGCTGAGAGAGAGATTTCATTGTTGGATGGAGTGATGGGTGGGGTGATGGGTGGGGTGATGGACGCCGTGAGGGTGGGGATTGAGGGGGACGGGCAATGGAATGCTGGGAGCTGCAATCACAGACGCAGCGCTGTATTTACACAATTGGAAACATTCAAAACTCTGACCGTGTCTAGGTGAGTTATGAAACAAATCAATACTAGGTTATAAGCTAATCAATACTAGGTTATAAGCTAATCAATACTTGGTTATAAGCTAATCAGTCGATTTTCTGAATAATAATGTGAAGTATCGGGAAAATAAGTCACGTTGCTCTATTTATAAACTGATCTAAGAACTAAGTTTTAACACAATTCTGTTGGCAATGAAAATCGATTGTGTACAGATTGATTCAAATGGAGCAAGCATGTTTAGAACTCCTGGGTTAGTGGCACTCAAGCCCCCCCCCCCCCATAGGCTGCAGTCGTGGAGCTTTCCACATCATTTTCATACAGAGGTTATGTGGTTTTGTTAGGTTAACTAAATGTGGTTTTGTTAGGTGAACTAAATGTGGTTTTGTTAGGTGAACTAAATGTGGTTTTGTTAGGTTAACTAAATGTGGTTTTGTTAGGTTAACTAAATGTGGTTTTGTTAGGTGAACTAAATGTGGTTTTGTTAGGTTAACTAAATGTGGTTTTGTTAGGTGAACTAAATGTGGTTTTGTTAGGTGAACTAAATGTGGTTTTGTTAGGTGAACTAAATGTGGTTTTGGTAGGTGAACTAAATGTGGTTTTGTTAGGTGAACTAGAAGTGGTTTTGTTAGGTGAACTAAATGTGGTTTTGTTAGGTTAACTAAATGTGGTTTTGTTAGGTGAACTAAATGTGGTTTTGTTAGGTTAACTAAATGTGGTTTTGTTAGGTGAACTAAATGTGGTTTTATTAGGTGAACTAAATGTGGTTTTGGTAGGTGAACTAAATGTGGTTTTGTTAGGTGAACTAAATGTGGTTTTGTTAGGTGAACTAAATGTGGTTTTGTTAGGTGAACTAAATGTGGTTTTGTTAGGTGAACTAAATGTGGTTTTGTTAGGTGAACTAAATGTGGTTTTGTTAGGTGAACTAAATGTGGTTTTGTAAGGTTAACTAAATGTGGTTTTGGTAGGTGAACTAAATGTGGTTTTATTAGGTGAACTAAATGTGGTTTTGTTAGGTTAACTAAATGTGGTTTTATTAGGTGAACTAAATGTGGTTTTGTTAGGTGAACTAAATGTGGTTTTGTAAGGTTAACTAAATGTGGTTTTGGTAGGTGAACTAAATGTGGTTTTATTAGGTGAACTAAATGCGGTTTTGTAAGGTTAACTAAATGTGGTTTTGGTAGGTGAACTAAATGTGGTTTTATTAGGTGAACTAAATGTGGTTTTGTTAGGTGAACTAATTGTGGTTTTGTTAGGTGAGCTAAATGTGGTTTTGTTAGGTGAGCTAAATGTGGTTTTGTTAGGTGAACTAAATGTGGTTTTGTTAGGTGAACTAAATGTGGTTTTGTTAGGTTAGTTAAATGTGGTTTTGTTTGTTTAACTAAATGTGGTTTTGTTGGTGAACTAAATGTGGTTTTGTTTCGTCAACAAAATGTGGTTTTGAAAGCATAATTGTAAATAGGGGTTTGAGCTTAATCGAATGTATTTTAGTAAGAGCTAAACTGATAAGTTTTCCACTATCCACGTGCTACAGGCTTCTTGGCTTTGATATTCCCAATTTTGAGTGATGGTGTGTGTTTAACATGTACTTTTAAAAAAAATTAACTGTGGTTTCCATCAAGTTTTAATACTAAGAACGAGCTTAACGCTTGCTTAAATAGCTCAATAGCACTTACTTTGTGCGATGACTGTCTATTATCTAATTTGTTCAATATATTTCATTATGCTCATGTTGAGTGTATATATTTGAGCAAGTTTATACTATATTATTATGGTGAGCTGTTGTCAGAGACTATGTACATGAACTTCTGGAAGTATCCTATAGGTAGATGTGGCAGTAATTAGAATGTTGATTGGAAATTTTCATAGCATCATATAAGATGTTAAATGAATGATGTTATGCAATTAATTAACGATTTCATGGCATTAAAAAAAGACGTCACACACAAATCAATCAGTTGAACAAATAAATTACTGTTGCTGGACTTAAGTCTGACGTGCGACTGACATCAAGTGTGACGTCCTGTCTGATGTACGTCCGTCCTAAAAGCTGACGTCCTGTTTAATATAGCCTGTCATCAAGTTTGACGGCCTGTAAAATCTGACGTCAAGTGTCCTTCTAATCCTGTCACATTCTTACACTCAAACGTGCATGGCGTCACTTTTTTATCCAGACTATGTTTAAACTATAATGTCACACACACAATGTCCTACAAATATGTCCTATAAAATGTCCTAAACAATTGTCTTCAGAATGTCCTACACCATGTCCCACACAATGTCCTACAAATATGTCCTATAAAATGTCCTAAACAATTGTCTTCAGAATGTCCAACAGAATGTCCTACAGAATGTCCTACACAATGTCCTACAGACCGACAAAACAACAACAACCTATCTAAAACCAATCTCATAAGTCTCTAATATTTACATCTGTGTTAAACGTCATGGATTGAGTTGTAGACACGAACACACACATTTCAATTGGATTTCTTACAAATTGTACACAGTACTGTGTACAGAGTACACAATACGCTGTACAATGTACACTGTACATCACACCAACATCAGATTATATCTGTTGCGCGTCTTGATACAATAATGAAGTTAGTCTATACATACATACATCAAAATTTAAATATACATATATACATATAAGCTGGACCATGGTTAGAGGATTTCATGCTTCTATAGACGGGGTGAAAGGTTAAACGTTAAAGTTGACTCAAACATAATGTCGGACTAAACGATCCAGCCCAACATTTTACGACAGTCTAACATTGTTAGACCTCAATGCCTGTCCAACATTTAAGACAGCGTTGAATGACACTGTTAGGTAATAGTTTGTTTATACGACGTACACTGACAGCGTCTCCACACAATCTCCACCGCACACCCTCACACCAGCATGCTGTTTGTCTACTGGATGAAAACTTGCTAAACATGTCCCATTTTATCAGAAATTATAGTATTTTAAACATATATATATATATATATATATATATATATATATATATATATATATATATATATATATATATATATGAGCTATACTAACTACAATTGTAAAACATTTGAAGCACTAGAGCAAGGGCAACTTGTTTTTGAGCCTGAATGCCATATCTGTTTGTACCTAAACACAACAAGGTTCCCTCCCTTGCTTTGTATTCTGTTCTGTCCAGGGAACAAACTCCAGCTCTCTGATCACATTCCGGAATAAGGGAACCACTACAGCCATAACTATGTCAGTGCTGGCACAGCCTAATCTCTAACACTGTCAGATACTGATGTTTATCTTTCCATTGTCCGGCAGCCACTATGTCGGACAAAACTAAATATCCGGCTCCTTTTATATACGCCACGCCACACCGACCCGCACTGTATCTTGCCACACCTTCCCCTCACACCTTCCCCTCACACCTTCCCCTCACACCTTCTCCTCACACATCAAGTCTGTCCGGCACGTGACAATGTCCGGCAGGTCAGGGGCATCAGAGGTCAACTTGGGCCCGGCGCCTGACCCCATATCTCGGCTGCTCTGTCGTCTGCTAGTGCGGCCTTTAAAGATGGCGGAGAACCTGGACTGAGTCCCTTCACTGATTTCACTCACGTCACCATTGGAAGCCACGGCAGACGGCTGGCTCTTCTAATTACCGGAACAAGAATATATAAAAAAACATTCTTTAGAAATTTTAGTAAATTACTTTTGTTTCAATTAAAAAAAACAAGATCTACTTCTTTGATGTTTGATGTTTATCAATAACTTATAACAAGATATAATCTAAATAGTTGAATACGTTTAGAAGAAGTAAAACTAAAAGTAAAAATAAATATTATTACTTAATATTTGTATTAATCATGTTAAAAAGAATAATACATTATATAATTATGAATAGTTTACCTTTTTTTTTTATAGATTATGCTTTCTAACTAGGTTTTAAACAAATTATATAAATTATATGAATGTTTAGTGATATTTATTTCACATGAGGTGTTCATTAACAGTCAAGTTATCAATTTTTAAATGTCGATAAAATTATTTTCAAACGATGATGTTTTTAAAGCAACAATGCAATGAAACTTTTCGTAAAAACACCTGGAATTTTTCTATCTATTCTATCTATTCAATATCTGTAAAAGTCAAGTAAATTAATAGACACCTTAGTCTACAGTACTAATTAGAGACATAATTAAATGTTTTAATGAAAATATACTTCAACTAATATCATGAGTATAATAAAACAAGCAATAGGACCACTGAGGGTCACGTGGTCATGCATGACAACAAAGCTATTTATAGAAATAAGGGACACCAATCTGAGTAAAGATGACGATGCAAGGGAGTTAACTGATTATATTTGATGTATTGTTTGATTGAAACATGTTTAACAAAAACAAATTTAAAAGAAAAAAAGTATATATATATATATATATATATATATATATATATATATATATATATATATATATATATAAGTATATATATATATATATATATATATATATATATATATATATATATATATATATATATATATATATATATATATATTTATATATTTATATATGTGTGTGCGTGTAGGCCTATAGATATCAATGTTCAATAAATTTGTATATTATATTAACTGAGGCCAGCGCCATGTTAGTTTACTATTATACTAAACATAGGAGGGTGTTAATGTTGTCCTTATAAACAACGCTGATAGGCGATGGCCAGCTACACAAAACCGGACAGTTCAATCGTTTATTCCACACAAAAAATCTGATTATTTACATTTGTTGCAGCTACCCCATTATCTAATTAAATATTTGTAGCTCTCAGCCCCATTTACGGCTAAAATTTTTGTCTAGCAAACACGTTTTTTTTTATTTAGTTGTGGTCCTTTTGTTTAGTTAGTAAATTGTGGTCTTTTTGTTTAGTTAGTAAATTGTGGTCTTTTTGTTTAGTTAGTAAATTGTGGTCTTTTTGTTTAGTTAGTAAATTGTGGTCTTTTTGTTTAGTTAGTAAATTGTGGTCTTTTTGTTTAGTTAGTAAATTGTGGTCTTTTTGTTTAGTTAGTAAATTGTGGTCTTTTTGTTTAGTTAGCAAATTGTGGTCTTTTTGTTAAGCTAAAAAATTGTGGTCTTTTTGTTTAGTTAGTAAATTGTGGTCTTTTTGTTTAGTTAGTAAATTGTGGTCTTTTTGTTTAGTTAAAAAATTCTGGTCTTTTTTTTTAAGCTAACGTATTGTGCTCTCTTTGTTTAGTTAACGTTTTGTGGTCTTTTTGTTTAGTTAACAAATTATGGTCTTTTAATTTATTTAACAAATTGTGGTCTTTTAATTTATTTAACAAATTGTGGTCTTTTTGTTTACCGGCCTATCGCACTTGCGATCGACCTTCTTTAACCTCGGTTTAAGTTCACGAGTTAGTTTCTGTGTAAGTTCATGTTCAAAAAGTGAATAAATCATGGCCAAGTATTCGTGTTCACTTTGGTTATCGGGACAGGTCAGCTTTCCTGGCAGCTGGGATTTCAATTAGTGTCATCAAATATTAATTAATGACCATGTTGTAGAGGCGAAAGGCTTGATACTCTCGGCGGTATGGCTAAATTTATTTGTTTTAGACTCACACTACTGATAGTATCACACGATGCTATTGTATAGCTAATAAACCCGTAGAATTTTGCATTGGTTATTTGACTTTAAAAATTGTACGGCGTATATGCCCTTAGAACCGTGTACAACTTATATGCCATCAGCATTCTAAACTAAGCATACATTTTCAGAATTTCATACAGCATGTACAAATCTTTACGCATACAATTTTCTGTACACTTTAAATGCCCTTCCAAAAATTAGATGTGATCTCACCCATTTTCAGTGCTAATGCCCTCAGAATTACATTAATGCCCTCAGATTTATATATCACCAAGTATGCCTTCAAAGCTTGAGAACGGGCTAGACGTAACTAATTTGGTCTTAGAAAGTCTTTGTCCCCGCCCCTCCCTCCACATTCGTGTAGAGACGGTGGGTTAAAAAGTTCCGACAATATTTACCCTCGGGGAAAATCAAGTAGAGATGCTTTTAACTTGATCAGCGTGAGAATCTAATTTAGAAAACTATAATGTGATGGGGTTCATATCTTTGTGGGAACGTATAGCTATTGATCATTTATATATATATATATATATATATATATATATATATATATATATATATATATATATATATATATATATATATATATATATATATATATATATATATATATATATATATATATATATATATATATATATGTACACATGTTCTATAAATAATTTACCTGTGTGGTGGTGGTGTGTGGCAGGTGTTCTATAAATAATTTACCTGTCAGGTGTGTGGCAGGTGTTCTATAAATAATTTACCTGTGTGGTGGTGGTGTGTGGCAGGTGTTCTATAGATAATTTACCTGTGAGGTGTGTGGCATGTGTTCTAGAAATAATTTACCTGTGAGGTGTGTGGCAGGATTTCTAGAGATGATTTATCTGTGGGGTGTGTGGCAGGTGTTCTAGAAATAATTTACCTGTGGTGATTGTGGCAGGTGTTCTATAAATAATTTACCTGTGAGGTGTGTGGCAGGTGTTCTAGAAATAATTTACCTGTGAGGTGTGTGGCAGGTGTTCTAGAAATAATTTACCTGTGAGGTGTGTGGCAGGTGTTCTAGGAATAATTTACCAGTGAGGTGTGTGGCTGGTGTTCTAGAAATAATTTACCAGTGAGGTGTGTGGCAGGTGTTCTTGAAATAATTTACCTGTGGGGTATGTAGCAGGTGTTCTAGAAATAATTTACCTGGGGTGTGTGGCAGGTGTTCTAGAAATAATTTACCTTTGAGGTGTGTGGCAGGTGTTCTAGAAATAATTTACCTGTGAGGTGGTGGTGTGTGGCACCTCAGTGAACGAGGTGAAAATACTCAGGGAGCGGCTCATCCGGCGCAGGCTGGAGCTGTGGATGAGCCGGTGCTGTCTCCACCTGTAACACTGCCGCTTCAGTGCCTGCCGAACCTGCAAACAGGTGACATGAAAGAAACACGCCTCGATCTCTACCTACTCTGTGACTCCAGGCTACTCCTCGCTGTGGCGGAGTATTGATTTTTTGACTGCTAGAACTGCCTACTGTTATATTTTTTGCATTGTGTTGGCTGACTAAAGAGATGATTTCTAAAAGTCAGGAGCTATTTCTAGACGGTTCTATAAGTGTGGGGGTAATTGGAGAGACGAAAGGGGTTCAAGTAATTAGAAGGCGATACTTTTATGATAGGTCGAGCGTAGGGGGCGGGGGGTACTATCGAAGAATTTAAAGTGTGTGGGGGAGGGGGGAGAAGTCAGCATTATTTCGACAGTGTTACAAGACAAACAAGCTATAGAAAAGTTGATGCGATAGTGCTGTGTCAATGTCATGTCAGTAGTCTACGTCATGTCATGTCAGGAGGCACAGGTCACTGACATGACCATGTGACAGCGTGCTCGACAGTGTCATTGACGTCCCAGGTTGTTCGAGGGTTTAATTCCCTAGCTGACATGTCGGTAGTGTCTGTGTCATGTCAGTGTGACAGGAGGTCTCACAACGTCAAGACAATGATGCAACAGATGTACAGACACGGGCACATGTGCGATGTGACATGGTGACGTCATGTCATGACATGGTGATGTCATAACATGCTGTGACGTGATGACGTCAGAAAGTACTTCTACTAAGTGTAACATTCCATCAAACGACGTCATATTTAATTTTGATATCTAATACAACAAAACTTTCTGATTACCTATTCTAATTAATTAATTTATTTTCCCTAACTATTATCTTGCCATCTGAACTATTAAGTAGCGCTACATGTTGAAAATTTCGAGCATGAAAATACAACTTTGTTTGAATGTTTGAAACAGCAGCATTTGCGATTTATAAAAAGAAACAAATATCTGAATATTAAGGTGGTAACATTTTAGACGTAACAAAATAAAGCTTGTAACTTTATAGAGGACAGATTGTAACAAAGTTACAACTCCAACAAAGTTACACTGCAATAAAAGTGGATAGTCAAACAAAAACATCCACTTAAATACCTAATTATCGTTGTTATGATGAGCAGATATGTCAAAAAATTGCGAAATCTAATTGTTACACAATGTCAATCGATCTCAAATGGCTGCTACCGTCAGCTGCATACAAAGCATCAGCCAGTGAGTACTCAACAAGCATTTCTACTGGGAAAGTTGTCTATAGAATCTATATATTCATGCTGTGAGTACTCAACAAGCATTTCTACTGGGGAAGTTGTCTATTGAATCTATATTCATGCTGTGTACTTGATGACTCTACAAGAACAACACAATGCTGCGACAACAATTAGCGAACAGCGAACAATTGCCAATACACTATAATCCTCGTCTATATTTAGCTTAAAATGGCTTTCACATCTAGGGTTTTCTTCAAAGTAAAAACTCTCTTCAAATAGATTTTTTTTTTAAATGTAAAAAAGGTTTTTAACTTTTGTTTGAAATGATGAAGCCTTTACTTTATGAATTTATATTTCAGGAAATTAAGTTTAATTATCTCAAATTTAAAATAATTAAAAAAAATTATGGTAGTTAATAAAAAGTTGAAATGTCTAAAAACGAATGTGAAGGCCATTAGCTGTCACACCCCAGACTAAATTTGAAGGCCGTGCATATATAGTGACGTCACACCCATAGTTGATCATGCAAACCGGAAGTGGTAGCGACAAGCAACCGGAAGTACCTTCGTTGTGTTATTACGCCAGGCAGCCGCCGAGACGTCCGTGGCGTAATAGGCCGTGTGACGTATCACGAGTCGACGGAGCGCGTGTTGTACCTGTCGCATGAGTCAGATGAAGGGAGAGGTAGAGCATGACGTAACAGCAACACCACGCAATGTGCCCGTGAAAAAAAAACATACACAAAAAATGATGCAGTGCTTCAAAGACAAATTGGGAGTTTGAAAAAAATAAAATGATATGACTTGTTTTTTTTTAACTTCAATACACTGTCAAAATAATGACGACATATTTAGTTCACTTTGTTTTGAAGGAAAACTGATATTTTAAGTCTGTACATGTATAAAAAACCTTAAGATATAACGAAAAACAATTTCATATTTTCTAATAAAACTAAAATCTGACTCTTTATAAACCCTGTTCTTATTTTTACTGCACTATATTGTAAAGAATTATTTTTGGTACCAACAATTTTTGAGAATTAAAAACAAATAGAGCATTGGTTATTGTACGAAAAAAACACTATCTGAACTATACACCATAGCTAATGTAAAGCAATAGCCTATAGTTCTACCCCCTCCCCCCTCTTTATCAATAATTTAGTTCCATACACCCATATGGGTACCCCCCCCCCCCCCCCCGCCACCCCTACATACGACACCCAATGGACCAGGATTCTCTACACTGCAAGGATAATTTATTTCGTCCAGTCGCTTTCTTATAACTTAACCGGCTATTTTAATTATAGCAAACACCGGCTATTCTAACACCAAGCCCCCAACAATTTTTCGGGTTGTGTTTTATCAACATTTAATGACCCGTGTCCGGCTTGAGTTCCCAAACCCGCCACCACCCACCCAGCTCTAATTCAATGACCTCAAAAAACAGACTAAAAAAATGGCCGTCTACTACTTCCAATGAATGCAGGCTTCAAGTAAAAGGTCCGCCCAGTTACCTGCAGTTTAGATACTAAGTAAAAGTGTCACCAGGTTACCCACCGTTTAGATATAAAATAGAAGGCCCCCCTAGCTACCTCGCCCCCCCCCCCCAACTTCAATGCAGGTTTAAAGTAAAATGTGCACCCCCCCCCCCCAGTTACCCGCCGTTTAGAAATAAAATAAAAGGGTCTCCTAGTTACCCCCACCCCCTTGAATGCAGGTTTAAAGTAAAAGTGTCCCAGTTACCCCCCCCCCCCCCCCGCCCCTTGAATGCAGGTTTAAAGTAAAAGGCCCCCCTAGCTACCTCGCCCCCCCTTCCCCTTGAATGCAGGTATAAAGTAAAAGGGCCCCCAAGTTACCCCTCCCCCCTTGAATGCAGGTTTAAAGTAAAAGGATCCCTTAGTTACCTCGCCATTAAGAAAGCAGTAGAGCAGGGAGATGAAGAATCCCTCCTAGTTACCTCCCCCCCCCCAATGCAGGTGTAAAGTAAAAGTGTCCCCATTTACCTCGCCATTGAGAAAGCAGTAGAGCAGGGAGATGAAGAATCCCTCCTAGTTACCCCCCCCCCCCTTTGAATGCAGGTTTAAAATAAAAGTGTCCCCAGTTACCTCGCCATTAAGAAAGCAGTAGAGCAGGGAGATGAAGAATCCCTCCGAGGCGTTGAGGAAGGAGCTGGAGAAGCTGTAGACGCTGAACTTGACGGCGTCAGCTCCGTCCGGCTCCAGCATGACGACAAAGTTGGTCAGCCCGAGCAGTGGGAGCAGGACAATGGCCGCCTTCACAGCTTTCCTGGGGTAAAAATAACGGCAACTGCTAGAAAAGTCAAGGTGGGTTTCATAGAAAAAACAATTTTGTAATGGACTATTAAAAAAAATCTGCACACTTTATGTATAACTAAATTTTATACATGTATATATATATATATATATATATATATATATATATATATATATATATATATATATATATATATATATATACATATACATATATGATAACAAATAAATAATACATTTCTTTTTAGTAAAAAACTTGAAAAAAAAACAGAAAAAAACAGAAAAAAAAACGCTGAGTTGTCTAACTTTAATCACGTTATAACACCCACTTAGGCGAGATACTGTCTGGTAACTGGCTAAATAACGACCACTTAGCCAACTGAATAACGACCCTTTAATCGCCATTAAATAAATAACGTCCATTTTTACCAAAAGACCATAATTTATTTGAGCTTTCCATTTTTGAATAAACTCCCACAACACCCATTGTTTGCTCCACGTTAAGCGGACGTGATCACAGATACAATCACCAGCTAAATTAGCGCGTCTTAACCGACATAATATATTCCTTCAAATAACTTCATTTTAAAATGTCAATCTATTCCTTCAAATAACTTCATTTTAAAATGTCAATCTATTCCTTCAAATAACTTCATTTTAAAATGTCAATCTATTCTTTCAAAAAACTTCATTTTAAAATTTCAATCTTCGCTTACAATTTGCTTCAAACTAACCACTCCTTAATTAAAATCATAATATTAAAATAGAATATAATGTAATTATGTACGGAATAAAATCGATTTGTAATTAAAAAAAATAGTACAGGTGGATGAAAACTTAAAAAAAAACTGATTTAGTGCTCAAAGGTTTAAATCAGTCATCAAAGCTGAAAATGGCAGCAATCTTGTAATTTGTGTGTTTGGGTTTAATGAGATGCCTAAAGCAAGACGACAACAAACTGGCTAATGAGAGGAGTAAAATTGGACAAGTAATTATTGCAATTCTTCAATGACAACATGATGGTTGAAATTAGGTGAACGTTTTGTGTAATAGCATTGATAGCTTTGTGTGGGCTAGAAGAACTTTTTTCATCTGTCGTATGTCATCTGGATAAATGACACGTTGCTATGTCATATGTCACTAAAAAAGGTTGTATATGCTGTAGTCTTCATCCGGTTGTATGTGTGACGTCAACAGCTTTCTATAAATAGTATCTGTAAAACATCCGTTTTAGCAGATAAATTAATATCTGTAAATAATATCCGTTTTAGCAGATAGGAAACTAAATAATATCTGTAATCAATAAAATTTTCACCAGAATGGAAACTAAATAGTATCTGTAACAATATCGTCTTTGGGAAATAATAAACTAAATAGTATCTGTAACTATATGGGCTTTAGCAGATAAGAAACTAAATAGTATCTGTAACAATATCGGCTGTAGCAGATAAGAAACTAAATAGTATCTGTAACAATATCGACTGTAGCAGATAAGAAACTAAATAGTATCTGTAACAATATGGGCTGTAGCAGATAAGAGATGTCTGGAGCACCACGGGGAATATCTTCTGATTGCCTCGCGACCACTCTGCCTGTCTAAGGGTCTGAGCTATAAAAAGACATGAATAAATAGCCTATAAAAAGCGGGCGCCCAAATTTCGTTTTAAGAGGCTAACGACGGGTCAGCTTGACATCTCTGCCCCGGATATCATTCAAGGTCAAGATGGAATCTGGTCATATTTTTAGCAGGAGAAACCTTTTGGGGAAATTAAGCTTGTTATCGATTATTAGAGAGGGTGGTTGTCACAAGTGGGTGTCAGAGGGTGGTTGTCATGTGTGGATGTCAGAGGATGGTTGTCATGTGTGGATGTCAGAGGGTGGTTGTCACGTGTGGTTGTCAGAGGGTGGTTGTCAGAGGGTGGTTGTCAGAGGGTGGTTGTCAGAGGGTGGTTGTCACAAGTGGGTGTCAGAGGGTGGTTGTCACAAGTGGGTGTCAGAGGATGGTTGTCACAAGTGGTTGTCAGAGGATGGTTGTCAGAGGGTGGTTGTCACAAGTGGGTGTCAGAGGATGGTTGTCACAGGTGGTTGTCATGTGTGGGTGTCAGAGGGTGGTTGTCATGTGTGGGTGTCAGAGGGTGGTTGTCAGAGGATGGTTGTCACAGGTGTCAGAGGGTGGTTGTCATGTGTGGGTGTCAGAGGATGGTTGTCACAGGTGGGTGTCAGAGAATGGTTGTCACGGGTGTCAGAGGGTGGTTGTCATGTGTGGGTGTCAGAGGATGGTTGTCACGAGTGGTTGTCAGAGGATGGTTGTCAGAGGGTGGTTGTCACAAGTGGGTGTCAGAGGATGGTTGTCACAGGTGGGTGTCAGAGGGTGGTTGTCACAGGTGGGTGTCAGAGGGTGGTTGTCAGAGGGTGGTTGTCACAGGTGGGTGTCAGAGAATGGTTGTCACGGGTGTCAGAGGGTGGTTGTATCGAAGGGGTGTCAGAGGGTGGTTGTCACAGGTGGGTGTCAGAGAATGGTTGTCACGGGTGTCAGAGGGTGGTTGTCTCGAGTGGGTGTCAGAGGGTAGTTGTCTCGAGTGGGTGTCAGAGGGTGGTTGTCAGAGGGTGGTTGTCACAAGTGGGTGTCAGAGGATGGTTGTCACAGGTGGGTGTCAGAGGGTGGTTGTCACAGGTGGGTGTCAGAGGGTGGTTGTCAGAGGGTGGTTGTCACAGGTGGGTGTCAGAGAATGGTTGTCACGGGTGTCAGAGGGTGGTTGTATCGAAGGGGTGTCAGAGGGTGGTTGTCACAGGTGGGTGTCAGAGAATGGTTGTCACGGGTGTCAGAGGGTGGTTGTCTCGAGTGGGTGTCAGAGGGTAGTTGTCTCGAGTGGGTGTCAGAGGGTGGTTGTCAGAGGGTGGTTGTCACAAGTGGGTGTCAGAGGATGGTTGTCACAGGTGGGTGTCAGAGGGTGGTTGTCACAGGTGGGTGTCAGAGGGTGGTTGTCAGAGGGTGGTTGTCACAGGTGGGTGTCAGAGAATGGTTGTCACGGGTGTCAGAGGGTGGTTGTATCGAAGGGGTGTCAGAGGGTGGTTGTCACAGGTGGGTGTCAGAGGGTGGGTGTCAGAGGATGGTTGTCACAGGTGGGTGTCAGAGGGTGGTTGTCACAGGTGGGTGTCAGAGGGTGGTTGTCAGAGGGTGGTTGTCACAGGTGGGTGTCAGAGAATGGTTGTCACGGGTGTCAGAGGGTGGTTGTATCGAAGGGGTGTCAGAGGGTGGTTGTCACAGGTGGGTGTCAGAGAATGGTTGTCACGGGTGTCAGAGGGTGGTTGTCATGTGTGGGTGTCAGAGGGTGGTTGTCACGAGTGGTTGTCAGAGGATGGTTGTCAGAGGGTGGTTGTCACAAGTGGGTGTCAGAGGATGGTTGTCACAGGTGGGTGTCAGAGGGTGGTTGTCACAGGTGGGTGTCAGAGGGTGGTTGTCAGAGGGTGGTTGTCACAGGTGGGTGTCAGAGAATGGTTGTCACGGGTGTCAGAGGGTGGTTGTATCGAAGGGGTGTCAGAGGGTGGTTGTCACAGGTGGGTGTCAGAGAATGGTTGTCACGGGTGTCAGAGGGTGGTTGTCTCGAGTGGGTGTCAGAGGGTAGTTGTCTCGAGTGGGTGTCAGAGGGTGGTTGTCAGAGGATGGTTGTCACGGGTGTCAGAGGGTGGTTATCACGAGTGGGTGTCAGAGGGTGGTTGTCACGAGTGGGTGTCAGAGGGTGGTTGTCACGAGTGGTTGTCAGCGGGTGGTTGTCACTGGTGGGTGTCAGAGGGTGGTTGTCACAGGTGGGTGTTAGAGGGTGGTTGTCACGAGTGGTTGTCAGCGGGTGGTTGTCACTGGTGGGTGTCAGAGGGTGGTTGTCACAGGTGGGTGTCAGAGGGTGGTTGTCACAGGTGGTTGTCAGAGGGTGGTTGTCAGAGGGTGGTTGTCACAGGTGGGTGTCAGAGGGTGGTTGTCATGTGTGGGTGTCAGAGGGTGGTTGTCACAGGTGGGTGTCAGAGGGTGGTTGTCAGAGGGTGGTTGTCACTGGTGGGTGTCAGAGGATGGTTGTCAAATACAGCTCTTATTGCTAGTTGTCACTGCCTGTCATAACTGATGTTACTGGCTGTCAAATTTGTCATCACCTGTCACATTTTGTCACTGCCTGTAACATCTGATGTCACTGAATGTCAAATATGATGTCACTGCCACTCACATATGATGTCATTTTCTATTGTCAAAAACTTTTCTGCTCCATTATTTTCAAGCAGCCTGAAATTATCGCTATTCAAAAATTGCTTAAGTTTTCCTTAACATCATCAGATTCAGTTCACACCCAGCTAGTTCTTCTATCAGTTGCAACAAAATCACAATTCAACTCTGTCAACCAACACATCCCATTTATCGCCCTAAGGTCCCCAACCCATCTAAGAAATGCCGTAGGTAAACATTCGTTATGTTATAGGCCTACTTTAAAAATTTAAATTCACATGTTATTTATTATGCAAGTCCTAACAAAAACCATCCAGCACAAGTCATACAACATACAGCTCTGTCTCTGATTGCTGTACAGCTGACCTATATAACAGATCTGTGACACTTATGAAACGGTTGCCATGGCGACCAGTAACCAATCAGAACTGACCTTAATTTGTTGGCCTCGTTTGTCTGCGACTCCCTGAGTTTCATAACGAGGACACGGATGATGTTGAGGAGGAAGAAGAGGTTCACCTGGTGGGGAAGTGACAAGGTCAACACAGTGGTTTAATTAACATTGTTAATTACAATTAGTTCCAATAATAAACCTCAATAGTTTAACTTTATACAATAAAATAGGGTTAAAAAATAAACCTCAGTGTCTTAACATTATTTATTAAATTACGTTTAACTGGTTGCACCCAGTCATAGTAGGTTAACCATCCGACATATTTTATAGGTTAACCCAGGGGTTTAACATTACATACTACACCTTGTCCTAATTTGACAATAATATAAGTTCAACTTCTATTCAGACGCATTTTGACTGGTTACCCTTTTAGCATTCGTTGTTAAGTTAACTTCAGTGGTTTGACACTTTAACAGGTAAACAGTTTAACCAAAAGGGTTAAACTAAATACGTTGCGGGATGCTGAACACAGCAATTTAACACGCTAATTAACACAAAAATGTGGTTTAATATTCACTCGATGCCAGATATAAAAAAAACAGAAAGCGTTATGTAAGAAATTATATTCTCCTTATGTACAAATTATTTTTAAAATAGCTAAAATAATTAATTTTTACACCATATAAGTGTCAGACATCGTGATATGTAAAGCTTGACGTGAAAGTGTGAAGTGAGGAGGTAAAAAATGTTACAAGCGAGAAGATAAAAAAAAATAGAATCTCGACCGTGAAATAGAAGAGTGTAGTTGTGATACAGTCGACAAGTCGAGACCTATGTACGGCTTCTTGGTGAAAAGTAGACCAGTTCTATTTTTAGAAAATAGATTATCGACTAGTACGGCTGGAGATGATTTATTCATGTGGAACTTTTGTTGTGAAAAAAAGTACGCTAGACGGGAGGTTTTTTTTCTTCCAAGTTTAGAACACAATAAATTAGGAAAAAATAAACTTATTTGTATAATAATAGTTATCCCCGTACTGATCTTTTGATTTAACAGTTTTCTTTGGGTAAAGAGCAATGTTGTAAAAGATGTATGGTAGTTTATTTTAGGATCTGCACTAAAAATTTTGCTGTGATCGATTGTATTAAATTGTTTAGACAATTTTTAAAGCAAATATGTTCTTGTTTCTTTCGCTATTTAAATTACAGTCAGTGTTTCTTCCAGGCATCTCGCCCCCCCCCCCCCCCGAATGAAATTGAATTTAGATAGAAAATATGAACTTTTAATCGTGTGTCGTCCTCCCCAGAAATTTTAGTCCGTCCCTCCCCCCCTCGAAAATTCAAGTGCCCCCCTCCCCCCCCCCCCCCCATGAGAATAAAAATAAAAAGTCTGGAGAAAACACTGATTATAGTATGTTCTTAAAACTACTACTTAAAACCCCATGCTAATCATAAGCCTTGGTTAGCTGACTACTTCTCTATTGCTATGATAGATTTCTATACTTTATAAATCTATACGAGGGTCGAGTGTTTGCTGGAGACTGGGAGGTCAGAGCCAGGACAGGAAGTGACCTTACCGCCATGACGGCAGCACGAGGGCCCTCTATGATCCAAATCAACGGGTTCATGTAGTAGCCGAACCAGCATCTGGGGACAAACACAGCGAGAAATGGTTAGTCTGGCGGGGGGGGGGCGGGGGGGGGGGGGCATTTTTTTTTCTATTTTGTTTGGGTTCTGGGTAAGACATTTTGTTATGGGATAAGACGTTTTGTTGTCGGATAAGACATTTGTTTATGGGTTCAGAGACAAGAAATTTATTTGGGTTTTTTAAAGTTTTAAACCGAAGAAAGTAGACCCAAAGTCTCAATAGAAACTTGACAAAACAAGATAAAATTTCGTCACGAAATGACGTCAGTGTAATGTAGATTAGATCAAAGAGTGAGGTTACGTTACGAAACAAAGAGAGAGAGAGAGAGAGAGAGAAAGAGAGAGTGTGTGTGAGAGAGAGAGAGAGAGAGAGAGAGAGCGAGGATGGTATGATGGAAGGAGGACATAAAGGTACCGGAGAGAGGGGGGGGGGAGCAGATTTCTGTAGTCTGGTTGCAGACCACGTCTTCTAATACTAGCGGATATCTCCTCTGTATTATGGCCATAAAATAACGGTCGCTAAAAGCTTCCTTGTCTCAAAGTCCATTCCTTTTTTTAAGCCGGTTCACCCTCCCTCCCCCCATCCCCATGACAAGACTCAATAAATCTCCATCACGGAGCATGCAAAAACTACAACCCGCTGAATCATGGCATAAATAATGGAACAAATTTATCTCAAAAATGTGTAATCAAATTATACAGAAATAAAATATAAAAAAAAAACAACCAAAAAAAAAAAACGGAAATTTATAAATATATAGCCTAGATTTTAAGAGATTATTTTTAATCTAAAGTGAATGTAATGTTTTAGATGTGGATTTTTTAAGTTCACCAGTGGATAGATATCTCATGAGGATTACATAAAACAGAAAAATAAAAACTATTTTGCAAAAAGCTTTAATGTTAGCTGAAATAGTAATGCATGAGCTGCAACGTGATTTACTTTAATTAGATAATTGTTTCACATTCTAAATTTAGAAAACATTTGAAAATATTTCGCAAAATCGTAAAAAAAAAATAACATTACAATTGATTTTACATAAAAGAAAAAGTCATAAAAACCATAAACGGCAAAAGTGAGGGTTTTTTAAATAAAAAAAATTGTTTATTTTTTGTTTATGAAAACAAAAATCTACCACAAATGAAAACGTCAACACTTAGATCTAGAACAATTATTGCCCTGTTAAACTTTTATAGTGTAGGCCTACATCATCGAACCCGTTGAAAACAAGACTATACTGAGAGAAGTAACCTTGACCTACCTCGTTTCGTAGATCTGGGACATAGGTATCACCCAAGCTATTGTTAGTAACATAGGAAAGCCTGTAGAAAAATAGCCAATGTTAAGTACAATTATCATGTTAATACAAAACTCTTCTTGATATTTTATAAGTTTTTTTTTCATGAAATAGAGGCAAGTCTTACCCTAAAAAAATGTTTCCCCACATAACTCAACTAAAACTAAAAATATACAGAATATCGCCATTGTATAGAATCTATATATATAATTTTCTTCTGGGAGACGTTAGAAAACAAGCTGCAAGCGAGCCTTGCAGTCCCCTCTCTTCCTCTCTATCGCTACCACCCCCCCCCCCCACCTCACATGGTCTGGTGAGCTGTGGTTCACGCTAAATGTTTACATAATGCAATCGTAGAGCCGGGTTAGGTGACGTCTATTAGGGGCAGATAATTTAGTTTGAAACGATTTTAAACTTAGAGGAGGTAACTAAGAGGAGGCTGCTTTCACGGGGGGGGGGGGGGGGGGGAAGGGGGGGGGGGGGGGTAGTGTTTTAAAGCAAATATTTTCAGTGGCAGCATTGGTACTGTCGAATTCACAAATTATGAATTACTGAAAAGTAGAAAAAACAACAACTAAATAGCGGCGTATGATACACCGCGGGTCGGCTCGTACAATATAACAGGACAATCGAGCTGAGTTGAAAATAAACTCCAGCCAATAGAATAGAAGATTATATAATTTGACATATCGCGTTAAGCTAAGCTAAAAATAAACATACGCCAGCGAATGGAATGGAAGACTATACAGATAGACATTCCTCTAGTAAAGTTGAGCTAAAAATAAACATACGCCAGCCAATGGAATAGAAGACTACACAGATATGCATTCCTGAGTAAAGTTGAGCTAAAAATAAGCATACCCCAGCCAATGGAATAGAAGACAATATAGTTGGGCTTCCCCGAGAAGACGGAGACGGCTATCATGTTGTGGAGGTAGATTCCTTCTATGAACATCCACATGAACTTGACAGTCTTTGTGTACTCCAGTAGGCTGTACAGGACCTCACAGAAGATTGGCTGAAACACAAAGTCACGTGGTTTAGGGCAACTTCCGGTGGAACGTGATACAGCTGTTGAAGGTTAAATATTGTGAGTATTCGTTACCCCGCGTTTACCTTTGCGACATGTATACTATATACGTCTAGAAAAAACAACTTCGTAGTAGGGGAGTAGGCTCCCCTATTATCTTAGCCCTATGACGAAGTTTTTTTTCCTAGAAATGTATGGTATAAATGTCGCAAGTGTAAACGCGGTATTACGACACTGTATAGAGATAAGTGAATGTCGTAAGCACTCATTACGTCTCGACATACAGGGAAGTGGTCCCTAAAATTGTTGTACAAAACATTAAACTCTGTACATACGTAATATGTGTGTGTGTGTGTTTGTCTGTGTGTGTGTGTGTGTGTTTGTCAGCGTGTCGGTGTGATACATGAATAAGATACCAGTGGTTATTAGCACACAAAAAAGTAGTACTCAAATATTTAGCTTGGTTAAATTTATTTTTAAAAATCTTCTCGAATATTTCAACTCTATGATGATAAATTATCTCCCTTAAACCAGCTATTTAATCATGATTTTCCATTTCTTGAAATAGAAACCCAGCCTTCAAAAATACCCCGGACAACAAATATAATGTAATGCATGTCGCTTTATTTATTCAGTGTGAAATAAATTTTCCAAGCCACGATCGGGGCAAAAAAAACATCTTGGACAATAACATGCGCTAGAGTTGTCGTTAATGATAAGGGTTGTCGTTCTTGGCAAAAAAAGAATATTCTATTATCATCGTTCGCGAATAATCAGACTGTCATCGTTTATCTGTTCTTTTTCCGTTACATTCTAAATGATCAAAGGGGAAACGAATGGGGAGGGCTGGGGGTTTGTGTGTAATGAAACAAAGTATAAAAACTTTTGTTTTATTAAATTAAGGCTTTGAAGAAAAAATGTGAGTAAAAATTATTTCTGTTAAAATATTTTTAGCGAGCAGGACGGGAAGTTATGATTTAATTAAGATGCTATAATTGCAGAAACACAATCACCTTAATGTTATATATTGGCCTACTACAATCATATTAAACCAATTAAAAACCTTATTTATTCTTTACAGTGCCCATACGACCCTGGGGCCGAAGATTGATGACCGTGACTTTAAATCTATCAAATAAAATCTCTTTTGACTTATTGAAAGATTATGTTCTCCAAATAGAAGCTGAATAGGTTGTTGCACAAAATTTTTTAGGACACGCCACATTGAATAAAAATGTTGTGCAGTTATTTTTTTCTCTTCTACTCTCAATATTTATGACAGTATTTCTAACAAACTTAACTTTATATATATATATATATATATATATATATATATATATATATATATATATATATATATATATATATATATATATGTATATATATATATATATATACATATATATGTGTGTGTGTGCCTATGTATTTATGTATTTCTACTTATTTAATTTAATGAACTATAATACACTCCAATAACATAATTGATGCCGCCCCACCAAACTGAAACTCTCATTTATCTCGTACAGTGCCTAGAGCTGTATCTCTGTCACAGTAAGTGGAGCAGCAAGCGACACAGTTCAAATCTCGACCCAACCACAGGCGGACGGGAGCACCAAGTCAACCCCTTCATGTTTACAACCAACCGTCACGTGATGCCACAGCCAAACGTGTGAGCCTAACCCTGGTCTTGTTGAGACGTTAAGCCACTTAAAATATCAGGAAATAAAAAAAATCAGCCTAATAAGCTTGTTTGCTGCTTTGATTGTGAGCTACAAATCTTCTTAAAGATGCACTTTCTGATGCTAAAATTAGATGCGTGCACTGCATTTTTAGCAAGGGAGATCAGCACTACCCGAGGCAAGGGCGTGTACCCTACACAGAGAAATGATCCGATCAATATATTTTATAATTGATCGTGGTAAAATATAACACGATTAAAATTACACGAATTTTGTAGTGAAATAGTAGCAGTATTAAATGACACGAATTATTTAGTGAAATAATAGGACTATTAAAATGACGTGAATTTTGTGGTGCTATAAAAACACTATGAAAACGACGCGAATTTGGTGGTAATTATAAATAATAAAAAATGTGTTTTAATTTGAATGATGGTTAGTAGGGTCCTACACTAAAGAATTACTATTTTAAATCTGTATCAATGATATCATTATTAAAAAAAAATAAATAAATAAATAAATAAATAAATCTGTATCAATCCCCACAAGTCGATAATGAAACCTGTAAAACTAAAGCGAACATGCAAGGCAAACTGAAGCTCTAAACCACATGTCTGAGGCGAAAAACCAAAATAAATAAATTAAAATTATATTGATTGCAAATTATATAGAACTTAAGGCAAAATGCAAGGTGTGATACACGAAACTGCTGTAAATAAGTCGATCAGTATTCAAGCGCTGGTAGCGTTGGTGTAGCGTCTTAGATGGTGTTTGTGTCACCACCTATACAACTCACCGTGTCGTAAATGGCGTTGCTGTGGCCACCAACTCACCATACCGTAAATGGCGTTGCTGTCGCCACCAACTCACTGTGTCGTAAATGGCGTTGCTGTCGCCACCAACTCACTGTGTCGTAAATGGCGTTGCTGTGGCCACCAACTCACCATACCGTAAATGGCGTTGCTGTCACCACCAACTCACCATTTCGTAGATGGCGTTGCTGTCACCACCTATACAACTCACCGTGTCGTAAATGGCGTTGCTGTCGCCACCTATACAACTCACCGTGTCGTAAATGGCGTCGCTGTCGCCACCAACTCACCGTGTCGTAAATGGCGTTGCTGTCGACACCAACTCACCGTGTCGTAGATGGTGTTGCTGTCGCCACTAGCAGCCCCGGCGATCTTGCCCCCCGTTTCCCTGGCAACCAGCTGGTCCACGTAGAGGATGATCCTCATGGATATCTGGACAATCATAGCGACGAACAGGTTCTTGTGGATTCTGGTCCGGTGGCACTTCAGCGTGCTGGGGAGGGCAGGGTCAGACTTTTAGTGGATACATAACAAAATGTCAGACTTTTAGTGGATACATTACACAATGTCAGACTTTTAGTGGATACATTACACAGTGTCAGACTTTTAGTGGATACATTACACAGTGTCAGACTTTTAGTGGATACATTAAAAAATGTCAGACTTTTAGTGGATACATTACAAAATGTCAGACTTTTAGTGGATACATTACAAAATGTCAGACTTTTAGTGGATACATTACAAAATGTCAGACTTTTAGTGGATACATTACAAAATGTCAGACTTTTAGTGGATACATTACAAAATGTCAGACTTTTAGTGGATACATTACAAAATGTCAGACTTTTAGTGGATACATTACAAAATGTCAGACTTTTAGTGGATACATTACACAATGTCAGACTTTTAGTGGATACATTACACAATGTCAGACTTTTAGTGGATACATTACAAAATGTCAGACTTTTAGTGGAAACATTACACAATGTCAGACTTTTAGTGGATACATTACACAATGTCAGACTTTTAGTGGATACATTACACAATGTCAGACTTTTAGTGGATACATTACACAATGTCAGACTTTTAATGGATACATTACACAATGTCAGACTTTTAGTGGATACATTACACAAGGTCAGACTTTTAGTGGATACATTACAAATGTCAGACTTTTAGCGGATACATTACACAGTGTCAGACTTTTAGTGGATACATTACACAGTGTCAGACTTTTAGTGGATACATTAAAAAATGTCAGACTTTTAGTGGATACATTACAAAATGTCAGACTTTTAGTGGATACATTACAAAATGTCAGACTTTTAGTGGATACATTACAAAATGTCAGACTTTTAGTGGATACATTACAAAATGTCAGACTTTTAGTGGATACATTACAAAATGTCAGACTTTTAGTGGATACATTACAAAATGTCAGACTTTTAGTGGATACATTACAAAATGTCAGACTTTTAGTGGATACATTACACAATGTCAGACTTTTAGTGGATACATTACACAATGTCAGACTTTTAGTGGATACATTACAAAATGTCAGACTTTTAGTGGAAACATTACACAATGTCAGACTTTTAGTGGATACATTACACAATGTCAGACTTTTAGTGGATACATTACACAATGTCAGACTTTTAGTGGATACATTACACAATGTCAGACTTTTAGTGGATACATTACACAATGTCAGACTTTTAGTGGATACATTACACAAGGTCAGACTTTTAGTGGATACATTACAAATGTCAGACTTTTAGCGGATACATTACACAAGGTCAGGCTTTTAGTGGATACATTACAAAATGTCAGACTTTTAGTGGATACATTACAAAATGTGAGACTTTTAGTGGATACATTACACAATGTCAGACTTTTAGTGGAAACATTACACAATGTCAGACTTTTAGTGGAAACATTACACAATGTCAGACTTTTAGTGGATACATTACAAAATGTCAGACTTTTAGTGGATAAATTACACAATGTCAGACTTTTAGTGGATACATTACAAATGTCAGACTTTTAGTGGATACATTACACAAGGTCAGACTTTTAGTGGATACATTACACAATGTCAGACTTTTAGTGGATACATTACACAATGTCAGACTTTTAGTGGATACATTACACAAGGTCAGACTTTAGTGGATACATTACACAATGTCAGACGTTAGTGGATACATTACACAATGTCAGACTTTTAGTGGATACATTACAAAATGTCAGACTTTTAGTGGATACATTACACAATGTCAGACTTTTAGTGGATACATTACACAATGTCAGACTTTTAGTGGATACATTACAAAATGTCAGACTTTAGTGGATACATTACACAATGTCAGACTTTTAGTGGATACATTACACAATGTCAGACTTTTAGTGGATACATTACACAATGTCAGACTTTTAGTGGATACATTACACAAGGTCAGACTTTTAGTGGATACATTACAAATGTCAGACTTTTAGCGGATACATTACACAATGTCAGACTTTTAGCGGATACATTACACAATGTCAGACTTTTAGTGGATACATTACACAATGTCAGACTTTTAGTGGAAACATTACACAATGTCAGACTTTTAGTGGAAACATTACACAATGTCAGACTTTTAGTGGATACATTACAAAATGTCAGACTTTTAGTGGATAAATTACACAATGTCAGACTTTTAGTGGATACATTACAAATGTCAGACTTTTAGTGGATACATTACACAAGGTCAGACTTTTAGTGGATACATTACACAATGTCAGACTTTTAGTGGATACATTACAAAATGTCAGACTTTTAGTGGATACATTACACAATGTCAGACTTTTAGTGGATACATTACACAATGTCAGACTTTTAGTGGATACATTACAAATGTCAGACTTTTAGCGGATACATTACACAGTGTCAGACTTTTAGTGGATATACAAAATGTCAATCATTTTAGTGGATACATTAAAAAATGTCAGACTTTTAGTGGATACATTACACAATGTCAGACTTTTAGTGGATACATTACACAATGTCAGACTTTTCAGTGGATATACAAAATGTCAATCATTTTAGTGGATACATTAAAAAATGTCAGACTTTTAGTGGATACATTAAAAAATGTCAGACTTTTACTGGATGCATTCTATTGTCGAGGGCACACAATGACTGCAGCTAAATCTGACCCCCACAACGACCCCCACAACGACCCCCACAACGACCACCACAACGACCCCCACAACGACCCCCACAACGACCCCCACAACGACCCCCACAACGACCCCCACAACGACCCCCACAACGACCCCCACAACGACCCCCACAACGACCCCCACAACGACCCCCACAACGACCCCCACAACGACCCCCACAATGACCCCCACAATGACCCCCTATATCATTATATTCTTCTAGCCGTAGCTAAACCTGACCAGAGGCAACGGGAATCCCCGTGAGAACTCCGGGTACATCCACACAGATGGGAATAAATCAAATGTTGATCACGTGACCCGAGCAGCCTGAGGTGATTGGCTGATGTAAATGAGCAGGGAGATTTGCCCGGGAATGATCAAATATCTCATTATGGTGTAGAAAAAATGTCACGTGATTTTCAAAAGATGTTGCCTTGGTTTGGAGGAAAAATGTACTGGACATCGGTGTGTTGACTGTTGAATTTGTTTTGTCTAAAGGCGTTTAATGTGACGAATTTGTTAAATGTGTTTGTCTAAAGGCGATTTATGTGATGACTGTTGAATTTGTTTTGTCTAAGGCGATTTATGTGATGACTGTTGAATTTGTTTTGTCTAAAGGCGATTTATGTGATGACTGTTGAATTTGTTTTGTCTAAATGCGATTTATGTGATGACTGTTGAATTTGTTTTGTCTAAAGGCGATTTATGTGATGACTGTTGAATTTGTTTGTCTAAAGGCGATTTATGTGATGACTGTTGAATTTGTTTGTCTAAAGGCGATTTATGTGATGACTGTTGAATTTGTTTGTCTAAAGGCGATTTATGTGATGACTGTTGAATTTGTTTGTCTAAAGGCGATTTATGTGATGACTGTTGAATTTGTTTTGTCTAAAGGCGATTTATGTGATAATTTTGAATTTGTTTGTCTCAAGGCGATTTATGTGATGACTGTTGAATTTGTTTTGTCTAAAGGCGATTTATGTGATGACTGTTGAATTTGTTTGTCTAAAGGCGATTTATGTGATGACTGTTGAATTTGTTTAGTCTAAAGGCGATTTATGTGATGACTTTTGAATTTTTGTCTAAAGGCGATTTATGTGATGACTGTTGAATTTGTTTTGTCTAAAGGCGATTTATGTGATGACTGTTGAATTTGTTTTGTCTAAAGGAGATTTATGTGATGACTTTTGAATTTTTGTCTAAAGGCGATTTATGTGTTGACTGTTGAATTTGTTTTGTCTAAAGGCGTTTAATGTGACGAATTTGTTAAATGTGTTTGTCTAAAGGCGATTTATGTGATGACTGTTGAATTTGTTTGTCTAAAGGCGATTTATGTGTTGACTGTTGAATTTGTTTTGTCTAAAGGCGATTTATGTGATGACTGTTGAATTTGTTTTGTCTAAAGGCGATTTATGTGATGACTGTTGAATTTGTTTTGTCTAAATGCGATTTATGTGATGACTGTTGAATTTGTTTTGTCTAAAGGTGATTTATGTGATGACTGTTGAATTTGTTTGTCTAAAGGCGATTTATTTGATGACTGTTGAATTTGTTTTGTCTAAAGGCGATTTATGTGATGACTGTTGAATTTGTTTTGTCTAAAGGCGATTTATGTGATGACTGTTGAATTTGTTTTGTCTAAAGGTGATTTATGTGATGACTGTTGAATTTGTTTTGTCTAAAGGCGATTTATGTGATGACTGTTGAATTTGTTTGTCTAAAGGCGATTTATGTGATGACTGTTGAATTTGTTTTGTCTAAAGGCGATTTATGTGATGACTGTTGAATTTGTTTGTCTAAAGGCGATTTATGTGTTGACTGTTGAATTTGTTTTGTCTAAAGGCGATTTATGTGATGACTGTTGAATTTGTTTTGTCTAAAGGCGATTTATGTGATGACTGTTGAATTTGTTTTGTCTAAATGCGATTTATGTGATGACTGTTGAATTTGTTTTGTCTAAAGGTGATTTATGTGATGACTGTTGAATTTGTTTGTCTAAAGGCGATTTATGTGATGACTGTTGAATTTGTTTGTCTAAAGGTGATTTATGTGATGACTGTTGAATTTGTTTGTCTAAAGGCGATTTATGTGATGACTGTTGAATTTGTTTGTCTAAAGGTGATTTATGTGATGACTGTTGAATTTGTTTGTCTAAAGGCGATTTATGTGATGACTGTTGAATTTGTTTGTCTAAAGGTGATTTATGTGATGACTGTTGAATTTGTTTGTCTAAAGGTGATTTATGTGATGACTGTTGAATTTGTTTGTCTAAAGGTGATTTATGTGAGGAATTTATTAAATGCGTTTGGTCTGAATGACATGGGTGTGATGCCTTAAATTTGGTGTAATGTGGATGTCATGACATCGACTGTGGCTAAACCACAGCCACACTGGTGCTGTTGATAGGGAAACTAACTTTGTGCAGACACAAACAGTGGTTTCCTTTGAAATATCAAGTTTCGCTCACAAAAAAAAATAATTTAAAAAATCAGCATTGTTATTTTACATATTCCATTTTTAAAATAATATCCCTGCACTTGAAGCCAAAAGGTAATCTTGTATGCAATTAAATCTTTAATAGAATCCCCAATTATACTAATTCAAGGTCAGGTGGGTTTTTGTTCTTGGATTATTGACAGGTTGTTTTCCTGATTTCTTTAGAGCAGGTGTAGGAAAACAGGTGCTGTATAGGTGTGTTCCAGAGGTGTACACAACAGACAGCTGTACACAATGATATATATTTACAGCATTTATAAATATATATATATATATATATATATATATATATATATATATATATATATATATATATATATATATATATATATATATATATACACTTAAAAATCTATATATACATATGTGCATGTGTTTACAACAAAGAGACCAAATAGTAAGCAAGAGAGTCCAGTGCAGAGTCGTACAACAAAGAGTGGTACAACAAAGAGTGGTACAACAAAGAGTCGTACAACAAAGAGTCGTACAACAAAGAGTCGTACAACAAAGAGTCGTACAACAAAGAGTCGTAAACAAAGAGTCGTACAACAAAGAGTCGTACAACAAAGAGTCGTACAACAAAAGAGACCCACCTGAAATAACAGAAGATGACGAGAGAGATGATGGCAGTAACGACCGAGATACACAGACCGACAATCTCCAACGTCCGTGAGTTGTTGATGATTTCTTTTATCATCTGAAGACAATACACTCATTAGTTGCAATACAGCGCTAAACATATCTTAAGCACATTTCAATCAACAAATAATTAAGTTTTTATAAAGTTGATCAGGAATTGTTGTTTTTAAATTGACTATCGAATTTGAGAAGTTTAGTTACAGAATCGATTCTGCCCAAAATTAAAAATATTGTTTAAAAGTGTATTCGATCATATATTCAAGTTACAAAACATCCTTGAGTTATATCAAAAATAAGATACTTTGAACGATTGTGAAATCGAAATTGATTTACTTCCGGTTCAACCCTATATTATATTTCTAGGATTATTCTTCGGACAGGGAGAAAAAAGTGAAATATGTTCACAAATGACTCGACTCAAATTTCAATTAGAGGAAAAAATGTCTGCGCCTTTGATTCGATTTTGGACGTGGCCATTGTTTTTTTAATCAATGTAATTGATTGTGTGTGTGTGAAAGAGAGAGAGAGAGAGTGCACGTGTTTGTGATGATGTAGAAATAGCTACATTTTTTTTTTAAAAAACGTGATGAAAAACATCAGACTATGGCTTCTACGTGTATGAGAAGGCGTGTCTAGATTTTACTGGCTGGTGGGTCACTGAGCCACGGGAGGTGGGGTACGTTTTAGCGCCCCACTTTATCGGCTATGGGGCGCCGAATTCTGGTTCAACGGGCGCCACATGACCTGCATTTTGTTTTTAGCATTGTCTGTTATGGGGAGCCACTGTTAGTGTATGTGGTGCCATACTTAGGTATATGTGATAGGGGAGCCTAGTTCTGATGTATGTGTGACGTATGTGTGACGCCTATGTAGTATAGAAAGTGTTCGCTTACAGCTACATTTTAAGACATAAAACTTATTTAAAGAAACTTTCCATAGTAACCAACCTTTGGCGACGCTACAATTCAATACAATTCATTCTATGGCAAATACGATTTAAAAACGTCTGTAAGATTTAATTATTTCAATGCGATAATTTGTTTTAGAGCTAAGACTAACGAATTTTATATCTCTATGTACAGTTTAATAAATGTAATCAAGTAATTAATTAGCCGCCAGTGCTGAAAATATGACGTCACCTCCTTCTCCTGCACTGTCTTGTTACTGAGGTACTTGACGTAGGCCTCCCACGCTTCCCGGGAGTAGCAATCCCTGTAGTAGGTGTAGCCCGTGCCGTTAGTGTAGACGCCCTTCTCCTTGGTCTCCCACTGTCCCTCGGGGCCGCAGTTCTTCCAGGCTTTGTCTGGGGACACAGGTGTACGGGGTCATACAGGTGTACGGGGTCATACAGGTGTACAAGGTCATACAGGTGTACGAGGTCATACAGGTACAGGTGTACGTGGTCATACAGGTACAGGTGTACGAGGTCATACAGGTGTACGAGGTCATACAGGTGTACGAGGTCATACAGGTGTACGAGGTCATACAGGTACAGGTGTACGTGGTCATACAGGTACAGGTGTACGTGGTCATACAGGTACAGGTGTACGAGGTCATACAGGTACAGGTGTACGGGGTCATAAAGGTACAGGTGTACGAGGTCATACAGGTGTACGAGGTCATACAGGTACAGGTGTACGAGGTCATACAGGTGTACGAGGTCATACAGGTACAGGTGTACGTGGTCATACAGGTACAGGTGTACGTGGTCATACAGGTACAGGTGTACGAGGTCATACAGGTACAGGTGTACGGGGTCATACAGGTACAGAACAGGTGTACGAGGTCATACAGGTACAGGTGTACGAGGTCATACAGGTACAGGTGTACGGGGTCATACAGGTACAGGTGTACGAGGTCATACAGGTACAGGTGTACGGGGTCATACAGGTACAGGTGTACGGGGTCATACAGGTACAGGTGTACGGGGTCATACAGGTACAGGTGTACGTGGTCATACAGGTACAGAACAGGTGTACGAGGTCATACAGGTACAGAACAGGTCAAACTCGTCGTTTTGGTGTTAAGTCACTACAAAATGGTCATTTTTTTTATTACGAGTTCATAGAATAAAATTATTCAGTTACCGTGTACTGTTTGAAAAAAAATCATTTTCATATTGGTTAGTCTATAAGAAAATGGTTACAGTCAGTGAATAAAATAGATTTAAAGGTAAACATTTTGATTGACTTACTTTCTGGGACCAGGCCAGGCATGGGTGGACAGGGCAGGTAGACCTTGGTGCCAGCCTTGGCCGCTGGCCAGCAGAGGATCGTGTCCCAGACACCAGGACAGTAAGGTCCTGCAAGGACAAAAATGGCAGCCACGTTAGTCTTCATATTCGGCTTCAGTAAGGTGACTGGCCAAGTGAACATTGAGGTCCATACTAAACTAGTGGTCAAGCTAAAGTGGTGGTCTATAGTAAACTAGTGGTCAAGCTAAAGTGGTGGTCTATATTAAACTAGTGGTCTAGCTAAAGTGGTCGTCTATAGTAAACAAGTGGTCACGTGAACGTTGAGATCCAAACTAAACTAGTGGTCAAGCTAAAGTGGTGGTCTATAATAAACTAGTGGTCAAGTGAACGTTGAGGTCAAAACTAAACAAGTCTAGCTAAAGTGGTGGTCTATAGTAAACTAGTGGTCTAGCTAAAGTGGTGGTCTATAATAAACTAGTGGTCTAGCTAAAGTGGTGGCCTATAGTAAATAAGTGGTCAAGCTAAAATGGTGGTCTATACTGTATTGGTGGTCAAGCTAAAATGGTGGTCTATACTGTAGTGGTGGTCCAATCAAAGTGGCGGGCCGCAGTACAATGGCGGACCACTTGAGTGTAGAAAGACTCTAGGGGTATCAACGAAAAGTAATCAGCTTCTATTCGAGTTTTTCAATGGGATGAAGCTGGGGGAAGAACGTGTGAATTATTCAAAGTTGAGTGGATTCAATAAGAAATTCTTGGCTAAGGGCGAGATATTTTTCACTTTATAAATGGTAATTTAAAGGGGGGTAACTGAGTTGGGCGCGAGTTGGATGTGGTGGGGTTAGGGTAAGTTTAGTGTGGTGGGGTTAGGGTCAGATTGTAGTTAGGGTCAGTTGAGTGTGGTGGGGTTAGGGTCAGTTGAGTGTGATGGGGTAAGGGTCAGTTGAGTGTGGTGGGGTAAGGGTCAGTTGAGTGTGGTGGGGTAAGGGTCAGTTGAGTGTGGTGGGGTTAGGGTCAGTTGAGTGTGGTGGGGTAAGGGTCAGTTGAGTGTGGTGGGGTAAGGGTCAGTTGAGTGTGGTGGGGTAAGGGTCAGTTGAGTGTGGTGGGGTAAGGGTCAGTTGAGTGTGGTGGGGTTAGGGTCAGTTGAGTGTGGTGGGGTTAGGGTCAGTTGAGTGTGGTGGGGTTAGGGTCAGTTGAGTGTGGTGGGGGTTAGGGTCAGTTGAGTGTGGTGGGGTTAGGGTCAGTTGAGTGGGGTGGGGTTAGGGTAAACTGAGTGGATAGGGATAAAGTCGAGTTACGATAGTCAGGGTAAATTTTCTGTTAGAGTTCTGGTGAAGTCGAGTAAATCGTGGTTGAGGTGTGAGTGAGTTAATTCGGGGCTAGAATCAAGGACAGGTTGAGGAAGATAGTGTTTTTGCAGTGTGACATTAGACGAAGTGTGACCAACAAATGTCAATGACGTACTGCTGGAGTTAAACTTTAACATACATGTGGGCTGGTGTTGTCTGTTAAAGATTGTAAGGTTTCACTTTCTGTAATATTGTTACCATAAAGTGATCGACCACAATGCTCATTACAAATACTGCGAATATTCCAAATTATTAACACCGACTCGTATCAAACGATCGGATATTCCCAATTATTAAACGAGCCATACAACTCACCCTTGTGGAAATTCCCAATTAACCCTTTATTGCATGAATTATTGGTTTACTTGGTAAAAATTTTTTGACTTCATATTTCTACAGCAAATGGACTAACTTGAGATGTAGGGAATTTTTTTTTTTGAATAGATGATAAATATCACAACATTTTTGGTCGTTGCAATTCTGCAACTATGCGCAACGGTCAAACTTTTTTTCCATAATAAGCAAAAAAAATATTTATATAGAATTGTTGATAGAAATGTAAATAACTTGTACAAATCATTTGGGAGTAACAATAGTAACATGTAAGCTTATTTATGATGAAAACAAAAGTAAAAACATGTACACTGAAAGAGAAAAAAACAACTGAAAAATTACATGAAGGTTTATTTAGTAAAATATTTATTAGCATTTTTTTTGTTTGCTATACAACAAATAAAAACTTCTGTGCATTCTTGGTGCAGGACAACCTGCAACTAAATGATGAACTAAATGATATTGTCTATTGTAAATCTTGAGCCCAACATATTGGGGAACACTCTGTAATAATGTCTGCTCAATATTAGCAACAGCACTTGTCCCCATCTTGTCCCTTTGTAGCTTTACCTGTATGCACTTCAAAATCTTGGATTATACAAGTTGTTGGACACAACAAAGACTTTGTAGCCCATCTATATGGCTTTCTATGGTTGTAGGTTGGACTGCTTTTGCCTTCGATATGTGAATGGGTCGATTTGCTCATGAATACTTAGAATCTCAGATGGCATGGGGTTTGATAAGCACAGAATTCCAATATTGGTCAACTTCTGCCCTTTGAACATTGTTTGACAGGTGTAGCTTATTCTTAATCCACTCGAATCTATTGATGGTTATGTCTGTGACAGTAACACATTAGGTGACAAGGCACCAAGATCTTTGGTATTTAGAATTTTTTTTTACAATGTTTATGTAAAACACAATTTCCAGGAGATGTTTTTGTTCATCTTTATCCAGTACTAGTGGATTGTTTATGTCCTGCTGAGAACATAGTTTCACAGGTGTATATTATTCTTTATCCGCTTGAATCTGTTGATGGTCATGACGTATGTGACCGTAACACACTTGGTGGCAAGGCTCCAATACACTCGGCATCTAAGAGTTTTTAGAATCTTTATGTAATACACACAATTCCTAGGAAATGTTTTAGCTCATTCTTATCCAGTGCTAATGGATTGTTTGTCCTGCTGAGGACATTGTTTGACAGGTGCAGATTATTCTTATTCCGCTTGAATCTGTTGATGGTCATGACGTATGTGACCGTAACAAACTTGGTGGCAAGGCTCCAATACACTCAGCATTTAGGAATTTTTTACAATGTTTATGTAAAATCTAATTTCCAGGAATAATCTTTATCCAGTGCTAAAGGACTGTTGATGTCATGTTAGAGGACAGTACAGGTTGGATTGATACACAACTGTCCGAACACAGATTATCTGTAAAGATGTCGTTGAAATAATCCAATGGCCGCCTCTGATGTTTGGCTTCTCTCCTAGGATCAGGAAATGGTGGAACATTTGCTGTATACTGGGACTGATCATTGTGTTGTTGCTAATGAAGACCTTGGTGTAGACAATTGCGAAGGTCCTGAGGAGTTTCATCATTTTTCGCAAATGGGCATACTCTGTAGAAATAAATTTTGAGAACATTATTTGGTTATAAATTATGCAATAATTGTATACAAAACAATAAATGCTTTACTAATCTACAATCAAACCTTTAAAGTATGCAATAATAATGTTACCTTCAACTACGTCAGACAAATCTTCATCACCAACATCCGATAGGACCCGGGTACTGTTTACGTTCTCTATTTCAATTCATCATTGGACAACTCACTATCTTTTGAGCCAAAAGGAGTAGCTCAGAATAAACTGGTAGAAGACTTTCAAATTAGACTCTTGGATCCATGGTTATGAATATGTGAAAGCCTAAAATAAAAACAAAAGGTTATTCATTAGTCTAGCTCTAGTCTTAACGATAAATATATAAATAAAACTAATAAAACTATTGTTAGGCTATAATTTATTATGATTATTATAGGCAAAAACTAGATCTAGAAGCTTTAAATAATATGCCACAACACTAAATGTATTTCACATCATAAAATAAACTATTTTGTGTATAGAAATAATTACCAAGTAAACTAAAGTCTAGCTCAGAGCAGAGCCATTTTTATTTATTCCGTTGCATGTAGTTGCATTACTACAACAATACAAAACCTAGGCTCTTACTAATGAAATATTAAAAATTTTATTGTGAATCAACTACATTAGTACTAATGCATAGTTATTATTGTAAATATATTTTTTTCAGCTAGTTTATTATAGTTTTAACCAGGTTTTAACGTAATTTTATACTTACCATTTAGCAAAAAGCAGAAAAGTGTAGATCGCTTCTAAAAATGTCCGATTTGAAAAAGAAAAATCTTCTTTTCAAAAGAGTTCCGGTATAAAATGTAATAAAAAGTGCTATCCGGAGTAAAATAAGTTGAAAACGAAACAAAATATTAAATAATACAGTACTTGATTACTCCTAAAGTATTGTTGCAAAACTGCAACGCTATGCCATATAGGGTTAAAAGACACGAAAAATAACCTTATTAAACTTTTAAATCGCGTTTGAAAATAATAAAATCGACAGATACTTTTAAAATAAACAAAGCTAATTTCTATCAGTGCAAATAGGCCTGAACGCCCCCGCATCTCCCCCCCCCCCTCCCCACCATACAGCCATTACAGTTCATCAATTTTTCTCCAAGTTGTCATGCCCGTACAGTGCTAGTAATTAAAACTTCCCATTTCCTTAAGGCTTCCTGCTTTGATAGAGATGGATTTTTTTTATAAATTTTGTTTTGTTTTATTGTTATTTTTTTAGTTAAAGATTTTAGTTTTTTAAAATGTTTTTTCCCCACTAGAAATGTAATGTAGCGTGCAGGTTTTAAAGAAATACGGAGATGCTGGACAGTTTCATGACAACCCACATTGTTATTGTTAATTATATCCCATCAGATAGGGCACAGACTGCTGTGGGTTAAACAATAACATAACTATACCAGGTGGAGTCAAAATTTTGTAAGTAACAAAGTAAGAACTATGGAACAGATGCACTCAGTTTACACACAAGAGATTGTTTCATTCGGTCTTAATATCAAGTTTTTATTGGAAATTCTTTTTTGTAAATGTAAACTTTAATGGGGAACTTGGAGAACTTGTTGCATGGAGAATTTGTTGCATGCGGACTTGTTGTATGGGGGAACTTGTTGCATGGAGAATTTGTTGCATGGAGAACTTGTATGGGGAACTTGTTGCATGGAGAACTTGTTGTATGGGGAACTTGTTGCACGGAGAATTTGTTGCATGGAGAACTTGTATGGGGAACTTGTTGCATGGAGAACTTGTTGTATGGGGAACTTGTTGCATGGAGAACTTGTATGGAGAATTTGTTGCATGGAGAACTTGTTGTATGGGGAACTTGTTGCATGGAGAATTTGTTGCATGGAGAACTTGTTGTATGGAGAATTTGTTGCATGGAGAACTTGTTGCATGGAGAATTTGTTGCATGGAGAACTTGTTGCATGGAGAATTTGTTGCATGGAGAACTTGTTGCATGGAGAATTTGTTGCATGCGGACTTGTTGTATGGGGGAACTTGTTGCATGGAGAATTTGTTGCATGGAGAACTTGTTGCATGGAGAATTTGTTGCATGGAGAACTTGTATGGGGAACTTTTTGCATGGAGAACTTGTTGTATGGGGAACTTGTTGCATGAAGAATTTGTTGCATGGAGAACTTGTATGGGGAACTTGTTGCATGGAGAACTTGTTGCATGGAGAACTTTTGGATGTAAACTTGTAGCAATATCAAATTTACAAGTTTAAAAATGTCTATTGTTTAAATATTGAAATGAAAAACAAAATGTGTTATTAAATATACTTGAAAAATGAAATCCAATGCGAAACTTCTATTTTTAGCCCACTTGACAAAGTCGAGGTTTTGAAATACGAAACCGCGGCACGAAAGCTCTACGTTGTCTTTATTCTTCATATTTTTATAATGACATTTCACTGGCGTCAAATTTCATAGAAAATGTTAAAAACCCTGACGACGATGAATTTTTCAGAGTTTAGAGTACCTAATCACCGCCAGAATTAGAAGCTTCAGAGCTCTAGAGTTACCAGGATGTAAAGCTTCCAAGATGGCCGCCCTTTGTTCCCGCCTTCTTGTTGAGAAATGTGAAAAATTAGAAGGTTGGCATTTGATGCTCGGGTCTCGTGTTCACCTTAGATGGCTTCTACTGTTTCAGCCGTTTGTGGCGTTTAGATTTTAAAACAGAGTTTTATTACATTTTAGTTAGAATTTTGCTTACATATTACTTATAATAAAGTCGTTGGTATATAAGCACCTGATCAGAATTTGAGGACTAATTAGTTGATTAATTAAGAGAAACTGAGTAGGTGGATACAAATTTTGCTTCAGTTCTTAAAACCACACTGGCTGGACAGTACAGGATTGTGTTTCTGTAAAAGTCCGGGTTATGGTTAAGATTAGGGTCAAGATTAGGGTCAAGATTAGGGTACGCTGTATTCAGAGCTAGGGTTAGGTTCAAGTCTATGATAAAGACAAGGGTAGAGGTACTGGTCAAAATATAGCATTGAATATGGCTTGTGATATTCTAATAAGTACCAAATTATACATGATCTATTCAATCTATAACTAAGATAGTTTGTTAAAATGTATTATACATTGTGCAATAGAATCTGATGAAATCTATGTAATTAAGACTACACTCATTCAGTGCACTTAACTATAAAACTAAGACCGATTAAAATAAAAGTATCTTAGTGCTTTAGTACTAATGGCCGACGGGTTCATATTAGCGCAGTAAGGCCATTACCCCTGGCCATAGTACAAGAAAGTCATTAGACTTGATAGCGGCAGATGACGGGAGCTAACTCTAGCTCAAGAGCTGCACGGACGATAACTGTAGCTGAATGCAGCACGACCGATAACTTGACTGAAGAAAATCAATTGCCCTTTTGTCTTCAATGGCGGCATCTGTCATCGTCTAGCTTCAAGTTGGGAGAAGAAAAGATTTTTGTTTTTCGCTTGCGGCTGCCGTGGTGTAAATCACCACACACGCCAACCATACTGACACAAGCGACAACTACACAAACAATAACAAGACAATAACTTTAAAATAACCTCACAATAACTTCTCGACTTTTAAGGAGAAGCTGATTTTTTTAAAAATATTTAGCAGCTACTTAGATCATTGATTTTTTTCATAATTGAAATTAGAATGTATTTATAAGTAAATGGGTTCTTATTTTATCTTAAAATATTTGAAAACAACGTTTCTAAATGAGGAAAATGAATTTGCGGGGAAACCCTATAATAGAGAAGTGACGAATGTTTGCTTCTGATAGATGTTTATTCTTGCTTAATCGATGTGTAGCATTGCTTGATAGATGTGTTTGTTTAATAGATGTATGTATATCCTTACTTGATAGATGTATGTAAGTCTATTTAATAAATGTAAAGTTACATACATATGCACGTACACACACAACACACACACAAACACACACACAACATATATATATATATATATATATATATATATATATATATATATATATATATATATATATATATATATATATATATATATTATATGCGTTTAATAGATGTATTTATGTCGGTGTGTGCGTGACGATAAAAACAGACGACTGGACACCTGGACGCCATTTCATCACCTCAATTCCCCCACCCCTCTCACCCCCACCCCGCTCACCCCCACCCACTTGTCTCCCCCACGAAGGCTGGATGTGGGATTGATGTGAAAGCCAACGAAATTTTTTGAAATAATTTGAAATTCTATGCCAGCGTTACAGTGAGAGAGATGGGCCAGAATTAACCAGCAAATTGGTGCTGCGCTGCGCATGCGTGAGGCGCATTGATACGACGGGCAGATCTGGGCAGATTTGAGCTGCGGATCAGCGCCCGACCTCTGACCCCTCTAACCCTGACCCCTGGACCCGTTAACACTTGCTGCGACCCCAGTTAATTGTCGGGATCAGCAGGCGGGAAAGTAGACCACGTGAGACAGGGAAAAGACTATTCAAATATTCACACTCACACACATACACAAACACTCACACATACAAACTTTTAACATTTATCTAAACACCCATATTATATATATATATATATATATATATAAATATATATATATATATATATATATATATATATATATATATATATATATATATATATATATATATATATATATATATATATATATATATATATATATATATATATATATGTATGTATGTATGTATATATATATATATATATATATATATATATATATATATATATATATATATATATATATATATATATATATATATATATATATATATATATATATATATATATATATATATATACATGTATATCTATGTATATATGTATGTATGTATATATTAGTGTTTGCATTACGTTAAAAGTGTTTTAATCATCACCACAATGGACTGATTTCATTGAATCCCCAGGCAAGACACTAGAGCAAGATTCCATGTTCCATACATATTGGTCTACTTCAACCGGAAGTGTGGTCAAGTCACGTGGTACCAATGCCAGTTACACCAGAAGTAAAACCGAGACACAGACAAATGTATTGTTTCTTCTTAGAACTTTATCTTTAAAATATCAGTCTTTTAGGCAATTTGAAAAAAAACGAAAAAAAGGAAAAAAAACCCATCGAAATAATTGTATCGTATCCTGTAATTTGTGTGAAATTTGAAATGTTTGAAGTCTAAATTCGAGTCGTGTCCCATGATGCGACGTTTGATCTGGTCTACTAATTGTCTAGAGTACAGACTAAATTCGGCGTACAATTAAGTCTAGGCATTGATGGTTGGACATTTCGGCCCAAGGGAAGGTTCGGTACATCAAAGTTTTGAATAGAAAACTTGAGGATTGAAATAGCAATGTTATTGCTTGTCTCGATGTTTTGATGTTAGGGCACGTGTTTCTGTGTGTGAATGAAGCGGTAGCTGTATATTGGTGGTTGTGGGGGGTGTTTAAAATGTGTGGGTGTGAAGTGAGGTGTGGAAGTGTGGGGGATGTATGAGATGTGTAGGAAAAAGTGCTGATGATCTATAGAGCTATGTGCATTGGCCGATATATGTGCAGAGTTTCTTCCAGGCATCCCCCCCCCCCCCCGAAGAAAGTCTGCCGCCCCCCCCTCCCCGAACGAAATGGAATTTATATAGAAAATATATAATTTTAGCAGTGTCCGCCCTCCCCCCCCCCTATATTAGTTCCCCCCCCCCCCCCCGAAAATTTCAAGTCCCCCCTCCCTCCCCAGAGAAAAAACTCTGGAAGAAACACTGTATATGTGTAGTTGTGTGAGTATATAATAACATACTTGGTGATGTGTGAGCATATTAGTCAATGTATTAGAGTTTGTTGATAGGTACGTAGATGTGTGAGAGTATTAAAAATCATGACGTCGACAATAATGATAATGGTGTTGACGATGATAATAGCGATAATAAATCAAAACTAATTTTAAAGATAAAAATGCAACTACGTCGCAATGAACGTTAAGAAATGTTTACCTCGCTCGTGTGATTAATTAGCTTAATTAGAAAGTGTAATCAAGGCGGTGATGTAAGGGCTCAGTGGGACGGTTGTTTACATCTGATGTTTGGGACCGCACACAAAAACAGTCGGGGGTGATTAGACACGGGGAGATGACGCCGGGGACATTTTTCTAGAGGTGGCCTTCACACCGAGGGGCGGCAAACATATTTTGTGGTGACCTTGACCCCGAAGGATCAGATACATTATTTTCTCGTGGCGGCCTTGAACCCGAGGAATCGGAGGCATCTTTAGCCCTGGTGGAGTACGTTGTGGCGACCTTCACCTCGAGAGGTCGGGGTCATCTTTTCTTGGCCTGGACCCAGAGGGGCGAGGAATATCTTTTCTGGTGGCGACCTTCACCTCGAGAGACTTGGGACATATTTTCTCGTGGCGGCCTTGACCCCTAGGAGTCGGAGACATCTTTTCCCGTGGTGACCTTGACCCCGAGGGACCGGAGAGATATTTTCTCGTGGCGACCTTCATCGTGTGGTGCACGTGCACGAGTCAAGGACGCTTGCAGCGGTCGTAAGATTTCTTATCTCAGCACTCCCCCAAAATTCTCTGTGAGCCACACGCGGGGAGGGGGGGGGGGGGGGCGAGAGATAAGAGAGGGGTAGGGCGTTGGAATTGTTATTTATGATCCATGCAAGCCCTTCGTTGAAATTATTTTAGCTTCATAACTAGAATTTATGGGAAATTCTAATTAAAGGAACTTCAAGTGCTTTTGAACTTTGGAATGTTTGTTTGCTTGTTTGTTTGTTTGTTAAAGTTGCTATATTTAAAAATTATCCTTAATAACGTTAAGCTAGTCACATCACATATCTAGCTCTATGCTTCATGGCTGTATAGCTAATGGTTTATACTGCTAGCTTCATGGCTAAATGCTACTGGAACTCTCGTGAGAGCTACCAGCAACGTACTCAGTACGTGCGACGAGGTAAGTTCAGCAGGGCACTGTTTCATAACCTTGACCTTTCGTACTCACTAATTAATGCCTCTGGTAGGTTAATTAACTATAATGGGATAATTTCAACTCCACATTGATACACATTTTGACCCGCAATTACCTACCATCTACAGTCAGCAAACAATGGGGAAAACACTTTGGTAGAATTTATAGCAGTTATGTCATATATATATATATACACACACACACACACACATATATATATATATATATATATATATATATATATATATATATATATATATATATATATATATACCTATATATAAAAGGTCAAATAGTATTTGGCAGTAGTGTGAGTGGTAACGTGACTGTTCTAAAAATAGAACGATTTGATTCAATCTCCATGTCGAAGAGACCCGATTACCCTAATCTCATATTCATTGAATATCATTGACCTCAATAAGGAGAGTTAACCGTGATTGTCCACTCCCCTCCCCCCACCCCCCCCCCCCCCTCCCCCCAAATTTTATCGACGTCAATGACCGATCATGTGGTTTAGAGGTCCCTTATCAAGTTAACTGTTTCCATTATACAAGTGCCATCGTCTTGCTGGTGGGGATGGTAGTACGTGGGGTGGGGGAGATATGGTAAAGAGGGGGTGGAGGAGAAGTGAGTTTCACATATTTGAATAGAGATAGAATGGGATAGATTGGGAGCTTTGGCCTTAATGTTGTAAATGATTGTGGCTATTAGCCTAGATATTTTACTATTTTTTTGGAGAGGGGGGTGGTGGCAAAAACAGTTTGTATAAGTGAGGGGTGGCGTCAAAATAAGGGTAGTGATAAAAAACGTTGACAATAATAACATGTCACGTGATAGAATAACCATCACGTGATTCCCATAATAGATCAGTGGGCACGTGACTCTGGATGAAAACAAGACGTTGTCCAATCCATGCTGGCCGGATGTTTGCAGATACTTGTTACAGCGCCGTGTACATATGGGCTAATCAGCCGGATTAATTAACTTTCTAATTAATACTAATAGTGTGTTGCTTAATGGGAATATCGTTTTAGTCTAGTACTTGGGGATTGAATTTGCTTTAGGAATCTTAAGTAAACTGGAAAAACCCCAGAAAAGTTGTATTTTTTATATCGGCGGTCAAATCAACTTAGAAGTTATCAAACAACCGATGGGAACCAAATAAAAAATAGTTTTTTTTTTAAAAAAAAAAACCTTTAAAAAATGGTCAAGAAACTATTAAAGTTAGCATATATTTTATTGTACTTTATTTGCACTGCAGTCGGTATGCGAATGAAATGACGTATAACATAACAATTTTTAAGCTACAAATTATCCACCCACACAAGAATATAATTTTTGCCGTCATTTCCGCTTAAAGTAAACCGATTAAGTAAGGGAGGTAATGTTTCGAGAATCTGAGTAGGGGAGGTAATGTATCGAGAATCTGAGTTGTTTTACAATCGAAACATTTGACAATAGCCAGAAATAAATCCAGGAAGCCCGATAATCTCTTCTATTGAAATATAATTCCCTTTGTCACAACGGTACCATATTAAACAAAACTAAAGTTGAACTTTAGAATATTAAAATTATAAAATAATACATTTTGTGTAGGAGTTTCTTCAATAAAATTTGAATTTCCCTAATTTTATAAAAATTGGAAACATAAAAATGTTGAAACCACATTAAAGATGTGGTGATAGAAATTTGATATAAAAATTTGAATTAAATTACCGAAGGGCTAAAAATGTGTTTAAGAATACAGCAAACTTAATTAAAGCTTTTAAAAACGGTCGCCGACCCTATAAAAAAAATTTAAAAATCAACTTTGGGAAAATGATAGCTAAAAATATGATGCGAACTGCCAATCAATCGTTTGATGACAAAATTAAAACTGGCTACGAAAATAAAACAATAGCTTTATTTTTTTTCCTGAGTTATCCCCTTTCTTGGTTGAAGCTGTCGTAGTAGCGTATTTAACAAACACCGAGACAAGATGTAGCTAGTACAACTGAACTATTGAACTATGGTAGTTGGTGTTGTGATACATTAGTCACTAGACAACTGAACTATGGTAGTTGGTGTTGTGATACATTAGTCACTAGACAACTGAACTAATGAACTATGGTAGTTGGTGTTGTGGTACATTAGTCACTAGACAACTGAACTATGGTAGTTGGTGTCGTGGTACATTAGTCACTAGACAACTGAACTAATGAACTATGGTAGTTGGTGTCGTGGTACATTAGTCACTAGACAACTGAACTATTTAACTATGGTCGTTGGTGTTGTGATACATTAGTCACTAGACAACTGAACTATTGAACTATGGTCGTTGGTGTTGTGGTACATTAGTCTCTAGACAACTGAACTATTGAACTATGGTAGTTGGTGTTGTGGTACATTAGTCTCTAGACAACTGAACTATTGAACTATGGTAGTTGGTGTTGTGGTACATTAGTCACTAGACAACTGAACTATTGAACTAAGGTAGTTGGTGTCGTGGTACATTAGTCACTAGACAACTGAACTATAAACTATGGTAGTTGGTGTCGTAGTACATCAGTCTCTAGACAACTGAACTATTGAACTATGGTAGTTGGTGTTTGGCTTTATAGACAGCACAATCTGGTCGTTGGTGCCGGCTGTAATGGTAGAATGGACGAGAGAAAAAGTGTGTATATGTGTAATATATGATTGATTGACCATAAGTATGTTTAGTTTATGAGTGATTGACCACTACCAGTAACGTTGTGGACTGCTAGGTTTACTCGAAACTCTCAAGTTCGGACCTTGGACTTCAGTCTGTACGACTTACGTGAGTCTGCTCAGTTCTAATGGGTACCCGACTCAAGTAAGTGACGTCAAAGCGGTTGAGCGTGGAATTGACCACATTATCTGCGCCGAGGTCAAGGAAAAGAGATAAACTCTACTTCACCTGCCGTATTGATGGCCAGGACCGAAGGGTTATTTTAGTTTTTAGAAATGAGTTGGCGTTTTAAGTGAATAGACAGACCGTGTGTTAATGATTAGCTTTTGTAGGAGGGGGGGGGGGGGGCGGTGGACAAATATCAAAGCTTCATTATTTTCCCATTGATGAAATGTGGCAAAAAAAACTTTTAGCAAATACGTCATTGCAAAAAAAAAAAAAGCAAATAATATAACAAAACCTTTTTCCGGAATAAGAATAAGAGAGTTGTTGTTCTTTAATATTGCTGATCTTGTGGGCGTGGGTTAAAAGTACAATGTGCTATTTTGGTAGTCACTTGGTTGATATTTGTTGGGTCATGGGTCAAAGGTTAATCTACGGTGGATTGTGTGGGGTCGTGGGTCATAGGTTAACCTAAGATGGATTGTGTGGGGTCGTGGGTCATAGGTCATCCTACAGTGGATTTTGTGGGGAGGTCGTGGGTCATAGGTTAACCTACGGTGGATTGTGTGGGGGTCGTGGGTCGAAGGTCAACCTACGATGTATTGTGTGGGGATCGTGGGTCGTAGGTTAACTACGGTGGATAGTGTGGGGTCATAGATCAACCTAGAATAAATTTAGTTTAGCAGGTCAAATCTTATAATTTTATGCGGCGTCTCATGTAAGACTGGCGCAACGAATTGTTAGGAAAGTTTTGAACATGAAGAGATACTGGGAGAAAATGAACCTCTACAACGATGAGGATCTCTGTCATTTTCATTGAACGTAAGCCTAAATAACACTTGTTACCATCCATTATGTCGCTCTAATCTTAATTAATTAAACACCCGCCCCCATCCCCACCCACAACCCACTGAAACAGCTACATGCCAGGCAACTGTCTAAGACGTTGGTAAGACGGTTATAAAGAATAACACAACTAACACCGTTTTAAACAACACATCCATGTTTCCTCCAGTACTCCATAACATATTTTATTTCTTATTTATAAAAAGTCTAGAAAATCGTTACAAAAAAACGATCTGTATCCCCCCCAAAAAAACCAACCTTAATCGTACTCATTGGATCCCAGACATATTTCCAATGGTCTCTCTCTGTATATATATATATATATATATATATATATATATATATATATATATATATATATACAGTGGCGTAGCGAGGTCGGGTGTCACCCGGTGCGGAACTTAATGGTGCCACACCCCCCCCCCCAGAGGCGTAGCGACCCTTCCCGGGGACAAACTTTCAAATTTTCGATTTGCACCCCCCCCCCCCCCTCAGACTTTCGATTTGCACCCCCCCCCCTCCTCAAGTTTTTCTCTATATATTTTGCTATTTTTTGCCTTGGTGTCACCCCCCTAAATGGTGTCACCCGGTGCGTTCCGCACTCCGCCCCCCCCCTTCGCTACGCCCATGTATATATATATATATATATATATATATATATATATATATATATATATATATATATATATATATATATATATATATATATATATATATATATATATATATATATATATATATATATATATATATATATATATATATATATAAATATAACCTCTACGAATGATATTATCAGTAATAATCAAAGCTACAGTCGTCTGTACAACGGTTTAAATCAGCAGCTCCACAATATACAATCATTTAGGTGAGGGTACACAGACTCCAATTTGTGAACCGCTAGTCCCCAATCTTGTGCTGGTATAAATCTTGTACTCAGCTATTTTTAATGGTAGCTGTCTGGAATTTGAAGCAACGGCTGCTATTGAGCCGATATCTCCCAGACCCCACACATATCGGCTCACCACAACTCTGGGAAATGGGTGTTTACTTGTCACAAGATTCCTGACCTCAAAACTGTCACATTTTTGTGATAGATGGTCATGATGGAGTCATTATTTAATTTGGCTGTAATGAAAGTGAAAGAGAGATGAACGCTTGTAGGTCTTTCGGTGCCAGAACTTCATTTCCTGCCCGACTGTCGGGGTGAGTCGTCATGTCTCACTGAGTCACGTGATGTGGCGTGAACAGGAGGTGACACAGCGGGTGACTTGGAATGTCGCATATAGGGGATATAGATGGTGATACAGAATGTCGAGTAGAGGGGAGATAGATGGTGAAGGGAGATAGATGGTGAAGGTCCACACCAATGAGATGTAGATGGTGATACGTAAAGTCACATAGATGGTGATACAGGTGGTGATGCAAAAAGTCGAGTAGATGGTGATACAGGTGGTGACACACACAGTTGAATAGAGGGTAATATAGATGGAGATAGTCGAGTAGAGGGTGATACAGATGGTGATCCAAAAAGTCGAGTGGTGACACACAAAGTCGAGTAGATGGTGATACAGGTGGTGACACACACATTGAATAGAGGGTAATATAGATGGAATTAGTCGAGTAGAGGGTGATACAGATGGTGATCCAAAAAGTCGAGTGAAGGGTGATACAGATGGTTACACAGAAAGTCGACTGGAGTTTATACAGATGGTGATACATACAGTCGAGTAGAAAGTGGTACAGATGGTGACACACAAAGTTGAATAGAGGGTGATATAGATTGTGATAAAGTCGAGTAAAGGGTGATATTGATGGTGATACGGAAAGTCGAGTAGAGGGTGATACAGATGGTGACACAGGGAGTCGAGTAGAGGGTGATACATATGGTGATAAAGTCGACAAGAGAGTTATGTAGATGGTGATACTGATGACGTACAAGATATCAGAAAATGAATTTTTTTAGATTTCTATTTTCTAGTCGAGGTCCAATATGTTTTACATGACCCCGTCACTATGTAGGGTAATAATTTTTGTGATAAAAATCTTGAGAACTCCAGCACACGTCTGATCTGATATTTCATAAGACCAAAGTTACCACTCCTGATTTTGTTGATTTGATATAATTAAAGAACTGTAGTGTGTGTGTGTGGGGGGGGGGGGGGGGGGGGGGTAGTGTCAACAGGGGCAATACATGATCGTCAAAAAACTTGTAACAAGGGCTAAACATACTGTAATGTCAGCAATGATCTAGTCTATTGAACTCAATTGAAAACAGCCGTTAAATGCTTAATGTTTAAACGAGATACATTAGAGGTAGACTCCACTTAGTTCAATGTGTACATCAGCTGTAATTCAGTACCCAGCATGTTTTGGATACTGTCGATTTAAAAAAAAATTAAATGCATTATTGTCATCACGCGTAATCATCATATTGGCCTCCTCATTATTATTATTATCATCATCTACATCAAAACCATCATCAACCACATCCATCATCATCATCATCAACATTGCCATCTACAGACTACAACCAGATCTTGACCAACGGCTCCACGATTCTCCTGTTAAACATGTTCTTACTTTAACTTCCCCCCCCCCACCTTATTCACCTGTTGCAGAACTGTTTCTACCTCTCATCCGTTATCCACCAGTGTGGGGGGGGGGTCTTGTCTATTTGCTCACGCCTCTTACATCTACTTAGATAATCTAAACGATCGGGCAGGTTTAGACACATTGTAGCATTTCTTCACATGACCCCACAATCGCATTTCTTTGTATTCTTGTAGCTGTTATAAAATTAGCTGATCCAATCAGCTTATACTCTCCACGCAGCGTTCCCCAGCTAGTTTACTTTCGATGGTATCCAGAAGTTAATTACTAATTAAAAAGACCAAACCGAACAAGACAAAAATCATCTTCAACACGTAGCGTAGAACCGAAAAGGGGAGAGAACTAAAAACCCATTGCGGGGAGAGAACTGTTCACGCAATCCCCGGCCTCTCACTGAGAACTCGAGATAATTCTCCCGCGGGCCTACGCGATCTGACCACCCCGGTTTTCTATAGACAAGGGGAGATGATTATCAAAATGGCTTTGGAGTGGCGCTGATCTCGCCCGAGGCCGACTTTATTTCATAAAAAAAAAATAGAATACATTATTACCTCCCCTCTCATAGTATATTTAGAAAGGGCCAATTTTGTAACATTTTTTTTTCAACACATAAATATAAGCAGATTGCACTTTTGTGCTGTTGTGCACGGGAATTAATGCACTTCCGTGTGTTAATTGGGAAGAGGAAGAGTGAAAAATGGGATAAAACAATTTTTTTAGGGTGCAAAATTAGACGTGCCGAATAGACGTTACATTTTTATTGAAACACGCTTGGGAAGAAAAACTCGAAAACACAAATAATTACTTAAGATAGCATAGGGGAAAATTAAGAATGAATTAAAATTGTGTTTAATAGACCAACTTACTACGTACGATACAGTATTTATAAGGATCAATTTGACTTTTGGAGATAACGCGAATATCGCATTTAGCTATTACATACATTTGACGTCACTGTACACCACGTGACTCTACTGTGGGCGTGGCCTACACACACCTGGAGGCCATACATTCATTTGCTTTTATGGCACCGCGTGGCGTCACAACGTTACGCAACACTTAAGACAGGAGCGATCAACGATCCATCGTCTTCAGATATATTTAGATTTTCTTACTTGATTTCTTACACTTGTAGAAGTACATCATAAATACGTCTTAGAATGGAACACTTCCTCCAATGTATTTTTAAAAAGATCCCCCCCCCCCCCCCCCCCCAAATAAAATAAAAAAACAACAAGCAAAAGTACCATTTACCATAATAAAACAACGATACATATATACAAATCCCAAAGAAATATAACAGAAAATAACAGAAATAAAAAAAAAAAAAACAATGGATTTTAAAAGTAGCAGGCTTCTTGAAAACTACACACACACAAACACAAACACACACACACACACACACACACACAAACAAAAGCCCACAATAAAATTGGCAAAAAAACAAAACAAAAAACCCACAATTCCACAAAACACCAAAAAAAAAAGATCTCTAAAAAATGTTAAAAAATGGAAAGATGTTCTGAGAAAAAAAAAAGAAAATGGCTAAAAGAATTGCCTCAGAAGGTCTGTCTAGCCCCAGACATTCTTCAAGCGGATCTGTATTGAGTTACGATAGGGAAAAAATGACAGCCGGAAAGGAACTCATTGAGGAACGAGTTTACCAGTTAGCTATAAACGGGATTTTCCTATTTCTGGAATAATTGAGCTAAAAAAAGAGTGGAAGATAAAATGGCGTGGGAAGGCTATAATTAGCCACACGCACTAAATGTTCCTTGTAAGATTACTCCGATAGTTCAGTTCGTCTTCCATACGGTGTTTTGGTTGTGTGATGATCAATGTACGACGCGAGAACGGGATTGGCTGGCTAATCACGTGGCCGTTGTTGTTGGCGAGAGTAGGCCAACAGGTACGACAACTCAAATCTGGGTAAACACGTTCGACAACCCCGTAAACTAAAGTTCGACAACTGGATGAAATATGCTAACAACACGCCAGCGTATACCATTTAATAATAAAAAATCTGTACTTATACTTGGAAGGAAAACATTCAGCTAACATAAGTTACCTTTCCAGTTTTTTTTTCCTGGTAGCTGATGTTTAATTACAGAACAAATACATTACCAAATTTAATTTTTACATCATGATTGGCTTAGTGATTATTAATGCACACAAAGAGTACTAAAACAGCAGTTCTTTTTAAACGGCGTCACAAAAGGAGGTGCGACGGGGCGTGTCGTACCACATTACACGCCAACCAATAACGACACACTGTGCATAAACATAGTTCATGTTTTGTGGTTTTTTAAAGCAAAATTCTACTTTGCGAACTAAACTCAATCATATCCGAAGGACTTTGAATGTATATGACCTTGTTGATTAAACCTTATTTAAATGTCTTCAATGATTTTAGAAGGGTTGAAGTCACGTGACCGAGGTGGCCTCTAGACTACAGCAGACGATAGAAGGCAGCCAGTGTACTTTACCCGCCCTCTAGCGGAGCAGTGCATCAATAATAAAGTATTGTTGCACTTTTTTTAACCGTTCACACTTCACCCCCCCCCCCCCCCCCACAGTGCTGTCTGAATTATGTAGACTCACCTGTATAAAAGGTGGCCGGTTAGATGTAATCCAACAACCTATTGAAGATCTGGATAATTTAACAGAAAAATTGATCCTGGGACACAAGACATGAAAGGACGTCCCGACAACTTTCCTTTCATCGACCTTGTTTTGATTGGTTCTGTTGTGTTGGAGGCTATGTTCAGTACACAAACTCAAGGCGTATTTTATCTATTGATTCACATGCACCGTCCCTACCCACGGGACATCTAGTCGGCCATGTTGTGTGAGGGACAAAGGCTATGGAATCTAAACTAGAAAGCAAGTTGGGCTGAGGTCGCAGTCAACATGGTGCATAGCATTTCCTTTTCTTCTTTCTTAAATGTAATAATGGACTGGATTTTCTTCCAACACAATTCGGTATTACGTGTCTACCTGCTATGCGCCATATGCCGTTGTCTCCGATTTCAGCCTGATTTTCTTTTTGCATAACTTGTTGACACGTAATACTTAATTGTGAGGGGGTGTCTCCTTCAACATTATAATTAAGAACAGAAAAGAAATGTTTGCTAGATTAATTGCGAATTTAATTAAAATGTGTTAATTGGTCGTCTTAGTTTAGTTGTAGGACACTTTAATTGCTCAGCTAAAAATTGTTGGTTCCCGCATCGATAAATCCCAAAAAATCAGGTCCCGTTTAGACCAAGTGACTGCCATGGGTTGAGTCAGCTCTGGGAATTTTAGACTTTTGTTAGAGGAAGGTACAGGCTTTGTGCTTACCACGGGGCATTGTGCTGAAGATTAGGCATAGTGCAGAAAAATGGGCACTGTCTCTGACCACTGTCAGTGATGGTGACCACTAGGCATTGTGCAGCTCACTCAATAGCTTGAAGCAAATAAAAAACTCTACTGCATCTACCTTTTGCCCCGTTACGTTCTCACTTCTCTATATAACGCACATAATTACATTTCTCACTTTACTGTATATAGCAAAAAACTAAATTCCCGAAATTATGTTCAAATATTATTTCCCAATAAAAATATCGTGGTGATTGTCGTCTGCTAGTGTCCAATAAGGGACAGTTTGAGGATAGCTGACCCGTGGGTATATTGAGGGGAAAGAATGGAGGGAAGTAATCGAGTATGTCCTCAAGGAGTTACCCGCCCCTGTCATGGCGACCAAAGAAATTCAGCTTTGGCTAGTTTTGTCAGCTGTAAAAAATTCATCAACCTGCCAGCAGCTTTCAACTTATTGGAGAACTGTCGCAGGATCGATGGGGTGTGAGAGTATGGAGGCTAGAACAATACAAGGTCACAGGGAACAATATAAGGTCACGGGGAACAAATCAAGATCAAGGGGAACATACATGGTCACGGGGAACAATACAAGGTCACGGGGAACAATACAAGGTCACAGGGAACAATACAAGGTCACATGGGACAATATTCAAGGTCACGGCGAACAATACAAGGTCACGGGGAACAATACAAGGTCACATGGAACAATATTCAAGGTCACGGGGAACAATACAAGGTCACGGGAAACAATACAAGGTCACGGGAACAATACAAGGTCACATGGAACAATACAAGGTCACGGGGAACAATACAAGATCAGAGGCAACAACACAAGTTTCGGCTGGACCGAAAGAAGCTAGAACAACAAAACTTTTTCTAGAACAAGTCAAGATAGAGCAATCGAAGTTCATTTAGAACTAAACCTAGTCATGACAGACCAATCAAAGTTCAGATAGACAAACCTAGTCAAGATAAACAAATCAAAGTTCATATAGAACTAAACCTAGTCAAGACAGACCAATCAAAGTTCATATATAAAGTTAAATTGACATAACACAAACATACTTGTTTCAGATCAATAGAATACTGTGACTAGAACAATTGTAACAACAAACAAGAGTGTTCACTCAAATGTGTACACTCAATACTACACTGAATGTGTACATTGTTGTACGTGTACACAAAATGTTGGAGCTTTTTTAACTTTCTGAATGGTGATTGGTTATCCTTGTCCCGATCAATCGATCGTTCAGTTCAGTATCGATTTCTGTTGAGGTGTGAGAATAAAGCCCGAGATTTTAAAACACGTCTGATTGGGGAACATTTTACCGAGGATTTAAAACACACCTAGTCAAATATATTACGTTAATTAGAATTTAAATTCGAGATTTTTAAAACACAACTATTTAAATATTTGTGAAGTGGAATTTTTAATCGAGATTTTTAAAACACACCTATTTAAATATATGTTAACTTGAACTTTGATACGAGATTTTTATGTCGAATCTGATCAAGTGGGCTAAAGAAGTCTAAATCACATATTCTTTGGTTTCTTTTATATACTGACATGCTATGACCATCTATAACATGGAGTCGTTGACTTGTTAGTTTGGTGTGACACAGTCATAATGATCTTTTCTCAGGTTACTACATGATAGTTGTGTGGTTGTGTGTGGTTTTGCTAGGTAATCGTGTGTGGTTGTGTGTGTTGTGTATGGTTGTGTTGTGTGGTTGTGTGTGTTCTGTGTGGTTGTGTTGTGTGGTCGTGTTTGGTTGCGTTTGGTCGTGTAGGTGGTAATCTCACTCTATATGTTGGTAACCACTGGAATCGACTCTAAAGTTTCAGGTGTTAAAAGTAGATATTTCAAGCTATAATCGATATAGAATATTTATGAATAAGATCGATAGATTAATACAGCAAGAAATAATGATGACGCAACCATATCATGCCCCCCTCCCCCACATTATTCAACAGCTCAGAGCGGCTCATCTATGAGCCAACAAAGAATCTCCCGTGAAGTGGGCCATCAATCGTATTGTCTTGTCAATCTGTTTCATCCAACCCGGCAACCAGCGCCTGCCTGGTGCTGATAACAAACGTTGGATGGGGTTGTCTTCCCTTAGTTGACCGCCCTGTTGGCCAGGTTTTTAATGTACCTGGGTTAGAGACCCGTAATGGCGGCGGTGGGGGTTAATTACGTCAATAAAACATTGTGTTAGTCTGTGTTCTTTAGGTGTTTGGCGTAATGCGGATGTACTGCTCTGTAACACTTTTGTTAAACACATACAATATAAGGGGGGGGGGGGGCGAGTGGTCATGGTGCTGAGGGGGGGGGGGGGGGGTGATGGATGGTGGTTGGTAGGGAGGGTGCGTAATGACGAGGTGGATTGTGGTGCTCTCTAAGAAGCACCCTAAGGTGGAGGGGGTTGTGTGCAACGATGACCTAGGCAGAGACGCCCTCTTCGTGGTGTGTGACACCCCACAACACCCCGCGACACCCCACAACACCCCACAACACCCTGCGACACCCCCACGATACCCCACAACACCTCAGGCACCCAATTACCGCGGGTGACAAGCGTGAATGTCCAGTGGGATCAACCCCGACTGACCGGCGATCCGGCTGGGGACATCTTCAAGCGGGCTTTACCCTTCCTCGTCCCACGTGACCTGTCACACGTGACAAGACACACAAACGTGACGATATTATCAAGCGTGACATTGTAGACCCGTCCCTCTCTGGGATCTCGCCTCCCCATCCCCTTTCCACCTATCCATTCTTTCACCCCCACCATTCTCCTTCCCCACCCCCTTTACTCCATCCGCACTCTCCCCCTTACACCCGTACCCTCCCCTTTCCACCTCACGATTCTCCTTCCCCACCCTCCCACTTCTACCTCACCATCCCTTCCACCCCATCATACTCCCTCCCCACCCTCCCCCCTCTACCCCACCCTCCCCCCTCTACCCCACCCTCCCCTTTCACCCCTACGATTCTCCCTCCTAACCCCTGAAGTTTTAGACTCCATTTTGGCAGCAACATTAAACTGCTCGACTTCTACGAGATTTGTTTTGATGCCCCAGGTAAAGAGGATAATAAAAGTGGGTTGAAGCTTTCTTAACAAGATTACGTAACTTATGAGCAAACGTCAAACATGATTACTACTTGTAACATTGTGATCCTGGGTTCAAAGCTTCTCGTGTTTAAGAAATTTTGGGACGGTGCAGGTGACCTATTTTTATCGTGATAAAAGTTCATAGGATTAACACACCAATCTGGTATTACTCGAGGTTTTTGATTTTTGTTTTTACTCTAAACAGGTACTGGTTAGGGCTGAGTGAGCTCAGCGGCTTGTGTCCAAAAATGGTTGACAGACTAGTGGTGGGGTATGGGAAAGTGCATGTTACAGGTAAGTCTACATTTAAAATAAGAATTTATGCAACAGATAAGTCTTTGGGTAAATGGTAAGAATTCACGTAGCAGTTAAGTCTTTGTAAAAGGTAAGTCTTCATGTAAAGATAATTCAGGAAATAGGCGTCTGCAGATAAAAGATCAGTGGGCAGGTGCAGGTCAAGTCTGCAGGTATGTGACAGGTATGTGACAGGTATGTGACAGGAATGTGACAGGTATGTGACAGGTATGTGACAGGTATGTGACAGGTGTGTGACAGGTATGTGACAGGTATGTGACAGGTATGTGACAGGTATGCTACAGGTATGTAACAGGTATGTGACAGGTATGTGACAGGTATGTAACAGGTATGTGACAGGTATGTGACAGGTATGTGACAGGTATGTGACAGGTATGTGACAGGTATGCTACAGGTATGTAACAGGTGTGTGACAGGTTTGTGACAGGTATGTGACAGGTATGTAACAGGTATGTGACAGGTATGTGACAGGCCAGTGACAGGTATGTGACAGGAATGTGACAGGTGTGTGACAGGTATGTGACAGGTATGTGACAGGTATGTGACAGACATGTGACAGGTGTGTGGCAGGCAGGTGAGAAAGCCACGACTCACCGTCCGTCCGTTTGGCCCAGTCTCCCAACTTTGTAAGACATGCCTGTGCATTTTTGAAGCCATAAAATTTCTGCATGGATGAACTTGTGTTGTTGGCTACATTGACAGGGATCTGGGAAAATTATTTGATCAGAAGGCGTTAATTTGTGGGGGAAATACGTGGGTTTGTTGGGGGGAAATGTTTGGCTTATTTGTTTGTGTAGGGGTGTGTTGAAATGGGGTGTGTTGAAATGGTTTGTGTTGAAATGGGGTGTGTTGAAATGGTTTGTGTTGAAATGGTTTGTGTTGAAATGGTTTGTGTTGAAATGGTTTGTGTTGAAATGGGGTGTGTTGAAATGGTTTGTGTTGAAATGGGGTGTGTTGAAATGGTTTGTGTTGAAATGGTTTGTGTTGAAATGGTTTGTGTTGAAATGGTTTGTGTTGAAATGGGGTGTGTTGAAATGGTTTGTGTTGAAATGGGGTGTGTTGAAATGGTTTGTGTTGAAATGGTTTGTGTTGAAATGGGGTGTGTTGTATTGGCTTGTGTTGAAATGGTTTTTGTTGAAATGGGGTGTGTTGAAATGGTTTGTGTTGAAATGGGGTGTGTTAAAATGTGTAGGAATAAAAAGTGGTTTTCTTTTAGTCAAAAATAATGATTTCGTGGGGTCAATTTAGATCTAGATCTAGGTTTTGTATTAAAAATATTTGACTCATTAAAAAATAAATTGCAACAATGAAAACAAATTTGGTATTTCAGTGTAAAAAAAAGATTTAGTTGACAAAACTTCCAATATATAGGACACACAACAACAGTCGTCACAACAGCTTTGTGTATTGAATAGCTTTCTAAATATAGCTGTTCTAGTACATAACGGGATACGCTCTTTTTGTATTTATTTTTATGGTGTTTTTACTACTATGCATGTTTAATTCTAATGCGCATTTTGTTTCTATTTATAGCCGCACATCTCGTGTCGTGCATAATGAGCTCGGGAGTCACGTGCTACATCTGACGTAAATCGCATTAGCCTGTCAGAAGAATAAGTAAAGATAGCACAACACGCTATTGACGCTTCTAGTTACTTATTCATCATCCTCTACAACTCCACAAATACGTGGCTGAATCAAACAAAATAGCGTAGGCTTGCAACATCTACGTCCATAATTTTAGTCAGTTTGTCATCTGAACAATAATTAAACTTTTTCTTTTTTTTTCACTAGAGTACTAAGATGGACTTTTTTTTGGGTTATTTTTATTACCTTCTCAATTAAAGCTATATGTGTTCTCTCCCCTTACATAATTACACCCAGTCGGTAAGAGTTCTCTAACCTTGTGATGACAGCGCTATCGAGCGAGAACAAAGGGAGGTTACTGCCAACCCTCTCTTTCATTAGCTGGGGTGGATTAAAGGGAAAGAACTCTGAGCGAAAGTTCCGGAAGCTGACTTTGTATTTACCAGACCATGACGAGGGTAGGCTATGCATTGAGGATTAGTTGCCAAATTGGTCAATAATGCTGTCCAGATTTCGTCGTATTTACTACATGAACTAGAGGATTTGAATGGGATTACTAAAAAAACCCAAAGAAAACAAATTATTTAATTAACATTGTTAGTCCGATTTCTTTGTGTAATCTACTAGCACTTTACTTTGGAGAAGACTTTCTATTTAAAAAACGTAATATTTTAAATAAACATTCTAGAATTAACTTAATGCTTTCAACATGCTGTAACATTAAGTAAAATACTTTTGGAATAAGTAAAAATACTACAGCGTTCGTGTCTTGGAACTGCACGTAGTATGGCGTTCGAATCTTGGCATATCTACAAATACTGTGGCGTTCGTATCTCGGAATAACAACAAGAGTTTGTACAAGTTCAGAAGTTCAATTATAGCTTACAAGTGTGTGAACATGTGTGCATGTATGTATGTATGTGTGCGTGCGTGTGTGTGTGGTGTATGTGTATGTGCGTGTGTAGCTAGACACATACAGCGACAACACAAACACAGCCACAAACAACACCACAGAACCAGGAACAAGAGCAGCCACAAAAGAATTTCAAACAGAACTTACCGTATAGTCGAATGACAATGTTCTGTTCTCTGCCTGCAGAAGATCAATATAACAAGAGTTAGCGTTCGTTGGTCTATACACAAGCAAAACATTAATTAAACATAAGCGCCGTAGACATTGGCGTTTGGTTAAGGTTAATGTTATAGTAGGGTCGTTTGTTCCGGTTGTAATTCTTCATAGAGCTCTCAAGAATGCGTGATACAAAAATTATAAGAAAACTGAAAAAAATGTTTAAACCTACTATCCAGAGATGGCTGTTAAAAGTACCATCTAGACATACACAATATACCTACCAACAAGACAGGTGAGATATACCTACCATCTAGACAGGTGATATATATCTACCATCTATACACGTGAGATATACCTACCATCTAGACAGGTGAGATATACCTACCATCTAGACAGGTGAGATATACCTACCATCTAGACAGGTGAGATATACCTACCATCTATACAGGGGAGATATACCTACCATCTAGACACGTGAGATATACCTACCATCTATACAGGTGAGATATACCTACCATCTAGACAGGTGAGATATACCTACCAGCAGGTGAGATATACCTACCATGTAGACAGGTGAGATATACCTACCATCTAGACAGGTGAGATATACCTACCATCTAGACAGGTGAGATATACCTACCATCTATACAGGTGAGATATACCTACCATCTGTACAGGTGAGATATACCTATCATGTAGACAGGTGAGATATACCTACCATGTAGACAGGTGAGATATACCTACCATGTAGACAGGTGAGATATACCTACCATCTAGACAGGTGAGATATACCTACCATCTAGACAGGTGAGATATACCTACCATCTAGACAGGTGAGATATACCTACCATCTAGACAGGTGAGATATACCTACCATGTAGACAGGTGAGATATACCTACCATCTAGACAGGTGAGATATACCTACCATCTAGACAGGTGAGATATACCTACCATCTAGACAGGTGAGATATACCTACCATCTAGACAGGTGAGATATACCTACCATGTAGACATGTGAGATATACCTACCATCTAGACAGGTGAGATATACCTACCATCTAGACAGGTGAGATATACCTACCATCTATACAGGTGAGATATACCTACCATCTAGACAGGTGAGATATACCTACCATCTAGACAGGTGAGATATACCTACCATCTAGACAGGTGAGATATACCTACCATGTAGACAGGTGAGATATACCTACCATCTAGACATGTGAGATATACCTACCATCTAGACAGGTGCTATGTCTGTTTATTTCTCTCACCTAACATGGACAGCGCCGATCAATATCTAACTAATTATTTAATGACAAATTATCCAATTAAGTGGAGACAAATCCTGCAGTGCCGTGTCACCACAGCGCTAATCTGTGCCGCCCGCCGACAGACCCGCGCGGACGTCAAAGGAAACCACACACCCAGCATGGCGCGGACGTCAAAGGAAACCACACAGACCCAGCAGTTCCTCTGGCTCCAGTTCCCGTCATGCTTCAGTACACACGACACAACGATCACACCTACAACAACAATCAATCACCTGGCGATTGATTCGATCGATGACAGACGTTTATGTGCGATAAATAGCAGACACAATCAACGGCGGGGGGCTCACGTGTTGGTGCCCGTCCTGCTCACTCAAGCATGCAAACACACAGCGCCCCCAAAACTTAGTGACACGTGACTTGCATTGACACGTGACGGACAATCTCGGAGTAAGCTTAACTCTGTCAACATTAAAGGCAACACTCAAATCTGATAGTTACAGAAAGATCAACTCTACTTCCTCTGTATAAGCACATTCTTCAACTAGTTGCTCGTGGCAAAGTGGCTTCAAAGTACTAACTGTTGAACATTTTCCTGTTACGCACACACTTACACACACACACACTCACACACACACACATATATATATATATATATATATATATATATATATATATATATATATATATATATATATATATATATATATATAGTGATTCTAAATATGGACATGTAGCTGACACCACTCTACATGATAGATGTGTGTCAGTTAAACTCTACATGACAGATGTGTGTGAGTTAAACTCTACATGACAGATATTTGTGAGTTAAACTCTACATGACAGATGTGTGTGAGCTAAACTCGGCATGACAGATATGTGTGAGCTAAACTCTACATGATAGATGTGTGTGAGTTAAATTGCCGTGTCAGAAAGATTCATCGCGGTTGTTCAGCCATGGAGGATGATATAAAATGGGGGGAAATGTTTTCAGAAGATATGGAATGCGCATGTCATACAGGGAGATGATACTTGTCAGATACGTCTATTATGCTGATGTGGAGGAATAAAAAGTAAGAGAAACGTTTAAATTTTCTTTTTTTAGGGGGTGGGAAGGGATGGGGTGTGTGGGTCGGGTCGAGATTTTGGTTGCAGAAAACGATTCATGATGAGAAGGAAGGGGGGGGGGGGTAGGGTGAGATCGTTAACTTCTGAACACGCTTCTCACCGCGAGATAATCGCCCTTGTCAGATTCTCGCCAGATGACCAGATCTTCTCGCCAGATAGTCGCCAGAACCTTTACCCCCCCCCCCCATGCCCCACACCCCCCCCCATAACTCAGCTCCCATGGAAAACTGACCGACATGAAAGCTGGACATTTACAGAGACACTAAAGTTTTCTTTTAGTTTGTGACAGGCGGCAGATTGGGAACTTCCATTCAGATGCATAGTACTGTTCTTGAAAGAATGAACTTGAAATGATACAAGAGGAATCGACTTTATCTAGGCTCATGTATCGATACTAGGAATATGAACGTGAACATCGCCATCTGGTGTGTGGTATCGTTGAGGCGATATAAAGTACTCAGCCAAATATTGGGTCAGTACTCACTCGGGCAGCGATCCCACAGATCTCTGCGTGATTGAGAAAGTTCGATCTCCTTAATCGATACTATAATTTGGTTTTAGGTGGAGATGTTTTGGGTTAAACAAACTGTCCGATTGTTTGCTGTTGTAGCCGGTTGTAGCCGGTTGTGAGCCGGTTGTAAGCCCGTGAGCCGGTACTGTAGATAAATGTAGTGGTCTGATTTCAGTAGAGTAATGTACTGGACTATAGTGATCAGATTTCTGTAGAGAAATGTAGTGGTCGGATTTCTGTAGAGAAATGTACTGGTCAGATTTCTGTAGAGAAATGTAGTGGTCGGATTTCTGTAGAGAAATGTACTGGTCAGATTTCTGTAGAGAAATGTAGTGGTCAGATTTCAGTAGAGAAATGTAGTGGTCAGATTTCTGTAGAGAAATGTATTGATCAGATTTCTGCAGAGAAATGTAGAAGTCAGATTTCTGTAGAGAAATGTAGAAGTCAGATTTCTGCAGAGAAATGTATTGATCAGATTTCTGTAGAGAAATGTAGTGGTCGGATTTCTGTAGAGAAATGTAGAAGTCAGATTTCTGTAGAGAAATGTAGTGGTCGGATTTCTCTAGAGAAATGTAGAAGTCAGATTTCTGCAGAGAAATGTATTGATCAGATTTCTGTAGAGAAATGTAGAAGTCAGATTTCTGTAGAGAAATAAAGTGGTCAGATTTCTTTAATTAGATGTACTGGTCAGATTTTATAGAAAAAATGTACTCGTCAGATTTCTGTAGAGAAAAAATGTACTATACAGATCTCGCATTGAATTGCGTTATGAGATTTAGTTATTCAATAACACGGCAGGTAATGTTAGTTAGTCCTGCAGGTGTTAGCTACAGCAGATGTTGATGCACCCACGTGCTAGCTACACCTGCTGATGATGTAAGCACCAGCTAGATGCGCGTGCAGCCGTGACGGACCAGACCTAAGTACTCACGTCTGCTTCGTGTTTTCATATCCCAGTCAACCACAAGCTGACTTAAGAATCTGACTTGTTGTGACTGACTTTAGTTAGCCCGACACCTGTGTAAGCGAAGATTTTCCTGTTGACAGTAACACGTCTACCTGCCTGTTACCTGTCTGTCTAATCTCAAGTCACCTGGTCAGGTCACCAGGTACAAAAACATTACGGTTTTTTTTTAATTCCGATATTTCAATTCACCCAGAACTGACTTGAAATTACACCATAGCAATATAACATGGTCGAAAGTTCTAGAAACATTGTTTACTTAACTAATTCAAAAAATAATTCTCCGCATTAAAACGTTTGAAATCGAATTAGTTTTGACGTAGTTCTAGCAGTCTAAAATGATCTATGTCACCACCCAGCAGTCTTTAGTGGGCGGGTCTAGCACTTACGTCTGTTTTGATTCAAGTCTGGGCGACTCTTTTTTTTATCAATTCTAGGACTATTTTTAGCTCGAGTTTTTATTCGCTTCATTGCAACTAGCTGGTAATTTACAAAAGCTATTTTTAACAATTATATTATCTTTAATATTGTGATAGACTTTTACAAGCGGGAACGATTCTAGTAGATTTACACTTTTAATTAATTATTCAACTTTATATCACACCTTTCACTAAACCACATTAAATATTTTATATATATATATATATATATATATATATATATATATATATATATATATATATATATATATATATATATATATACATATATATATAAATATATATATATATATATATAAATATATATATATACATATATATATATATATATATATATATATATATATATATATATATATATATATATATATATATATATATATATATACATATATATACATATACACACATATATATATATATATATATATATATATATATATATATATATATATATATATATATATATATATATATATATATATATATATATATATATATATATATATATTTCATGAACCTAACGATAGATACTATTACTAAGCTCTGCCCAGTGCCATAGTGCCAGTACCGCCATGGTTGCCCATGGTTACAAAGAACACAAGATGCTGCGTCAATCGAGATCTCACGAGGTCAGAAATAGAAGTCGCCGTTAGCGAGATCTAAAAATAGCTTTTAATTGTTTCGCTTTTCTAACAGCCACTTCACATGAACATTCTAAAAGTCCAAAATTCTCTCTGAAATTCTCCATTGTCACATTATTTTTTTACTCTCTCGTAAAGCAAGGAAAAAAAAATGAGAGAAGAAAGGTATCGACATTGGGTTAATGTGTCTATTTAAAGATGGCCATCTCATTCATTGCCAGCCAGAGTATCTCCCGCCCACGCCCTCGCGCCTTACCCCCCCCCCCCCCCCGAGCCCGGACACCCGCGCCCCTATCCCCCCCCCCCCCCACACACACACACAACCTTCAATTATATTCCGCGTCATGCTGAAATGAAGACAGCGTCAGTTATGAAAAAAAAATCGTATTGAGATTTCAATCAATATGCGTCAAGGTCTGCTTCAACTGTCAGGAGTGAGACATTGGGAGTCAGGGGAGTCAAGGACTGTGAGTCAGGATTTACTAGTCAGATATCAGTTGGGAGTCAAGAAATAGGAGTAGGATATTAGAGTCGAGAATCAGGAGTCATTAAGAATCAGACGCTGAAGATTTATGTTATACTTGTGTTGGCTAAACGCTTTGAGTTAACGAATTGAAATTTTGAGTTATCGATGTATTGGAATCTACTATTTCATAAAAGATTTTTTTGGGAAAGGGAATAATAACTCCAAGACGATATTTTAGACATTGGTAGGCCACATTTGTATTAATTTTTACATTAAAAAGTGATAATTTTGATATTACAAATTGATAATTTTTACATTATAAAGTGGTAATTTTGACATTACAAAGTAATAATTTTGAAATAACAAATTGATAATTTTTACATTACAAAGTCATAATTTAATTTTTATATTACAAAATTATAATTTTTACGCTACAGTGATTATTTTACATTACAAAGTCATACTTTAGTCGTGGTTCTGACAAAAAACATTATGGTTATCTTGCAGTCACTGCAATAGGCGTAATGTGACTGATGCATGTAGCGTGTAGCAGGCAGCACTTCGCTTCAAGCAAGCTTCACGTACCGAGTACTCCCCCCCCCCCCTATACACACATACACACACATACACACAAACACACATAAACACACACCCAGCAGAAATGTCAAGGGAGACCGAAATATTTCTCGTGGTGCAACTAGACGACCCGGCTGAAAATATCAGGGAAACATTAAGGAAACAAAATTACCCAAACAATGCTAATGGCAAACCTCAGAGTACCTGTTACCCTGGTGGCTCCCCCACCCCCACCCCCCGGCTTAGGGAGATTAGATAACGCCAGACTCAGGGGTGTACTTTATAGAGACGAGAGTCAAGGTAATGTATGCATGTCCTTGGGTGGTACAGTTAGGTCAAGGTCAGGTTTAGCGTCAGTTTGTGTCATTGTCAGGATTAACGTCAGTTTGTATCATTGTCAGGATTAGTATCAGTTTGTGTCATGGCGAGGTTTAGCACCAAAAGCGCACCAAGGATATTTTATAAATGCCAACAGAATCAATTCTCATTTCTTGTGATTGTTTACTAAATTCCCGAGTTATATTATTTTAGCCACCATTTTATAATCCATTTGAAGGAAACATTGATAATGAAACAACCCGCGTCTAATGTCATATGCGACGTATAAACACATTAGCATTATATATGTACGCTATCTCGCCGTGTGTATGTCGTATGGACGGTATAATCTTTGTGTGCGGATTATACGTTATCTCGCCGAGTCTAATGTTTTGATTCTCCTATTTGCATAAAGGACTGATGAAGGTCACGTGAGTATTATTACCGTTGTCTGTGCATCACATTTACGGTAGCCATTTACATAAGTGTTTGATTTACAGTACTATTTACACACGGGTATATAGATGGGTCAGTTACAGAGTTTCTTCCAGGCATCTCTTCGGGGGGGCGAAGCCCCCCCGAAAATTTTTTACCGCCCCCCGAACGAAATGAAATTTATATAATTTATATAGAAAATATATACTTTTAACAGTGTCCGCCCCCCGAAGAAAGTTTACCGCCCCCCCGAAGATTTCAAGTGCCCCCCCGGAGAAAAAAGTCTGGAAGAAACACTGGTCAGTTATACAGAGGCTCTAGGCTAAACTTTGCCGCGAAATTAACCTCTAAAACGAACATAACTTTCACGTTAAATTCACAAGTTAAATATGGCCTTTAATCTGTTTACACAAACTAAACATGGCCTTTTGGTGTAATTAGCGTTAACCATAACTTTAATACACCGCGTTATGTTATAATTGAAGGTTTGTATGTGCATGTATTGGTCATGCTTCATATCCCCCTAGTCACCTGCAGTGGTTGGAAGTATACCTGATCTGCAGGTAGGTGGAGTAGAGTTGACGGTTTTATTCATCTCGGCAGTCATTAGAGCTTGGGGGACACAAGAAGGACACAGGGAGGACATAGGGAGGACACAGTGAGGACATTGAGAGGACATAGGGTGGACACAGGGAGGACAGAGAGCGCACAGGGAGGACACAGGGTGGACATAGGGTGGACAGGGAGGACATAGTGAGGACATAGTGAGGACATAGGGAGGACATAGGGAGGATACGGGGAGGACATAGGGAGGATACCAATATTATCTAGGATGAGATGACCAATATGGCCGTAGGTACTCTAAGGATGACCAGCTCAGTAAACAACCCGCCTAGCTAATGTAAAACTACACGATACAAACATAGACCAGTCATCAGGGCCGGTAACTCAGCCGGTACAGATCTATAAATGCTCAGTTCCGTTCACGGCGGTAATGTACCGTTTAGCAATCTGTGTAGGGGGTTGGCGGGGGTGGGGGTTGGGAAGGGATTGGGGGAATGGGAATGAGTTGCAGGGAATCAATGGTTAATTACCATAAATTGTGTCGCTGTAATGCCGCGTTTTACATACAAACTAAACGATTGGTTGAAATTACCACACGTGATACAGAACGGAAGTACAAAGGACGACATTTGCGTCTGTTTCGGCTTCCGCTGTTTCTTAAAATACTTCTACGAAATTGAGTCGAAACGAAAACAAAATGTTGTAGAGAATGAAGGGGGGGGGGGTTAGTGAGATATAGGAAAACAACACCAAACAATACAAGAATGAGTCTGGTTTAACACTTAATCCGACGAGATCTCGGGGAACGAACGGGATAAGCCGAGACATTAATCTTAGCAGACCCGCCCCGCCGACAGACAATCGAATCAATAGTTTTTGGATCACACAAGGAACCGGTCCAAATATTCGCGTCTAGAGTTTTAATTTTTTTAAAGGTCAGACTCGACGTATAGTCGTCACCGGATGAGGGGGGGGGGGGCATCACGGAAAATAAGGAAGTAATTAAATAATGTAAAACAGTCTAGCTATTGGCAGCCAAATACAGCCATACGCAGCCACAGATAGACATAGACAAACATAGACAGACATATAGGCCTGCAGCTATACACTACCATGGAATACTCTAATAGACATATTTTTCTAGTTGAAAATAGCGAATCTTCTGATATACCAACACAGCAAGGAAACTACTGTCTTAGTTAAACCATTAGGCCTACACAAGAGTAAATGGTGAACTTATCTCCCCTACAATGTCAGGTGTTAATTAGGCTAATAATTAGCCCCCCCCCCCCTTATATAATAAATGTTTACTGTCTTTTAAAACACACACACAATTTTACTTTAATTTGTAATACCTCATTGAAATTGGAATATAAAAATATTATTCTTTACAAATTTCGAAAATACAAATCCATAATGTTTTGTTGTCAATTGAAATGTTTGGAACCTCTCTAGAACCAACCCCAAACATGCTCGAACCCTCGTGCTGGTGAGTACCGCCTTGATTAGTTTCAGCGCGTGTGTCGCACGTGCATTGTCTTTACCACGTCACGGAACAGGTCTTATCAATTAGGGAATAATGAAGAGTAATCTTGAAAAGCGGGGTAACTCTTTACCAAGGGGAGGTAGGCACGGTTAAGTGCGAGGACTCGGGGAGGTAAGCACTGTTGGTGGTTGGAGCAGTTACTTGCAGGAGGGAGGGGTAGGGAGGGATGTAACTTAGGCATGGGGAGGTAAACAAGAGAAGATGATAACAGTTGATATGAGGAGGGAAGATAACTCTCTAGTACGGAGGATGAGCATTGCTGTGCCGGTATTGACAACACCTCTTGCACCAAACATCTCAATCGTTATTTGTTTAGTCGCGTCTTTACGTTTAAGCAAAACAGTTTTTGGATAAACTAGCTTCAGCTGAGATTTTCAAACAACATCGGCGTATATTTTCAAACAAGCACCCCAGCTCGCGTGCACAAACAGCAGCGTAAACAAAGCTAATTTTACACGTCAGTTGACGCGCGTGACGCATGGCTGACTCCAATACCCAGAGATTTGACTCACTCTCGTTACAAGCACATCCCCGCGCATGCGCCGTGACGTCACGTCTATTCAAAAAATAGATTTGATTTCGAGAAACTCGCCACTGCCCAAATATGTGATAAACAATGCGCTCAGACAGAAAACTACGTTGTGAGGCTGGAATGGATAAACATAGACAAACTTTCGAGAAATTATTTTATGCTAAAGTTCGATAACTCTGAGGCGAAAATCAACCTAAAGCTAGATAAAAGAGAAATCATATAACTCTAAACTTTAAAACATGTGAAGAAAATTTATATAATTGTAAAGTTTGATAACTGCTAAGAAAAACTATATACATAAAAAATTTAATTGTTACGAGGAAAATGTATATAATTCTAAAATTATATAACTGCAAAAAGAAACTGTATAATTCTAAAGCTTGATAACTTTGAAGAGAAACTATATTCTTCTAAAGTTTAATGAATAGACAAAAAACTAGATTTCCCATAATTTCGTTAAATATGAGAAGAATCTTTCTAAAATCTAGTTTGATAACCTTGAACTTTGGACCATCCTCAGCTGGTAAGTCAAAAGTGTGGGGGGATGAAGGGGGTGGTGAGGTGTGTATCCCTTTCTACTATTCAGATTGTGCCCTCTTAAAACCTGAGAAACATAAGACTGTTCTAACCTTAATTTACTCGAGGGCTGATCGAGTGATGTGTTTGGCTTGAGACTGTCTTAATTAAAATTAATACTTTATTTCTAAGCAGTCAAAAGAAACCGATGTGCACACCTTATTTTAGTCTAGTTCTTATGCCATTTTACTTTCTCCATTTAAATACTATCTTCTATATATATAATTCTCTTCTTCGAGCCGTTAGAAAACAAGCTGCAAACGCTCTCCCTACCTCCCCACCCCTACATGGTTTTAGTGAGCTGTGTTCACTCTGTTTACAAGCAGAGCCAACGATTTTAAAGGTAGGGGGGGAGGGGGGAAGGAAGGGGGGGGGGGGGTTATGGTCTTTAACGAGCTACTTATAGTGTTTTAAAGAAATATTTTCAGTGTCAGCGTTGGTACTGCCGAATTCGCAAATTATGAATTATTGAAAATTAGAAACAACTAAATAGCGGCGTATTTTTATGCCGCGGGCCGGCTCGTAATATATAAAACTCATGTTCATGTCTTTGAAGCTGTGTAAAACTACCAAATAAATTATTATTACTATTTTTAATGTTTAAAATATATAAATTAAAAAATACTGTGGGAGGACTGCTATAGATATAAATGTTTGAAAGGGAAGAATGTTTGATTTGATGTGTCTCATTATAATCAACATAACATTCCGGTTGCTTAAAATTTTTGTATTATATCAATGTATAAGTAAACCATCTTAAATTAATTAAAGTAGCCGACAAGTAAGAAAGAAGTATTACTATTGTAAATCTGTATCAGTCCTCACGAGCCTATGATGAAAACTGTAATACTAAAGCGAACATAAAAGGCAAACTTACGCTGTAAATTATATGTCTGAGGCGAAAAAAAAATGATAACTTTGAAGAGAAACTATATAACTCTAAAATTCAACGATATGATTACCTATATAATCCTAAAATTCTATAACTGCGAAGAGAAACTGTAAAAATTCAAAAGTTTGATAACAGTGAAGAGAAACTATACAATTCTAAAGTTCGATAACTGTAAAGAAGAAAGACGCTAGAGATGCGTCCTGATTAAACACTAGACGAAACTACAAGTATTGTCTGTTGTCTGATTCATTTGTTTAATTTTTTTATTTGACATTTCAGGCAGCTCAACAAGTAGCCAGAACAATTGTGTACTGTTTAATGATGGCGATAGTAGCCAGAACAATTTTGTACAAACTTCCTATCTAATCACTGCTACCTAACATTAAACAACTCCAACATTACATCCAAGTCTAAGCTTACAATCAGCAACTCGACATTTCGTTACTTCAAGCCTTAATACAACGATCATTTGAGAGCCTACTCCAACAAAAACCATAGACCCTTGTTCTCAATCTAACCGTGAATCAATACACAAAAACTGATCTCAACAAATCTATATACCCCTGTTCTCAACCTTACCATGAAAGTAAAGTTCCCTTTCAAACCTGACGGTCTATAGGGCAAGTGAAGTAGAGTTCCCTCAACCTAATCATGAATCTATTCACAAAAACTGATCTCAACAAAACTATAGACCCTTGCTATCTACCTAACCATGAATCCATTCACAAAAACTGATATCTATTTTTTTTTATTCAACAAAATTATTATGTTTTTCTTCCTTGCAATACGTGGACATAGTTATGGTTTTTAATTCTTTGATAATTCAATTAAAATTGTGTTAAAAACAACAAAGAAGTGTTTAAATAGTCAAAGGCTGCCTGTCTTAGAGCTTACAAACAGGGAGTGCACGTTCAGTGTGTGTGTACTCACTCCCTCTGTAATGTAATGGATACTTACACTAATTGAACCAGTCTAAAAACGGCTTTCAATTAATGCAAATATGTTAACAGTTATGAGTAATTAGTCGTGTAATTAGTCAGGTAATTAGTTGTCATGTAATTAGTTGTAAGAGTAGCTGCTAGCAGCGGGGAGGGGAGATGCTGGGGCAGATACTACAGGTTGGGTTGATCAATCGTCTGCTACAGTTTCAGGACTAGAAAGTCACAGTTCGTATCAACAAATACACACAATCGTCTGCTACAGTTTCAGGACTCTAAAGTCACAGTTCATATCAACAAACACACAATCGTCTGCTACAGTTTCAGGACTATAAAGATACAGTTCGTATCAACAAATACATACAATAGTTTCACTAAAAATCTTACATTTGTTTTATCTTTATAGTTCGTATCAACAAAAGCACATACAATTTTCACTCACAATCTTACATGTGTTTTCTCTTTATAGTTAGTATCTACAAATACACAATAAAGTATAAATCACAATCATACACGTGTTTTCTCTTTCTCCTTACTTCTCCTTACACATGCCCAGTAAATCCTTACCTCCCCAGTAAATCCTCACCTCCCCCTTAAATCCTCACCCCCCCCCAGTAAATCCTTACCTCCCCAGTAAATCCTCACCTCCCCAGTAAATCCTTACCTCCCCAGTAAATCCTCACCTCCCCAGTAAATCCTTATCTCCTCAGTAAATCCTTATCTCCCCTTAAAACATTACCTCCCCCTTAAATCCTTACCTCCCCAGTAAATCTCACCTCCCCAGTAAATCCTTACCTCCCCAGTAAATCCTTACCTCCCCAGTAAATCCTTACCTCCCCAGTAAATCCTTATCTCCCCCTTAAACATTACCTCCCCCTTAAATCCTCACCTCCCCAGTAAATCCCCACCTCCCCAGTAAATCCTTACCTCCCCAGTAAATCATTACCTCCCCAATAAATCCTTACCTCCCCAGTAAATCCTCACCTCCCCAGTAAATCATTACCTCCCCAATAAATCCTCACCTCCCCCTTAAATCCTCACCCCCCCCCCCCCAGTAAATCCTTACCTCCCCAGTAAATCCTCACCTCCCCAGTAAATCCTTACCTCCCCAGTAAATCCTCACCTCCCCAGTAAATCCTTATCTCCTCAGTAAATCCTTATCTCCCCCTTAAAACATTACCTCCCCCTTAAATCCTTACCTCCCCAGTAAATCTCACCTCCCCAGTAAATCCTTACCTCCCCAGTAAATCCTTACCTCCCCAGTAAATCCTTACCTCCCCAGTAAATCCTTATCTCCCCCTTAAACATTACCTCCCCCTTAAATCCTCACCTCCCCTGTAAATCCCCACCTCCCCAGTAAATCCTTACCTCCCCAGTAAATCATTACCTCCCCAATAAATCCTTACCTCCCCAGTAAATCCTCACCTCCCCAGTAAATCATTACCTCCCCAATAAATCCTCACCTCCCCAATAAATCCTTACCTCCCCAGTAAATCATTACCTCCCCAATAAATCCTCACCTCCCCAATAAATCCTTACCTCCCCCAGTAAATCCTCACCTCCCCAGTAAATCCTTACCTCCCCAGTAAATCCTCACCTCCCTAGTAAATCCTCACCTCTCCAATAAATCCTCACCTCCCTAGTAAATCCTCACCTCTCCAATAAATCCTCACCTCTCCAATAAATCCTCACATCTCCAATAAATCCTCACCTCCCCAGTAAATCCTCACCTCCCCAGTAAATCCTTACTTCCCCAGTAAATCCTTACCTCCCCAGTAAATCCTCACCTCCCCAGTAAATCCTCACCTCCCCAGTAAATCCTTACTTCCCCAGTAAATCCTTACCTCCCCAGTAAATCCTCACCTCCCCAGTAAATCCTTACCTCCCCAGTAAATCCCTATCTCCACCTTAAAACCTCACCTCCCCAGTAAATCCTTACCTCCCCAGTAAATCCTCACCTCCCCAGTAAATCCTTACCTCCCCAGTAAATCCTTACCTCTCCAGTAATCCTTACCTCCCCAGTAAATCCTCACCTCCCCAGTAAATCCTTACCTCCCCAGTAAATCCCTATCTCCACCTTAAAACCTCACCTCCCCAGTAAATCCTTACCTCCCCAGTAAATCCTCACCTCCCCAGTAAATCCTTACCTCCCCAGTAAATCCTTACCTCTCCAGTAATCCTTACCTCCCCAGTAAATCCTTACCTCCCCAGTAAATCCTTACCTCCCCAGTAAATCCTTACCTCCCCAGTAAATCCTTACCTCCCCAGTAAATCCTTACCTCCCCAGTAAATCCTTACCTCCCCAGTAAATCCTTACCTCCCCAGTAAATCCTTACCTCCCCAGTAAATCCTTACCTCCCCAGTAAATCCTTACCTCCCCAGTAAATCCTTACCTCCCCAGTAAATCCTTACCTCCCCAGTAAATCCTTACCTCCCCAGTAAATCCTTACCTCCCCCTGAAATCCTCACCTCCCCAGTAAATCCTTACCTCCCCTACTAACCCCAAGTTTGATTGTCTGTGACTACCTACGCATTCCCTCCCTGCTAAAGATTTAGTCCCCAAATAACCCACCACGATCTAGGTACGCCACATGTTTCATGTGTCATTTTCTATATTGTAGGCTGCAAACAATGACATGTCAGACGAACGCTTTCTTCTTGCAATACCGACAGCTATAGACAGCAATGGACAGCCTTCGATAGCCACGTAAAGCTATAGACTGCCTTAGACAGTTATAGACAAACATGGACAGCTATAGACAGCAATAACAGCTATCGACAGCCATAGACAGTTACAGACAACCAAAGACAGACATAACCATAGACTGAAGCAGATAGCTATTACAGCAATGGACAGCTATATACAGCCATATTAGTATTTACCAAATGCATCTAGGTCTCTCTCTCTCTCTCTCTATCTCTCCCTCTCTTTTTCTCTCCTTTAGCCTACTTTAAACACCTCTTTATTATTCACATTTTCCCATTCATCATTGCAAGCGATGTTGGTCAAAATATTCCCACATTTTTAAACATCACAAAGAGCAGGTCGCTTATAACAGTAATTCATTTTTTTTTATAATCCGCCTATTGAGAAGAAGGGAAGTAAATGCTGGGTACATGGAATTATCAGTTCATCGGTGGTTAGAGAGTGGAGAAGGGGGATAATTCACTAGATAAGAAGGGGGGGGGGGGATAATTGACATAGAACTGGGATATAGCAAAGTATTAGGAAAGTAGGCTTGAAAAGCTGGTTCTAAATGGGTGTTGCCAGAAAGCAAATTTTTAAAACAAAATTGAATATTTTAGAACAGTTATGAAATAAGTACAACATTACTTCCTGTTTTTTTAAGGCTAGAAATACTCAAACAAATAATTACCAGTAATATAGCAGTAATTTAGCTAACACTTTTATTTTTAATTTGATTCACTAGAGTCAGTGTGTTGTGGTGATAGCGATGATATATTCTTTGATATACATACATTACTAGGCTATACCCCATTGAGCCAGAGGCGTAGCGACCCTTCCCGGCGCCCGGGGACAAACTTTTCGATTTGTAACCCCCCTCGAGATTTCGATTTGCACCCCCCCCCCTCAAACTTTCGATGTGCACACCCCCCCCCCCTCGAGATTTTGATTTGCACTCCCCCCTCAAACTTTCGATTTGCACCCCCCTCGAGATTTTGATTTGCACCCCCCCCCCCCCCCTCAAACTTTCAATTTGCACCCCCCCTCAACCTTTCAATTTATTTTTCCAACCCATTTTGGCGCCCCCTAAGCTCGGCGCCCGGGGACATATGTCTCCCCCTCGCCCCCCCCCCTCGCTACGCTACTGCATTGAGCACTATTGTGTATTTTATCATGGAAAACAATTGTTGAGATTTTCATTGCTTTACTCTCCCTGGCCATTCCGGTTGACTTCAAGGAGAAGTTGAGTTTTTTTAAATATTTGAAATGATAAAATAATTAAAATCAGCGTTTCAACGGCTTATATTCCATACAAAAATATGAAAATGAGTGTAATTGATGGTTTCCAAACAGATTTAATTTTTACAAGCGTAACTATATTTTTATCTCTTGCCATATTTTTTAAAGATTTTTAAAAAATTAGTGTGATTACATAGACTTTTGAAGCCTATTGAGACAAACAAAATGAAACAGTTGTCAAACGGTAGAACACAATGGCCAATGCATCACCCCCCCCCCCCCCTACAGATCTTTTCAAATAGACACTTTAAGATCTCTATTAAGTGTTTGTACGGTCAAATGAAAAGCAATACCCCATTGAAAATACCTCAGGGAAAATATCTCAGAGAAAAGGTGTCATATAGACAAAATGTCATATAGAAAAGATATCACATAAACAAGATGACAATAGCTAGACATCACTTGACAAAATACCTAATATACCATCTAAGTTCGCTATAGAAATCTTGACACAATAAACTTGAATCGACCAATCAAATTTACGGTACGTTAGTTACAAAAGTGTTGACCAATGAAATTACACTTTATTTTCCCACTTCAAGATGGTGTAAAAATAAGTTGATCGAGTCCTGTTCTTCACATACCAAAAAAAAAAAACCCCCGAGAAACTATGTCAAAAAATAACAAACTTTTTATAACCTAAATCTAACTTGTTAGCTTTTTTCATGAAAAAAAAACCCCACTTTGGGCCAGAGAGTATCAGCTCTCGTGAGTGTCTCGTGAAGGATATGTGAAGCGCTGGACATAATTCACCATTAATGAGTTGAAACTGGAGGGACATAACCAAGTTAATTTGGTGAGATTTTTACCTCTCCTGAAAATGTTAAAGCACAATTGTAGGCGGGGTGTGGGACAAGTGGCGGGTAGATAGGGTGGGGGAGGGGACGAGTGGCGGGTAGATAGGGTGGTGGAGGGGGCGAGTGGGTGACGAACGTACCCTTAAGTAGCCATTAGCTCAGCCCTTACACTTGAAACTTATTCCAGAATATTTTTTTTTAAATTTCCCTCCAGTATCTTTCGACAAATAAGTTCTTGCCCTTTTTGAGAATTATTTTTTTTAGCATTAACGCTCACCAAAAAATCTAAATCACTTTTTCGTAAAACAAATAAGTTGTAAAAGATTATTTTGAAGTTTTATTTTTGACGTTTAATTCCCCGTTTGCTCAAATCTACATCACAAAGACAGTGTCTGTGATTTAAAAAAAAACAATTTTGTTTATTTGTCAATTTAAATTAATAATTTTTAGAAAAACAAACTAGTTGAGCAATGACCTTCACCCCGGATATCATTAGATTTCATTGTTCTAAAAGTATCTTGAGCTGGCGTCCCTCCATCTTTCTTTCAGTCGAGTCTGAAAGATGCTATTTTTAGATCCAAGCCACTTCCGGTTGTTTTTTAGGTTGTAAGACAATCCAGGGAGACAACACCCGGGGTGAATCGGTGGTGTCTTGGGTTGCTGGCCTTTGTCTGGGTTTAGTCGCTGTTACCACACAACTTCCGGGGAACGGTCGCCGCACGCCTACCAGTGGCCTTGAGAGAATATGACCTTGATCCTTCATACCTCATGTAGCTGAGTTTGTTGATTGGGAAGGGGTGGTAGATGTTGGTAGATATATGTAGATGTGAACTCACACGAATAGACGAGCGCACGGCAATCGTTCCGCGTGAGTAAACCACGTGACACCCGTAGACCTCATGTTTAGACGGTTAGGTCCCAGCTAGACTAAACTATCAAAATGTGCAATATTTTGTTGGAACTAGACACTTTTAGTCACACCTCAGCCCCCCCCCCCCCCCACACACACCATTAAAGACCCATCCGCACGACCCTAACCGACCCCTAAACAACTACTGTTGACCGACCCCTCACACCCACATACACTATTATATCGAACCCCAAACGTAATCCATACTAACCCCAATATGACCCCCACGCCCTCCAACATAGCTACTATGCCTCCCCCCCCCTCCCCCGATCAACAACACATACTTTGTTGTTTAAGCAATGCCGCTATTGAAAAAAACACGTTTGACGATAATCATTTAAACTGTTGAAGGCATTTCAATTTCGACCCTCATCTCCTCACACACACACACACTCACACACACACACTCACACTCACACACACACACACACTCACACTCACACACACTCACACTCACACAGACACTCACTCACACACTCACACACACACACACACTCACTCACACACTCACACACACACACACGTCGAATATCCGTCCATCTGTTACACGCGCACGCACTCATCCCTCATAGAAAACTGAGCATGACGACAAGTCATCAGTCAAACATTTCAAAAGATCACCATCAACACCACCAACACGAAACATAAGCTGCGCACAAATCCCGCCAGTTGCGACGGTGAAATAATAAAAAAAATCTGCAGTAGACCGTTTTGTTTATTTCATACGCGGTAAAACAGCGACAAGGTCAAGGTGAGCCGTCTGTCTGTGGTCAGTCAAGGAAGACCGCAATATTCTAGTGGCAAGATATTTGATGTCACGTGAGCTGGGCAGGTCGGGATAGGGTGAGTTATTTTTAGATCACATGTCGCGTGTTTGGCTGGGTTATGAGAATCAACTCACTGAGCGAGAGATTTGGTCGGGAAGAAATGGGCTTTGGTTGGAGGCTTTGTCTGCAATAAATGGGCTTTGGTTGGAGGCTTTGTCTGCAATAAATGGGCTTTGGTTGGAGGCTTTGTCTGCAATAAATGGGCTTTGGTTGGAGGCTTTGTCTGCAATAAATGGGCTTTGGTTGGAGGCTTTGTCTGCAATAAATGGGCTTTGGTTGGAGGCTTTGTCTGCAATAAATGGGCTTTGGTTTGTAGGCTTTGTCTGCAATAAATGGGCTTTGGTTGGAGGCTTTGTCTGCAATAAATGGGCGTACGAACGTCTCATGTTACAAACAAGAGATGTTTCCTAAACAGCGAAAGTGTGGGGTGAGGTCTTAAGTACAACTCCACACAAGAATGGAATATAAATTTTCTGCTATCTAACTCTCATCAAATTATAAGGACAGTTCATGTTCAATGTTACCGTTGATCAAACAGGTAAACAAACAGGTAAACAAACAGGTAAACAAACAGGTAAACAAAGAGATGCAACAACTTCTAGTTCCGGTGTGACCTCAGGTTTTTACAGAAACAGAAACGGGTCACGTGGTGTAAATGAACCAGTGCCCCTTGCCTCCCTTCCTCCCACACATCCCTCCCCTCCAACACCTCCCCCCCACAACAAATGCTACTCCCCGCAGTGAGTACGTTTAAGGCACCATTAACATGTTCTCCTGTTACTATAGTAACCCATTAGTAAAATTGTTTGTCATTATCACACACAAAATTAATTATATCAAGTAAAAAATTTATATATATATATATATATATATATATATATATATATATATATATATATATATATATAAATGTATATATGTATATATATACACATATATACACATATATGTGCAGGGCTGTTTGTGTCAGGTGAGCTGTTTGTGTCAGGTGAACTGTTTGTGTCAGGTGAGCTGTTTGTGTCAGGTAAGCTGTATCAGGTGAGCTGTTTATGTCAGGTGAGATGTGTCAGGTGAGATGTGTCAGGTGAGATGTGTCAGGTGAGCTGTTTGTATCAGGTGAGATGTGTCAGGTGAGCTGTTTGTATCAGGTGAGCTGTTTGTATCAGGTGAGATGTGTCAGGTAAGCTGTTGAATCAAATCCTGCACACAGGTGTACCAGATAACACAAGACAACGCACGACCGAAGGTGAGCGCTACCACTGATGTCAGTTTTTGTCAAAGCGCGTGCGTGCTGGCCAGATTTCCCGCCTAAATTGGCCAATAAATTACCGACTAGAACATTGATAAACCTAGGATTCTGCCTGCTATGGGGAAAGTCAGTCTAATCTTCACATCACTAGAGGGCAAGTTTTTTTTATCTCCCTGTTATTCCTGCTGATCTCTAGCATGGGGAGCCTACATGCTAGAGCTGGGGTTTTTTACCTATACTTATGTGCATATATATATATATATATATATATATATATATATATATATATATATATATATATATATATATATATATATATATATATATATATATATATATATATATATATAGGCTATATATATAGCCTATATATATAGCCTATATATATATATATATATATATATATATATAGCCTATATATATATATATATATATATATATATATATATATATATATATATATATATATATATATATATATATATATATATATATATATATATATATATATATATATATATATATAGCCTATATATATTTATATATATATATATATATATATATATATATATATATATATATATATAGCCTATATATATTTATATATATATATATATATATATATATATATATATATATATATATATATATATATATATAATATATTTATATCACATAATATTTATATAAGCTTGTTAGACTGAACAACGATATCATTCGAAAAGTTGAAAAATCCCTCCTCCCCCCCCCCCCCCCCCCTCCCCCTGGAAAAAACTATTTAAAAAGAAAAAAGAAAAAATGGATAAAGAAGAAAGACATAAATAAAGAGAAATAAATTGTAAGATTGTGGGCTTATTAGTTTTTTTACTTGTATTTGTATAGCAATATTGTGGATTTTGGGAGGGACATATAAGCTATGCCCCATATTTTATTCGCTTATGTATGTAACACAAATGTGGAAGACGGTATAAGAGAAGAAATACTAAAATAGATATTGCCATAACTTTAGATTTTGCTGTAATAGCTTACAGCCATACTGATAACTCTGCAGCTAGATATTGCTGTAATAGCTTGAAATTCTGTGTGTTACGATTACACCAAACATTTAAAAAAAAATTCTCGACAAAATTGTCAGAAGAATAAAAATGGGCGTGGCAATGTGATCACGTGATGAGAGAGGGCTTGTTTGCTTCTTGTCACGACGAACATTTTTAACCGGAGTTCCGGCTGAGTTCCTAAACCTGCCTGTTGCTTGACTTCCGGTTGCCGGGCTGAGATATTAAAAGATGAAAAAACTGGCGGGGAAAATGAGCATCAAATCTAGGAGTAAACCCGAGGGGATTTTCACCATTGTCTGTCAAGGGGAGGGCGATTCGTTCTGCACATTTCTTCTAGAACTTTCGCTTCAAAACACAAAGGGCTAGATTGCTACATGCTAAAAAATTGCCAAGCGAATTGGTCCTTAAAATTCATAATTACGTAAGAATATTAGAATATGCTATGTAAAAAACGTTAAAATACGTTATGTAATGATGTTAAAATATGCAAATGTGACTTTAAAAAACTTCCCAGCGTTAGATGAATAAGATTAATTCCATCCTCCAACGCTTATCATATATAATATATATATATATATATATATATATATATATATATATATATATATATATATATATATATATATATATATATATAGGCTATATATATAGGCTATATTATTATATATAGGCTATATATATAGGCTATATATATAGGCTATATATATAGGCTATATATATAGGCTATATATATATATATATATATATATATATATATATATATATATATATATATATATATAACATAGCGTGGCTTCGATTATTTAATTTAGACCTTTGGAGGCCGCCTTTTTTGCCCGGCGAAAATCTACAGACCATAATCGAATTTGGTCCGAAACAAGGGCAGCAACTTGCTGGCCGAGAGAAAAACTTCCTGATACGTCTGACCCATCCTCGCGTTCATTACATTACTAGCCGGTGGTCATGTTGTTTACGACTAGTTAATTATATCACGAGTTTTAATGTTGCATAACAAAAAAATCAAAGCTACTAATTTTATTAATACACTCTCACCCACAACTTTGAACGAAATGAATCCACGGAATAAAAAATAAATATTTTATGCTCGAGTTACCTCCCATATTTCTACGACCCTCCTACATATACCTCAATATACATCCACAAAATTGTGTGCATTTTTCTTTTTCCTTTATTCTCTCTTATAATTACTACTACCTTGATACTATCATCATAAATTCCCTAACAACAATGTTGTCCCCCTTTAATCCCAGTTACCTCCCCTCTCCCCCTTATTTCACCGCTAATAGACAAAAGCATCTGTTTCGTGTGACGAGATGAAACAGTTGGCTGAATGTAAGGGGCGACTACCCTAATGTCCCACACGTTTAGTTAAGGGTGATTACCCAAATGTCCCACAGTTAGGGGCGACTACCCAAAGGTCCCACAGTTAGGGGCGACTACCCAAATGTCCCACACGTTAGTTAGGGGCGACTACCCAAAGGTCCCACACATTTAGTTAGGGGCGACTACCCAAAGGTCCCACACATTTAGTTAGGGGCGACTACCCAAAGGTCCCACAGTTAGGGGCGACTACCCAAATGCCCCACAGTTAGGGGCGACTACCCAAAGGTCCCACAGTTAGGGGCGACTACCCAAAGGTCCCACACATTTAGTTAGGGGCGACTACCCAAAGGTCCCACACATTTAGTTAGGGGCGACTACCCAAAGGTCCCACAGTTAGGGGCGACTACCCAAATGTCCCACACATTTAGTTAGGGGCGACTACCCAAATGTCCCACACGTTAGTTAGGGGCGACTACCCAAAGGTCCCACACATTTAGTTAGGGGCGACTACCCAAATGTCCCACACGTTAGTTAGGGGCGACTACCCAAATGTCCCACACGTTAGTTAGGGGCGACTACCCAAAGGTCCCACACGTTAGGGGCGACTACCCAAATGTCCCACAGTTAGGGGCGACTACCCAAAGGTCCCACAGTTAGGGGCGACTACCCAAATGTCCCACAGTTAGGGGCGACTACCCAAAGGTCCCACAGTTAGGGGCGACTACCCAAATGTCCCACAGTTAGGGGCGACTACCCAAATGTCCCACAGTTAGGGGCGACTACCCAAATGTCCCACACGTTTACAATTCAGACCCCAGCGCTGGGGGAAGCTGGATTGGAAGTTGAATAGTCAACAGGATCAACATAATTTGTCTAACCGTTTTGTCAGAGGCTCTTATGTCGGTGCCATTTTGTCCACAGCCGTTTTGACGGTGTAAATTTAAAAAGTAAATAGAACCAACATTTTCGTTAGCAGAGTATTTCTGTTTTAGCTTGTGCAGGAACTATTACTTCTTCTAGAGCCAACTTAGAAAGTTAATTTTCTTATTGATTAGCCTCACCTACACCTGTACACACACGCACAATAGGTCACCTACATATACACACATGTACACTAACAGATCACATGTACACACCACACACCTATGAGTACACCCACATTTAATGTGCGTGTACAAACATCATCTGAATGATGAGTAATAGTACTGTCTGACTCATCCATCCTCATTAGGATTTATCACACAATTTTTCAAATCAAAGTCCATGTCAACCAATATAACAAAATAATACAATGATAAGCTGCCTCCAAATTCCTTTGCTTCTTTTATTGAACACGATCCATAAGTATAGCGGTCACGGCGCTAAATATAGATATAGGATCGAAAATCAACTTTTGTTTAATGGTAGAGCCTTTGTCTCTCCACCTCTAAAGATAGAAAAACGAGACGTTTATGGCCTGTGGTTTCTAAATTTGTTACAATAGTCTTTCAGAAAAGGCAATCATTGTTGTTGAATTTTAAGGAGTTATATTTGTCCCCCTCCCTTTTTTCACACACAAATTAACGTAGAGCCTATATTGTTATTTCATGTTTTACATACCTCGCTTATTTTTTATTTTTTTATTCTAAGGTACGAGTTGGACAAATTGGTTGTTGTTCGTTTTTAAAACTAAAAACGAGGCTTCATGAAAAATACGTAGTAAATTTGCAATGTTAAAAAAAAATTAAAATGCAAAACTAAAAACAAAAAAATATAGCTCTTAAAATAATCTTTAACAAACAGAACAAACTAGCATATAATGATATAAATCATTACTTAAATTATCAATATGCAGACCAATCATAAAATCAATAAAATGAGATACAAAATGGTTAGGACATAGCTCTTACGTGAGTGACTTACTTGAGTAGAACCACAAATAAACGACAACCCTATTGTGAGCGTTCTCAGCACATGATTGTCTAATTATAAATAGATCTAGACCAGGGGTCCCCAAACTTTTCAGTCCGAGGGCCGCATCAGCTATCAAATTTCAGTTCGGGGACCAGTTTCTTCCAGGCATGTCTTTGATTTTTTCTGGGCAAAGTGTCTTAGCCATCACCAACAAATGTTTGTTCCGTGGACAATAAGATCTCCGCGGGCCGGATGAGAGGACATTGCGGGCCGCATCCGGCCCGCGGGCCGTAGTTTGGAGACCCCTGATCTAGACAAATGCTTAGAAAGCAAATATCTTAATAAAAAAGATGCCAGAAAATAACAACAAAATCTTTAAATATACGCACAAATTTTTTTTTTTATTATCAGTGAGTAAAACATCGTTAAATCAGGAGTATGAACGGGGTGAGGTGGAAGGGGTGAGTTAATCTATTGAGTGGTGCCCCAAACTATCTGAGTCCTCTGGCTCCGTCAAGTCTGTGTGTACCGTAGGTCATACCACGGTCACTTTTAAATTAATTTTTACGTCCCTTCTTTCAAAGGGATCCAAAAACATTACCAATTATCTTAATTACCCGCTATGATGTTAATGTTGTGGTATAGATGGCGTCTCCAAACTAATCTTGTAACAAAGCTATTGTATTTGATTTTAAACAAGTTATTTCTAATTTTAAGGATTCTAGCAAAATTATTATTTTAATAAATGTGCATAATAGATCTTTTTAAATTATAATATATTACAATAGCAGTATCTACAATGCTGTGAAATAATTATTACTAGTATTTTATTTGTTTAAATAACCAATTATACTAACGTTACCTCCCCTATGTATAAAAATCTTAATGTTTTCCCTTCCCCTTTTCCAAATTAAAATGTGTGAAAGTTATCTTTTTTGTGATGCCAAAAAATTAATTGACCCGACGTATTTTTTGGTTATAGATGTTTTATATATACATATATATATATATATATATATATATATATATATATATATATATATATATATATATATATATATATATATATATATATATATATATATATATATATATATATATATATATATATATATATTTATAAATCAGATATTCCCTTATCATAGAGCAGAGTCCATTTAACATTGGGATGTATAAATTTCAGTTGATTACTATAAGAAAGTTGTAACAGTTAAATGTAGATGAATGTATGTATCTTAAAAAGGCGATATAAATATAAAATATAGGATGGGTGTGCGCATGCGCTACGGAAAGGAAGCAGAGAGAGGTAGAGAGAGCGCGAGGAGATGACGAAACTGAAGTCGTGGTTCTAGTAGTGTAGCTGCTATATTATCTGATATCAATAAAAGACTGTAAAATCACCAATAATGTGGTTTGTATTTGCCTTTAGTTTGTGCCATGAACCCAGTCATACAAAAGGGCTGTGACAAAAGTAAGGTCATCAGTATAGCAGCACCGTGAGTATAGTTAAAGGCGAAGATGGTTGGTAATTAAAATCACCAATGATGGAGCGATAGCTATTAATTAATTAATTAATTGCAATCAACTACAGTACCGCCTTCACCATGCGTCCACTCATGATTATGCAACAAACTAGTCACAACTCAAGTTCTGATTTCATCCATTGTGTCCTCTCTCATCCCCGCCAACTTTCTTTGAGCTTCCCCGAGTTTGTCCGAGTTCTTCTCAAATGTAGCCCGAGGTGTTGCAATGAGACAGGTTCAAAAAGAGCTCTGATTGCCTTCCGTGTTGGCCATTAGCCCTTTTTCATCTCACACCCCCCTAACAAATAAACAAATTAGACGGCCATTAAACTGGTGTAAAAACCTCATCACGTGACCGTGTTTGGCCATCAGGTCTTTTTATTTTTGCTTAACTTGGTTGTCGTGGTTAGACTCTAGGGTCCGTCAGAGCTCGCTTTACATGAAGGTTTGAATAGTGTCCAACTAGGTGGGTCACACGTTGCGGTAGTTGCTTAACTTGGCTGTCGTGGTTAGACTCTAGGGTCCCTAACAGAGCACGCTCTACATGAAGGTTTGAATAGTGTCCAACTAGGCGGGTCAGACGCTGCGGTAGTTGCTTTAGGGGGTGGTCAAAGGTATCTGATGGTAGGGGGGGGGGGCTGGCTAAAGGTAACAGAGTAGGGGGACTGGCTAAAGGTAACAGAGAGTAGGGGGATTGGCTAAAGGTAACAGAGAGAAGGGGGGGGGGGCTGGCTAGAGGTAACAGAGAGTAGGGGACTGGCTAAAGGTAACAGAGAGTGGGGGGGCTGGTTAAAGGTAACAGAGAGTGGGTTGACTGGCTAAAGGTAACAGAGAGTGGGGGTACTGGCTAAAGGTAACTGAGAGTAGGGGGACTGGCTAAAGGTAACAGAGAGAAGGGGAATTGACCAAACCTTGAGAAGGGGTACAGACAAAAGGTAACCCCTCATCTAGAGGACTGAACTCTTCCTTAAAAGTACTGTATCAGGAACATGTGACACCAATGTCTTACAACGCCCTAGAAACATCTTGACGTGAATCTGATTGCTACATGCTAAAAAATTGCCAAGCGAATTGGTCCTTAAAATTCATAATTACGTAAGAATATTAGAATATGCTATGTATGAGACCCAGCGGTTTAATTGTTGAGTTAAAATTGAACATCTAGAAACAAAACAAAGTTCAAGTTCAAATAGTAGTTTTATCAAGTTCAAAGGGTAGTTTGAACAAGCGAGTACTTCAGGGAGTGGTTGAGTTGAGCTGTTGAACTTGGTTGTGTCATTCTATGCGCGTGTCAACTACAGTATGTGAGTTTTCGACGTCAAAAAAAACAACATATGGTGAGTCATATACCTACATTCAATTGTTTTTATTTTGTGCAAAGTTAAATATAATATATTATGGTCTTGTTTATACAGAAAACTTTTAGAACTAACGGTCCTCTGTTTATTATGAGTGGATGATCTTCTACGGTATCAAAGACAGATTATCATCGGGATTTGAACTCAATCCTTCTAGATTTTAGTCGTTCACTCTATCTCTTAACCATATCATTTAGCTATATCGCTATAACCAACATACAGTCCAAACTTTAACAAAACAGTTTCTGTTGTTTGAAATAAAAGCATTGAAGTACAGTTTTTAAACTTTAGCTGACATCGACTTTAGAGTTTTGAAACTGAAAACGGCTCATTTAAAAAAAAAGTTTTCGTACATGGGCTAATAAACAGCTGACTAATTAGCGACTTAATGAGAGAGGTTGAACAAAATGTATCAACTGCACCAGAACGAGGTTAGTGTCTGTTGTATTTAACCACACCAGAACTAGACTGAAGTCTGTATTAACCACACCAGAACGAGGATATTGTTTGTTATAACCACACCAGAACGAGGATATTGTTTGTTATAACCACACCAGAACGAGGATATTGTTTGTTATAACCACACCAGAACGAGGATATTGTTTGTATTAACCACACCAGAACGAGGCTGTTGCTTGTATTAACCACACCAGAACGAGGATATTGCTTGTATTAACCACACCAGAACGAGGCTGTTGCTTGTATTAACCACACCAGAACGAGGCCCGTGTTTGTATTAACCACACCAGAACGAGGCTAGAATCTATATTAACCACAGCAGAACGAGGCTGTTTCTTGTATTAACCACACCAGAACGAGGCTAAAGCTTGTATTAACCACACCAAAACGAGACTCGTGTTTGTATTAACCGCACCAGAACGAGTCTGATGTTAGTCTTTCACTAGTTGGAGGAAATCAAATTACGGACTAATTATGACCTGTCTGTCCTCACGGTTTGCCGGGCGATTTTTTTAAATTTTCATTTTTTAAGTTTTCTAGTTTTCCTACTGTTCGTTTAACCGTACCAACACTATTTATATTGTTGGATCATTTGTTAAAAATAATACTAATATTACTAAAAGCATCAGCTCTAACTAACCTTATCTGAAACGTTCTAAACCTAATCATGCCACTAATCCTGTAACAAATTAAATACACAGTAGGCTATTCGAACAGGCGAAAATTTAAAGCTGTCTAAAAGGTGCATTCATACGTAAGGTTATAAATGTCTTGAACTCACCATTTTTCGTTTAACTGAGTGTTATGGTTAAATCTGACAAACGGAAGTAGAAATGACAAGTCGATGACATCCAGTATCAGGTATACTTGTCAGTGACATGACAGGAGTAGCTGCACTGGGTGTCGTTAGTCCCTGACACACGCTGTCATATTTTGGCGGAATCGTACAATAGCTCACGTCTGCCGGCGAAGGAGCCTACGGCGCTTTATTAGATTCTGTCGAGGGCTGTGCACGCCACGCGCCACCCCGCGCGCAAATGCTGCCTCACGCGCGTCAAGCCACCGCTAGAAATCTTACTCACTCACAGATAGTAAAGAAAAACCTTGTCATCACCCAGAATAAACTACACGACAAGAAGCTACAGCCACGCAACCGGTAAATATCGGAGAAAATGTTTGATGAAAAACACACTGAAAGTTGTATCACTTGGCTCTTGTTTTACTCTGGTTGACAGTGAAGGTATGTGAAAGACGAGCGTGGATAACGTGAGCACAAGTGATCCAGGAGTTGGATGAATGAGGAAGCAGATGTTGTACTAACTGATAGAGCTTATCAGACGGGATCTAGTGATTGAAGTCGTTTACTTCGGGTACAGCCAAAGATGGCCTGACCGACTAAAATAATTAATAGAATATTAATTAATTTTTAAATAAGAAATCGTAGAGTAAGATAAAGTGAGACCCACATACTAGACACCGAATTAGAAATTTGTAAGGGTTCAGTGAGGTCCTAAAAATATGTTACATGATGGGGTGGGGAGGGGAGGGGGGAGGAAGGGTCAGACGATCCCCGTTACGCTAATAATTAGCACTCGTGAAAAGTGAACACGAATTTCTAATTAAAACTTTGACAATGTCATTTATTTCCACCTGTTGTCAATATGTAGAAAATGTGAAGTTGCAGCCCTTAATTACACACAGAGCCCTATGATTAGGTCAAGTTTTAACGAACAACGTACCATCAATGTAGGGGCGACAACACAGACAAGTAATGTTTTGTTGTTGTTGTTGTTTTTTGGTGGGGGTTCTGTTTTTTTTTTTAATTAGGATATAGCGTCGAGTTGTAGAAGAGATTGTAATCTAATTAGTTTTAAGAACTCACTTTAAAAACTGATTTTTTCATCATGTAGAAATACCGGTAAATGCATTCTAAACCCCCCCCCCCTCCCCCCCCCCCCCCCCCCCCCCCCAGTCTCTACGTTGTTGTGTGGTTGTGTACGAGGCGATTTAAAAAAAAAAAAACTATAAAGTTGTAAAAACGGAAGACATATTTTTAGTTCAGGCGTGATTGTTTTAGTTGCTAGGCAACACGTTTTCAAAGCGGTCATTAAAAATTGTATCTACAATGTTAGACAGACGAGGGCTATAAAAAACTAAATTAAAGATGCTAATTAAAAGATGCTAATTAAAATGGGAAGAAAGGTGTGAGAGCAATCTCCGTGGTGTCTTTAAATCATAAAGTTTTATTGGTTGTGTGTATGACGTGTGTATTTGTGTGACGTCTGTTTTTGTGTATGACGTGTGTATTTGTGTGACGTCTGTTTTTGTGCATGACGTGTGTAGTTGTGTGACGTCTGTTTTTATGTATGACGTGTGTATTTGTGTGACGTCTGTTTTTGTGTATGACGTGTGTATTTGTGTGACGTCTGTTTTTGTGCATGACGTGTGTAATTGTGTGACGTCTGTTTTTGTGTATGACGTGTGTATTTGTGTGATGTCTGTTTTTGTGTATGACGTGTGTATTTGTGTGACGTCTGTTTTTGTGTATTTGTGTGACGTCTTTTTTTGTGAATGACGTGTGTATATGTATGAGTGACGTCTGTGTTTGTGTATCACGTGTGTATATGTATGAGTGACGTCTGTGTTTGTGTATGACGTGTGTATATGTATGAGTGACGTCTGTGTTTGTCAGAGGCGTATCCAGGTTTTCGTTGTAGGGGGAGCGAAAAGAGCAAAAAAAGGCGCCAAATTTTTAACATCTTCTATATACGTGTATTATATATATATATATATATATATATATATATATATATATATATATATATATATATATATATATATATATATACTAGCTGTATGTCATTACTTCGCTATGATGTAAAATAAATTGAAAGTAGCTCTCTGAAGAAATAAGAAAAAAATAGAAAAAACGCACAATGTAGGCCGACAAAACAAAAATTGTATCAATCTAAACAAAATATATATATATATATATATATATATATATATATATATATATATATATATATATATATATATATATATATATATATATATATACACACACACTACAACCAAAAAAAAATGAACGTAACACAATCTGTTTTGTAATTCTTGTAAAAAAATATTTCTTACAGAATACTTCATGGGAAATTATTTAAGACAAGTGAAATAGGGGAAATAATCACTCTCATAATATAAATATGTATATATCTACACATTTAATTATAAATGTCAAAACAAATAAATAATTACTTAAGATTATAATGCAATTGTTTAACACTATTCGCGTTTACAAAACGTTTTTGTCTATAATCAAAATTTAATATATCGTCATCATAAATGCTAAAGTAATACAGCATAATGAAAGTTTTTAAAATCAGAGTTGGTATAAAAGCAAGCTTTTCGTTAAAATAGCAAAAGCTTTCAGAGTAACATCTTACGTTTAACTAAAGATCGGTCTTTTAGTTCAGATCATATAATTAAATTAACTACTGCTTCTTTGTGATCTTTAGAGATCATTTTTTAACTGTATCGATCACAAAACTTTTTACTGGTAATTGCAAAAACAATATTCACAGAGCTTTACGTTAGAAAGCTAATTTTCTGGCGGCATGGTACTTTGGTACATCATTATCCGTTTTTCTACATGTACTTAACAGATCAGTTCGGGGTGGGTTGGGAGGGGGGTGGGTGGGTTCAACATTCATTCACCACTGTCCGTTCACTTTAGGTCAATTATCCAACCCGGTGTATACCTAGGTGTGACATTAATGTCGCTCTACACAATTGTGGTGGTGAGGGGGGGGGGGAGATAACCAACTCAGATTGAACATAGCGTCAGTTTTTAGATGACTGTTCTAAACATACATATATATTACACAAATATATATTACACAAATATATATTACAGAAGTAGATTTAAATAAGTAGCAGTGGTATTATGACAATATTTTTTACAGAGGGGTCCATGGGGGAGGGGGGTTATAACTGTTTCATATAATTTGTAATCGTAATCACTATCAGCCGAACTGTAAGAATACTACTTCATCGCTATGACGTCAAAATTTCCCCAACACTACGCAGTTTGCTCATAAGTAAATTTAAATAGAGGTGACACATCAATTATTTGTAAGCAAATACATTAGAAAGTTGCCTTAAACTTAACACCCCTCTTGCCAAGTGGTTTTACCGTAGAGGTTTTTTAAACATTGCAATGCATCGTAATGGTTATTTTTAGAATGGCAAACTGATGCAGCTGTTAATACGTGTTGTAAACGTAGACACTACTAGACTAGTACAATAATGCTTAATTGCTGCATGAAAAGAAATCTTGTGATTTACATAGATGTGCCGACCAAAATTTTTTTTAACAAATAAATATCATTGTTTAAAACTTTGAGTTTAAATAGTTTCCAAAAAGGCGCCACTTTGCTGAAAATGGCCAGAGGGGGAGCGGCCGCTCCCCCTGCTCCCCCCCTGCGTACGCTACTGAGTGTTTGTGTATCACGTGTGTATTTGTGTGACGTCTGTTTTTATGTATGACGTGTATATTTGTATGACGTTAATAATTATGTGCCTGGTGTGTGTTTTTGACGTCTGTGTTTGTGTGTATGAAATGTGTAATATCTTTATGTGTATATATGAATGTAGACCTATGACATGTACTTTTTTACTTGCATCTTTGTTTAAGAATTTTTTACCCCAAACTTGAATTTTTTAAAATTTCTTTAAAAACTGCGGGCAAAAATAAAATAAATACATTAGTTGTCAGATAGAAATAATTTACAAATGTATTGTCAGTTATTATAATGTAGCTGTGCAAAGTAAAGTAAAACAGTTTGACCCCGGTAACTCACTAATTAACTTCTGATTGACATTATAGGATTGATTTTACTTTCTACATTAGCATTTTAATAAAACGTGTACGTTTACTAAAACCAGAGCTACGCCCAAGTAGGTCAACGACCGCCAGGAACGCTGGAGAATTGGGATTGTTAAACAATATTTTCGGTCTCATAATTACTTGGTAGAGTTTTAACTTTATTTTTATACCGTTCTTTATTTCTTGATGCTATTAATTAGGAGATTACTAGAATAGATACCGTTTGATGGCTGTCAATTTGTTTGAGTTTTTTGGCGAGGTGTGAATTTAATGTGTAGTAATCTGTCTAGAATTAGATGATGGAACATTAAAAACCAAAGATAAAGATTAACTTTATTAGTTTGTATTTTATGGCTCTAGAACTTTCTATAGGAGACAGCTGTTGCCTATGTCGTATATCTAGATATAGCACATCTAGACGTGGTGCATCTAGATATAGCACATACAGACGTGGTATATCTAGATGTAGCACATCTAAATGTAGTAAATATTGATGTAGCATGTCTAGAGTAGTATGTTCTTACATCTAGACACAGCACACACACACACACAGACACACACACACACACATATATATATATATATATATATATATATATATATATATATATATATATATATATATATATATATATATATATATATAGGTGACAGAACTGAACTACTCCACTCGACGGAATGGTGCCACAGTATCAACTCACTACCTCACCACCTCACCACCTCACCAGCCCATCCATACATCCACTTATGTCTTGTATTCTAACCTAAAAAACAATATCATAGAGTTTTGACTGCGATAACAACCAAGACGAGCAATTTAGCCGAAAAGTATTCGCGCGGGGGGGGGGTGTCGTTTAAACCGTTTCATCTTTTTAATCCAAACCAATTGCTTAAATAAATGGTTTATTTTTGTGCTGCATTCTGACGAAAACAAATGTCTAAACATGACACACCATGGGTTTCTTCTCTATTTTAAAACATTTTTTTCTGTTGGCTCCATCAGTTTCATCTCGCTTCTAATTTTTTTTCTCTCTTTCTGCATCTTGAGCAAACAAAGCAGATTAGTGCACGGTTTTGTTATTTACTTTTAAAACTGTAAAGTTTCCTTACAAAACGATAAGGTTCAGCACGTACGAATTTTACAATTATCAGCAAATCATTTTAAATAATTTGGTTTCTAAAACTAAAGTTAATATTAAATGCTCCAGGCATGGGATAGGATGTAACAATTCATAGCACTAATTTACAAAAGGGTGTCGGTATATGGGTGTCATGTCACCAAGTAAATCAATTATCTTATAACACCAATAACATGTCACCAAATTAATCAAGCTTCTAATAAAATCGAAGTCACTAATTGAATCATTTTTCATATAACCAATAAAATTCATTAATATGCCGCCAATCAAATTAACTTACAAATCAAATCGAGCCATCAGTTAGATCAATAAACCAATGTCACAAATTAAACCAGTTAACTTTTAACTCTAAAGCATATATTGACTATGCCACCAATTAAATCAATAAACCAACGTCACAAATTAAACCAATTAAATTTTAACTCTAAAGCATATATTGACTATGCCACCAACTAAATCAATAAACCAACGTCACAAATTAAACCAATTAACTTTTAACTCTAAAGCATATATTGACTATGCCACCAATTAAATCAAGCAACCAATGAAATCGAGCCACGTCACCAATCAAACCACTACCATTGGTCCGTGCGTGGGCTAATGAGCAGCTAATTTACCAGATCTTAACAAGCTGTTGACAGCCAGACGGGTAGGGCGCTGGTCATGTCCCGGCCCCTGCTGGGTAGGGCGCTGGTCATGTCCCGGTCCCCTGCTGGGTAGGGCGCTGGTAATGTCCCGGCCCCCTGCTGGGTAGGGCGCTGGTCATGTCCCGGCCCCCTGCTGGGTAGGGCGCTGGTCATGTCCCGGCCCCCTGCTGGGGGTGAGATCTTGTCGATGGCGCATTGATTTTTGGCTGTGGGCGCCGACAACTTCGACATTTGCTGATACGTAGTTGCATAATCTCCCCTTGATAGCTTCTGGAACTTACAGCCTAATCTGCAACCTAGATCTCTTTATGGGTCTAACATTGTCGTCTGTTTAGATGTTCTAGAATAAAACACAGAGTGTTTTTTATTCGTTCTAGAACATCAATTATCGTCTTCTGCCTAATGTTCTATAAATAACATAAATTGCACTCTTACACAAGATCACGGCAATAGAACCTTGTTGTTCTTCGTATGTTCTACATATAAAACATACGTGTCTTTTCTGACACATTTTATAAAAATAGACAAAATAATTTTAAACGACCAAGATCGTAGAAAACGTTCAGAGACGGGCAAAGATTGCTAGTAGCTCAAGAAAAGATGACGTCACATAATCACATCCAGCACGTAAACACTCTACAAGAGAACAATTTGTGGGCGCGCTGCATGCTAAATCTTTAAACAGGCTCGCAGACAATGCTCAACCGCTTGCTTGCTAAATCTCTAGGCACGCTTGAATGAATCTTGAAGGATGTTAAGTGGGGGGAGCGGCCTCGCCACGGTACATTACCACCAGCCACAGCAACTGTCGTCTGGTCAGCTCCTGGTCTGAGAAAGACAATCATGAAGCAGCCAGCGAACAATTCGTTGATGTCGTGTTTTGTCTCGTCTTCAACGTTTTTCTAACGATGTTATGCTCGTCACGTGATGAGATCTTCACCACGTGACCGCACCGTAATAATGTCATGTGACACGAGTAATGAGCGAAAACGATTAAGGTTTTTTTGTCGCGAAATGTCCCCAGAATGTGGGTACATTATGGTTGAAGGAATTATCGATGGGTAATTAATGGTCATCAATTATAATAATTAAAGTGCACCAATAATATCGGTCTACCGACCATAGTGGTTAGACAAATATTTTCGTCCACCAATGATTGTATTGGTACCCTAATGATTGTGTTGGTACCACAATGATTGTGTTGGTTCACTCATGTTTGCGTTGGTGGACAAATGATTATGCTATTCCACCAATGCTTATGCTGCTCCACCAATGATTATGTTGGTCCACCAATGATTATGCTGCTCCACCAATGCTTATGTTGGTCCACCAATGATTATGCTGCTCCACCAATGATTATGCTGCTCCACCAATGATTATGTTGCTCTACCAATGATTACGTTGCTCCACCAATGATTATTTTCTACTTATATCTACAACTGATTAATGTAGTCACCGAAAGAAAAGAAAACTTTTCATCTGAAAGTCCAAAGCTATTTGTTATCCAACCCCACTACATATCTTTGCTTCAACAAATGACTTTTCTCTAGCTCTGACGTCCCGATACTTAGACAACCCGATTGGTCTGGTGTGAGCTCAAGACTTATCCTCCACTGTACCGTGAGGACTGAGGGCGATAGCTTCACCCTTGTACTCACGACAAGTGTCTCAAGACTTGGGTACTCACCCACAGGCCCAGACAGACAGAATAACATTTGGGGAATTTGTTCAAACTTTTTAAAATAATTTCACAGACTTTATGTCTCCTGTGTGGTGAGGGGTGGGGGAGAGGGGAGGGGAGGGGAGGGTAAGGGGTGGAGGCGGAGAGGTGTAATTTATAAGAAGAAGGGTAAAGTTCAAACTTTCTGAAGAAATGTCTATGGGATAAAGTAATTGTCGTTATTATACTACAGCTAGCATGGTGTCGTCTGGTCATGAGAACTCGTCATAAAGCAAAAAGTGGGGAGGGGTGAAGTCAGATGACGTCATGATAGAACAGGAAGTACGGTGAGGGTGGGGACTTAGCAAGAGGAGATCAGTTAGTTCATTGACCCACGGGCGGTGGATGGCAGACCCACGGGCGGTGAATGCCAGAACTACGGACCAGGAAATGGTGTGGTCATAACTTCTGTTCATCTCACGCGATCTTCAGATGTTGTAGGGTTCAGCTCGCACGCGCAACATCATAGACGTGCAACATGATAGATGTGTAACGAGGTCATTACACTAACCCTCACCCCCACACAGCCTACTGGATCACTAACCCCCCCCCCCCCCCCCCCCCCCCACAAAGCCCATCTAACCACTAACCAATCACTTAACAAGATATTCGTCAACCTTACTCAAAGAACTAGCCACGCTCCAAACGGACATTAAATTATACAAAACTGACTACCGGTAATCAGTTCGACGGTCGGTTAATGGGCAATCAATTGACGGTAATTGTGTACATAAAACTAGCACAAACCAACGCTCCCGTACACCTTTACGTGAAGTTACTTGACAATTTAAACTTTTATCGTACACACACTTTCACTGTATTTATCTTACACACATTTTCACTGTATTTATCTTACACACTTTCACTATATTTATCGTACACACACTTTCACTGTATTTATCTTACACACATTTTCACTGTATTTATCTTACACACATTTTCACTGTATTTATCTTACACACATTTTCACTGTATTTATCTTACACACATTTTCACTGTATTTATCTTACACACTTTCAATATATTTATCGTACACACACTTTCACTGTATTTATCTTACACACACTTTCCGCACTAAATGTCGGCATTTTAAAAATTGTAACAAAATCTTGTGTAACCGATACTTAGAAGAAGAGAATTTTTTTTTTTGTTAATCTTCTTTGGCTTTTTCTCCTTCAACGCTGGAAAAATCTGGCAATGTCTGGCTAAGATGTCGAACTGACCTTTAAATCTGACAAATCACCTGATATATCGACCTCACAACACTCATTTTCCAAACGATAAAACCCTGTGTTTAAACGCAAGATCTAAACGCTGAGGTCAGCTATAAAACACATAATTTAAGCGCGGACGAGATTTAGTAAAGACAAAGTCTTCCTTGAGGTTTCGATACCCCCCAGCACTTTTGGAAAAACGAGTGGCTTTAATTTAAAGATAATCGAGTTCTTCCGTATCGTGTTTCACATGAATGATCGTATTTATGTTCGTATTTCGAGACACGGTATCGCAATTAACGTCAAAATCGTATATCGATACCAGCTTAAACGCTGGAATTCGTATTCGGATTTTAGTTAACATCTAAAATGATCGAGTTACAGATATTGCCACCGATACCAGTGTAATCGATTACTCACCTCGCGCGGACAGCTCGCGATCCGAGTTGAAGTAAGAAAAGGTAGCAGCGCCCTCTATTGTTAAGTCGGGCCCCACACACATCGGAAATCGGTTGCTATGCCAAGGGAAATAATTGGAATGACCAACCTCAATCAAGTGTTGTGCTTCGGGTCTAGGGAGGTGAGGGGTGATATGGTTGTGGGGTGGGGAGGGAGGGGATGGGGAGGTGAGGGGTGATATGGTTGTGGGGGTGGGGAGGGAGGGGATGGGGAGGTGAGGGGTGATATGGTTGTGGGGGTGGGGAGGGAGGGGATGGGGAGGTGAGGGGTGATATGGTTGTGGGGGTGGGGAGGGAGGGGATGGGGAGGTGAGGGGTGATATGGTTGTGGGGGTGGGAGTGGGGGTAGGGGTGGAGGAGGGGGGTCACATCTAACAATGGTGGAAAAAGCAGGCTATAGGGGCCTATAGGGTATCGTTTCTGTTGGTTTTATAGTCCAATCTCCACAATGGCAGCTAGATAAAAATAGAATAAAGTATTTTTGTTTACGTGGGGTTAAGAATACTTAGAGCTAATGAGACATAATTCTTGGCTGATACTTTAATGATCCAGCCAAATTTTTTTTAAAGAAACCGGCTAACATTTTTAAATTATTATTTTAAATAGACGTTTATTAAAGCAAAAACTAAGAGATGGTGCTACAAATTAGAAGGCGGGGTTACAAATTAGAGGGCGGAGTTACAAATTAGAAGGGGAACTACAAATTGCAGCACGAATGAACAAATTATAGGGCAGAGTTATACATTGGAGCTGTAGGCGACACTTTCTCCAGCAGAAGTGAGAACTGGAATGTTCTAGCCAGCAAACGCTGTAGCAAGATTTCAACTCTTTTCTAGAGAAAGGCGAAAATCGGACGAAACTTTCAAGGTTTTGTTTCTAATTTAACACATTTCTAATTCCACACGTTATTTTTTTTTCTAATCGTAGATATCAAACTTTGGTTTTAAAAAAAAAAAGATTTTTCGGATTAATCCAAAGACAAAATGAGTTCAAGAGTATTGATTTGTAAAAATCGGAAATGAAATAGCATTTTTTCAGCTTCGTATTCCCGTTCACATAAAATGTTATGCAATTTTTTAAACTTTAAAACTAAAGATGTAAATGTGAAGTTATATTGAGCTAACCCAATGCGATTCAGCGAAGCTATTCTATATTTCCGCGAAGCAATCGTACTATTCCGCGAAGAAACCGACGAATAGCTGTAGGTAAAATGCAAACATAATTACAACATCAGGGCTTGTATTGTTGTCGGGATATATTTTGATTACGCTTGCTAGGCAACGCCCTCTCGATTCAGTGGAGCCACCCAGCGGAAAATTGCCTGCACTCTTGGCGCGAATTTGTCGTCCAAAAATTCTGTAACCTGCTGTCAGCTCTTTAGTGACAGAAATAGATTTGTTGTTGTGTACAAGTTGAGTACCTGACGACATAGAGCACGAGCGGGACAAACCCTGGCACCCACGGGGTGTGACAAAACAACGAGGTTAGCACCTAACTGCTACCATTTAATCCCCCCACCCCCACCTTCACTTTCCCTACTCACGATATTTTCGTTTTTTTATTAATATTGGTTAGATTCCCCGTTGTATTATTTTGGGGCTGGCGGCCCATTAACCCCAGTGTCAGCTGTAGAAGGCCACTTAACATCCCGATACAAGGGAAAGAATTCGATCACTGTATCAAGGATCGATGCTCCACAGTTAACCCTGGTATTTTAGTTCAGGGGAAGTAACCGTAGTACACAGTTATCGGTCCTGGTTAGGTTTACACAGTTGGTGTTTATTACTTAAGGACTCGACTATCCTCATGCTTGGTACGACGTCACTGTCAGTACTTTGATATTAGTGTCAGTATATTACTGACATGTCACTTATTACATCACTGATATGTTACTGTCAATGCCTTATATTCATTTATAATTTTATTGGTGTGTCTTTATAGGTAAAATATTGTATTGTATCTCATGCCCCAAGATGTATCTCCCTAAGACAAAACATTAGTGTGTCTCTGCACCAAGATGTACCTCCCTAAGACAAAACATTAGTGTATCTCTGCACTAAGATGTACCTCCTATTTTCAAAACTAAATTACATCTCTCTAGCACCATGGCGGTTCATTGTTAGGACGGGCCCTTTAAATGGGTAAATAATTCAGTTGGCCAAAACTCAGTTATAAAAAGCACCGAAATAATTTTCTCCGACCTAGTTTCTGTTAAAATATTGAAAAAGCAGTAACAACTAGAGTGGTGCTGGGTGTGGTAGTGGTGGTACTGTGGCTACTGATTGACACTGTGCAAGTATTGATTGGTGGTCGACCGACGGCTTCACTAAAAGCTTTTTTTAGGTTTTATTAAAAAGTTAAAATCGGGTTAAGAAACGAAACAATGCTACTGATCAAAAAATTTTTAGCAGTTTAGGGATTAAAGGATTAAGGGTTAAGGCTTAGGTTTCTATGAGAAGGTATTAGTGACCGATTTGAGGTTTAAGTTAAGATATGGATTAAGGCTATAGATGAAGTGAAAACGATATAGGATGTTGTATTTGCTGTGTGGATAAGGCTTAATATATATTTGTGATAGCATTAGTTAACACAAATTGTCAACAAAATATCTAGTTGTGATAGCATTAGTTAACACAAATTGTCAACAAAATATCTAGTTGTGATAGCATTAGTTAACACAAATTGTCAACAAAATAGCTAGTTGTGATAGCATTAGTTAACACAAATTGACAACAAAATAGCTAGTTGTGATAGCATTAGTTAACACAAATTGACAACAAAATAGCTAGTTGTGATAGCATTAGTTAACACAAATTGTCAACAAAATAGCTAGTTGTGATAGCATTAGTTAACACAAATTGTCAACAAAATATCTAGTTATGATAGCAATAGTTAACACAAATTGTCAACAAAATAGCTAGTTGACCCATAAGATTTGTGGCGAATTCATTAATTAACGTGTCTACAACTCAACATGTAAGCAGCCCAACAGGTAACCAAATAAAAAATAAACAGATCAACATGTAAACAGATCCACAGGTAAACAGATGCACAGGTGAACTGATGCACAGGTGAACTGATCAACAGGCAAACAGATCAACAGGTAAACAGATCAATAGATAAACAGATCAATAGATAAACAGATCAATAGATAAAAAGACCAACAGGTAAATAGATCAACAGGTAAACAGGTCAACAGGTAAACAGATCAACAGGTAAATAGATCAACAGGTAAACAGATCAACAGGTAAACAGATCAACAGGTAAACAGATCAACAGGTAAACAGATCAACAGGTAAACAGATCAACAGGTAAACAGGTCAACAGGTAAACAGATCCACAGGTAAACAGGTCAACAGGTAAACAGATCAACAGGTAAACAGATCCACAGGTAAACAGATCAACAGGTAAACAGATCCACAGGTAAACAGATCAACAGGTAAACAGATGAATACATTAAGAGCTAATCATACAACAGTTCACCACATCCAGATCTCAGAGCACCAACACGTGGGCGTTAATTAATTAATAAAGCAGACGATGAGCGGCACAGACAGAAATACGTAATCGACGTTGTCGTCTGCTGTCAAATAATGAGTCACAAAAATTGGCGGGAATTTTCTGTTTACATAACCTGGAGGTCATCGCGTCCAGAGATGATTTGTCGTGTCCTATATGTTGGCTGGTATCCTAATGTTGGCTGGTACTCTATTGTTGGCTCGTTATTTTATTATTAAAAATATAAGAAACGTGGGTTAATCAGGGTGTCATCTAGAGATTTATGGATGGGGGGAACTCTCGACAGTGACCCCCTATTTCGTGGTCGGGCCAGCCCGTAATGAGAGATGACACGGACTGGCGCAGAAGGTCGTGAAAGAGACAAAGGGTGGGATGTTGTTGTTAATGCTAGCGGGTCCCCCCCCTTTCTCACCTGAATCGCCTGGCCTGGTATGTAAATGTGGGGAAAGGCCGTAAGGGGATATGCTCTATTGTACGAGAGGTTAATTGAGGACATAGACCCCTGTACCTCGACGGGACTGGACTATTTTAGGAGGGGTAGACGGCAGACTGGGAATACACACATAGCTATGGCTAGAGGCTAGTAGGGTAGCGGCCTTAGGGCTGGCTGCAATAGCCAGCGATGTATGGATGATATGGCCTGGTGTTTACACCAGCGGCCGAACGTCTTGTCTTTTTAAATATTATGTGCTTCGTTCCTGTTATTTGCTGTGGCCTAGATGGATGTGGTACGTATAGCCTGAGATTGTACCAGAGGCCGATGTCTTTTTCTCCAGTGGTTGGAAATCTCCTGCCACTTGAGTACGATGTTTTTACCAGATGTCTGATGTCTAGTTTCCTCGGTTGGAAATATTCCTGTTGTTCTAGTGTCGAACTAGGTTGTTTTGAGTATCGCAGAGTACTCATTTTTAGAAGGATTTAAACCAAGAATTAGTGGAATCAGAACTAGGGATATTAGCATTTTCAGATGTGATTCTTGGATAACGTAGCTGTGCAAGAAATAAAATTAGGACTAGTAATAATAACTTTGACAAGTGTGATTCTGAGATTATGTAACAGTGCGAGAAATGAAATTAGGATTAGAAGAAGTAACATTTACGAGTGTAATTCTGAGATTACCTAAGCAGAGCAGTAGCGCAGGACTTGAGGAAATGACATTTATATGTGTGTATTCTGAGTTGTATGTTTTATTATGAATTAATGTAAGCAAGGTGAATAATTCAGTATGAAGATGAAGTTTAAGGATTTGTGGTCATTTGTAATCTGTATTAAGAATTCTAGTGATGTTCTTGAATATGAAAGACTGGCCAGGTCTTATTTGTGTGGTGTCTTTAGCTTTGGCTTTTACGTCTATATTTGTTACGTCAAAATGAAGATAAATAAATGCATTAACTGTGTGTTTACTAAGTTTTATTTTTAGTGTAAAATTAATGTTGTAGTGTTTGTAAAGTAATTAGTTTGCTCAGGTCTTTTAGACCTTCCTGTCCCAACGGGAATGCCACGGATGAGTGAACAAGACCACCTCTCGGTTTAAAAACAACCCCCACGTAACATATATACAACAAAAAGTTGATTTGTCGTGTCCTATATACGACAAAAAGTTGATTAGTTGGGTCCTACATACGACAAAAAGTTGATCAGTTGGGTCCTACATACGACAAAAAGTTGATTAGTTGGGTTCTACATACGACAAAAAGTTGATTAGTTGGGTTCTACATACGACAAAAAGTTGATTAGTTGGGTCCTACATACGACAAAAAGTTGATTAGTTGGGTCCTACATACGACAAAAAGTTGATTAGTTGGGTTCTACATACGACAAAAAGTTGATTAGTTGGGTTCTACATACGACAAAAAGTTGATTAGTTGGGTTCTACATACGACAAAAAGTTGATTAGTTGGGTTCTACATACGACAAAAAGTTGATTAGTTGGGTCCTACATACGACAAAAAGTTGATTAGTTGGGTCCTACATACGACAAAAAGTTGATTAGTTGGGTTCTACATACGACAAAAAGTTGATTAGTTGGGTTCTACATACGGCAAAATGTTGATTAGTTGGGTTCTATATACGGCAAAAAGTTGATTAGTTGGGTCCTACATACGACAAAAAGTTGATTAGTTGGGTCCTACATACGACAAAAAGTTGATTAGTTGGGTTCTACATACGACAAAAAGTTGATTAGTTGGGTCCTACATACGACAAAAAGTTGATTAGTTGGGTTCTACATACGACAAAAAGTTGATTAGTTGGGTCCTACATACGACAAAAAGTTGATTAGTTGGGTTCTACATACGACAAAAAGTTGATTAGTTGGGTTCTACATACGACAAAAAGTTGATTTGTCGTGTCCTATATACGACAAAAAGTTTATTTGTTGGGTCCTACATACGACAAAAAGTTGATTAGTTGGGTTCTACATACAACAACAATTTGATTTGTCGGGCCATACAGAAGAGAGTGATTTGTTGGAAACAAAGAAGTCTGTCCTTGGCCAAATTAAAAAACCATTAGCGGAGTTAGACGCTCAGCGACAGCGAAGGGGATAAAAAGATTAAGCTAATCTCTTGGCCTGACCCAGGGGTTCTAGTTATTCCAAACTTTACACACACAAAAAATCACAGATAAAATAATTACACCAGGAGCGTGGTTTGGTTTAATTAATCCACAAGGACGTGTATGATGTGCACCAATTGCCCTACCGTGATTAGAAGGTGGCTTACACTACTCATTCGCCATCTGTAATTAGCTTTTGTCTGATTTTCGGGTTTTCCCGATTGTTTCCTGACTCAGCAGCATTAGTTTCACGAGGGAGTTTTAATTTGGAGTTGTCTCATCTTGTGTTCTCGTTTTTGTTGAAAACTTCATTTCAGGGACGAAACTGTTCCAAGAGCAGAAGACAGAGTTGACTAACAGAACCGTGGAACAAAGGAGAAGGCGGGAAGGGCGGGGGAGGGGGGAATAGAAGAACCGATTGGCTGGAAAACGCGCCATTTAATCACATTTTCTCCTCGTAAATTTTTCATTAGGTAATTTACGTTGTAGCTTTAATTTTTTTTTTCGCCTAATAGCTCAAAGGAATAGAACAACAGAAACGGAAACTATTAAGACGCTTTAAGTATGTATTTTTAAATGCCGACGTGACCATGACTATATGCATCTGTCATATATAGGCCTCATATATATATATATATATATATATATATATATATATATATATATATATATATATATATATATATATATATATATATATATATATATATATATATATATATATATATATATATATATACATATATATACATATATATATATATATATATATATATATATATATATATATATATATATATATATATATATATATATATATATATAGACCGATAAATGATCTCAGACAAAATATCTCACATCGCTATTTTGATGGCGGGCGGTGTACAAGGGGAGGTAACTTATTAAATATAGTACGATTTTAATTAAGATGTATCTTTGCTACCAGAAGATATAATAATGAATTCATTATTAACTTACAATTAAATTAAATTAAATATATATTTTATACTTTGTACTATATTTAATTTGTTTCATAAGAATATAAAGTGTTCTTATGTATAACGAGACTATATACACAAATAAAAAATAACATTATAAAAGTATAAAAAAGTGTAGTTATTAATTTGTAGTGTTTAATTACATAAATAACTACCGAGTTGCACACCTTATTTTAATCTAGTTGTTTCCCTACATAGAAAATGCTTCACTGTCCCATTGACCCTCTCTGTTCAAAAATATCCTTTCCTCTCCCCACCCAGACTTCTGACACTTTCATTTGACCTTCACCCCTTTTACTGTCATCCTTTGCAATTTTTTATAATCAAATACATGACATCATGTAAATATTCATTATGTACATTTGCAAAACCTTTCGTTTTCATTTGGTGTTCAAAATTATGTTAAAAAATTTGATGTTGATGTACTTGTTTTAATTGCAAATAAAAGTATTTAAAAAAAAATTTAATCTAGTTCTTATGCCATTTTGTTTTCTCTCTTTGATTTATATATGCAATTGATGTTCATATCTTTGATGCTGTGTAAAACTATCAAATAAATTATTATTACTTATTTAAATGTTTAAAACAATTGAATAAAAAAAAATGGTTGAGGACTGTAGCCTATAGATATAGATGTTTGAAAGGGAAGAATGTTTGCTTTGATGTGTCTCGTTGTAATAACATAACTTTTCCGATTGCTTAAAATTTGAATCATTTTAATTCTCTGTAATCACAAATTTATTTCAGCTCTACTTAAAAACCCAAACTCCACCCTGTTCCCCCCCCCCCCCCTCACCCACCACGCCGAGGGAAAAAAATCCCTTGAATCATCATTTAATTACACATTTGCATTTTCAGGTTGTTTTTTATTTATTTTATTTTATTTTTATATTTAGACGTTTTGTATTAGATCTATGTATAAGTAAACCATCTTAAATGAATGAAAGTAGGCTACAAGTAAGAAAGAAATATTAGTATTGTAAATCTGTATCAGTCCTCACAAGCCGATGATGAAAACTGTAATACTAAAGCGAACACACAACTGACGCTGTAAATTACATGTCTGAGGCAAAAAAAAAAAAGAAAAAAAAATTACTATAGATCTAGATTCTAGATCTATATGCAATTGATGATCATGTCTTTGATGTTGTGTAAAACCATCAAATAAATTATTATTACTATTTAAATGTTTAAAACAATTGAATCGTTAAAAAACTGTTTGAGGACTGCTTTAGATATAGATGTTTGAAAGGGAAGAATGTTTGATTTGATGTGTCTCATTGTAATAACATAACTTTTATGGTTGCTTAAAATTTTTATCATTTTAATTCTCTGTAATCCCAAATTTATTTCAGCTCTACTTAAAGTAAGAAAAAAGTATTACTATTGTAAATCTGTATCAGTTCTCACAAGCCGATGATGAAAACTCTAATCGTTAAGCGACCATGCAAGACAAACTGACGCTGTAAATTACAAGTCTGAGGCGGAAACAAAAAAAAAACTAAATAAAATTTAAAACAATAAAAAGAAAAATAGTTTAAATAGACAACGTGTTGTAACTCACTAAAGTGTTTAATTTAGATTCCATACTCAAATTTTTTTTCTAATTTACACGAAATTCTACAGTCAACAACACTATTGTGAAGAGTGTTGTGGGAGTGGGTGGTGGGGTAGAGAAACAGATACGACGTAAAAGCGAAAATATCACCGGCTGTGTAAGCTATATGTGAAGAGATAGAGAATGTGATAATGGATTATGGCTGAGTAAGCTATATGTGAAGAGATAGAGAATGTGATAATGGATTATGGCTGAGTAAGCTATATGTGAAGAGATAGAGAATGTGATAATGGATTATGTCTGAGTAAGCTATATGTGAAGAGATAGAGAATGTGATAATGGATTATGGCTGAGTAAGCTATATGTGAAGAGATAGAGAATGTGATAATGGATTATGGCTGAGTAAGCTATATGTGAAGAGATAGAGAATGTGATAATGGATTATGGCTGTGTAAGCTATATGTGAAGAGATAGAGAATGTGATAATGGATTATCGACCTAACCCGGGACTGTGGCGCTGGGGATTAAAATCTGATTCAAAGGTTGACGGCTAGAAGGAAGGGGGGAGCGGGAGAAAACTGGCACAGCCATCTTAGTAAGGGAGGTAATAAATAATAAAGTGTCATCTACACCAGGGATGTGAAGTTAGAGAAAATGTTAACATTGTTGTGTGTTTAGAGAAAATGTTAACATTATTGTGTGTTTAGAGAAAATGTTAACATTGTTGTGTGTTTAGAGAAAATGTTAACATTATTGTGTGTTTAGAGAAAATGTTAACATTATTGTGTGTTTAGAGAAAATGTTAACATTGTTGTGTGTTTAGGACAAATGTTAACATTGTTGTGTGTTTAGAGAAAATGTTAACAGTATCGCATGTTTAGAGAAAATGTTAACATTGTTGTGTGTTTAGAGAAAATGTTAACATTGTTGTGTGTTTAGAGAAAATGTTAACATTATTGTGTGTTTAGAGAAAATGTTAACATTATTGTGTGTTTAGAGAAAATGTTAACATTGTTGTGTGTTTAGGACAAATGTTAACATTGTTGTGTGTTTAGAGAAAATGTTAACAGTATCGCATGTTTAGAGAAAATGTTAACATTGTTGTGTGTTTAGAAAAAATGTTAACAGTATCGCATGTTTAGAGAAAATGTTAACATTGTTGTGTGTTTAGAGAAAATGTTAACATTGTTGTGTGTTTAGAGAAAATGTTAACATTGTTGTGTGTTTAGAGAAAATGTTGTAGATAGAAGGTGTTAAAACACCTCACACATCAAATAAAACAGCCGACTTCTAGTACACCACTTAATTTAACCCAGGTACATCACTAAATTCGATTCAGATAAACAACAACAACTAACCTGACCCCTGTCACCACCTAATCTGACCCCTGTCACCACCTAATCTGACCCCTGTCACCACCTAATCTGACCCCTGTCACCACCTAATCTGACCCCTGTCACCACCTAATCTGACCCCTGTCACCACCTAATATGACCCCTGTACACCACCTAACCTGACCCTTGTACACCACCTAATCTGACCCCTGTACACTACCTAATCTGACCTCTGTACACCACCTAATCTTACCCCAATACATCCCCCACACACGAATACACTAGATACCATTACATCGAAAGAATAGAGTCCAGACAAATACAAAGATCTAGCACTCCATGACCGATATTATGTAATAAAAAACTAGTTCCTTACGTAATTCAAGGTGAGTTCTCACTCGTCTGTACACTTACGCGTGAAACACCCACCCACCCACACACACACACACACACACACACACTCATACGTGCATGCGCTTTGTGGCTTCAGAAGGTTTAAAAATCAATAACAGCATTCTATTCAGACAACAACCTGATGAGTACAATACTGGATGTCAACAGCGAAATGTCAACACGTGGATGTCATACCACCAACCTACCACCAACATACCAACAACATACCAACAACATACCACCAACCTACCACTGTGTAGCACCAACCTACCACCAACCTATCACCAAACCTACCACTGTGTAGCATCAACCTACCACCAACCTACCATCAACATACCACCAACCTACCACCAACCTACCACCAACCTACCACCAACCTACCACTGTGTTCCACCAACCTACCATCAACCTAACACTAACCTACCATCAACATACCACCAACCTACCACCAACCTACCACCAACCTACCACCAACCTACCACTGTGTTCCACCAACCTACCACCGTGTACCACCAACCTACCACCAACATACCACTGTGTACCACCAACAAACCACTAACCTACCACTGTGTACCACCAACCTACCACCAACCTACCACCGTGTACCACCAACCTACCACCAACCTACCACTGTGTACCACCACCAGCACACGCTACTGCTACTTTCACACGGAGTTAAGTGTGTCAACCAACACATGTCCACGATAACAATCCGCCAACTGGCTCACAGTAAATACCTATCTGTAAGATAGCAACGCTTCCAATAGCCTGCTTCTTGCATTGGTTACACTAGTTACAGGGTTAAAACACAGCAGGTTGTAACGACATTGAACTTTAACCTTACCTTAGGTGACCGGTCTTTGTTGTCTTGCGTATAGCTGAGACAGGTAAACTTCTTGGTAAACTTCTGGGTAAACTTCTCCTTGGTAAACTTATCCTTATCACGCCGCTAGCCGGGGAAAAATTTCTGCTGCCGAAAGACTTAAGGCTACTACTTCCGCTTCCGGTGTGAGAAGTCAAGCAGTTGGGCAGGTCTGGGGCAGGGGGAGATAAAAGTTGACTGGACTGTTGGTGTCACCAATAGCCGGGTTTGGTGGTTTGTATTGACGTGAACTGTATAAGGGTAATACAATACTTCTTAGCTCCTGAGATTAAGCTCCTGAAATAAAGGTAATACGGTAATTCAAATTAAGATAATTTAATATATCTGTGAAATGAAATACATGTATATAAAAAAACACATAAAATAAAAGGTGATTTGAAACCTGAAACAAAGGTGATACAAAATATGATGATAAGGTGGCACTACACTTGAAACAAAGGTGATACAATTAATGTAATTCTCAGAAATAAGGTGATACATCTCTTAGCCTGTAAAAATAAAGTGATACAGCACCGGTAACTCTCAGAAAAAAAAAGTGATACAACGACCCACGACCCCGCAGAGACCGAGATTGTACTGGTACGACATTCGCGAAACATCCGATCAAGACTAACAGATCGATGTACATTTCTCCTCCTAAACTCATCGATTTTCCCTCCCCCGTCCTTCCCTGACTTAAAACTTTCCAGTCCCTTCACCCGTTGCTTAAAATCGTAAACTGATTTAATAAACTCATTTCTCTTAAGTTATTTTAAAACTTTATTGTGTGCTATTTTTAAAAGTAGCAGAGTTTGAAAAAACGAGCTTATTGGAAGCTTATTTCTATGTCACATTCGCTAATATGGCGATCGTTAGCGGGACGAGGTAAACGATATTTGATAAAACACTTGGATCAATTTAATCCTATCTTAGAGGATACAATGTATGGTTTATTGTGATGGATTGTGCACTGCAGAATGTACACAATGATCTATGTCTAACCAAAACACTTTGTCTGGCCTTAAAACCAATCATGTATACATCAAAAGTCCCCTAATGCAAAAAAAAATAAAACCAATTAAAATGCGATTTTTTTGTTTCTTTTATCAGCTAAAATCACAAACCTGTCAAAATTGTATGACACAAAATTTTTGAAACCATCTAGATATTAATTTAATTTAATTTGCTGTCTTTCATCGATACATGTTTACTCTGAATATATTTTTAAAAATTTTATTAAAATATTACACGAGACATTATTTCTACTATAACACGCAAATGCACTTTTCTTCTTCTTATATACACGTTAATTAATTTCATAAAATACTTTCTTTTTAAAAAAAAGATGTAGTTAACCGAGTTATCTCCCTTAAAAGGCATCTCTTACCTCCCTTTGTAAAACAACCTCAGTACGTTCCGTGTACTTTAAGTGAGCGAACACACAGACACAATGGCGTCATACTTCTGGAAAACTCGCTTGTATAATTAACGAACTTTGGGGAAATTTGACTGAACAGTCCTGTAGACCGTGGATCGATAGCGCGATGTCCATCAAAACACGTGGTCTAAACACCCAAACACCAGCCAAACACCGCCTGGCGTCTGCTGTCTCACCGAGTACGCAAATTTTAGTGACGTAAACGACACTAACAAGCTATCCGGTTACAAGTATGAACTTCCCGTCGAATCTCTCGCTCGTAGTTTCAGAAATCACAGAAACGCATTTCGTGAACACTTTTCATTTCGCTGATATTTTTTTCCCCTGCTAAAAACAAAAATCCATCTATACACATTAAAAATATATCATAACTTGATCGTGTGCCATTTTAGAAATCTCCCATAACTGGACATTTAAATGGTTAATTTTCCCTTTTTCTATTTAAAACGATTCGTGAAATGGGTTATTTCCCTTGAGAACCCAACAAAAGAGGCTTTGAATGCAAACAACATATGAATATTTTACTCAGCTGTTTCTTCAGCTATTATCTATAATGGGGCAAATGATGAATAAGCGCTTTGAAAATCTCGATCAAATAAGCAAGTATATGTTTTCAAATCGCTTCCTTCTAAAGATAAAGCAAATACAAGTCCTATTCACGTGGTCCTATTGATAGGACCACGACGTGAGGACATTTAGAGCTATTAGCTAGATAATATACAGATCCGCCCCGCACGTAATTTTTATCGTTAAAACAAGTTTTTATTTTTTATTATTATTTTGCTTATCTATCTGAATATCTCTCCTCATTAGGATTAGTTTTAACAGGAGGTATTTTTACATATGTATGTTATAGCCACACTTATAAAAAAAAAACATCACATAATGGAAGCTTTTAAAACTTCGTCAATTTTTAAAACAAATAATTTTCAAAGATCAAAGTCATCTTTCAGTGAGATATTTAAAATATTTTTAATGAGTAGTTTATTCCAAAATTATCTTTAGAATTTATAGTTGACATATAGATGGCCTATATCTTTATAGATATGACCTATGTCCAGATAGACATGACCTATGTCCGGATAGATATGACCTATATCCAGTCAAATATGACCTATGTCCGGATATGACCTATGTCCAGTCAGATATTACCTATGTCCAGATAGATATGACCTATGTCCAGACACATATGACTTATGTCCAGACACATACGACCTATGTCCAGTCAGATATTACCTATGTCCAGATATGACCTACGTCCAGATAGATATGACCTATGTCCAGATAGATATGACCTATGTCCAGACACATATGACCTATGTCCAGATAGATATGACCTATGTCCAGACACATATGACCTATGTCCAGATAGATATTACCTATGTCCAGATAGATATGACCTATGTCCAGACAGATATGACCTATGTCCAGTCAGATATGACCTATGTCCAGTCTGATATGACCTATGTCCAGACACATATGACCTATGTCCAGATAGATATGACCTTTGTCCTGACCACCAGTGTCTATATAGCTGGACCAGACTGAGGTCTGACCTTTACCGATTTACCTCATCGACACGATGTTACAATTAAATACACCACAACGAAATCCCATCCTAGGTTTCATAGACCGTCCACTGAGACTGACGTTAGAAACAATTAGCGCTGAAATCATGTTCAAACCTCCCTAAGGCTTGTTTGATAGACCTTACCGGACGCTCACGTTGAATAGAAAGAAAAATAAAATCACAAAATAAGTCTCAGATTACTTTAGTAATTCCTTTTTAAATAAAATACTTAAAAAAAACTTTTTAAAAAACCACGTTTTTCTTTTGGACTAAAAAGTAGAAAATAAATTTTCATACATTTGATGACAAAAAACGTGGGTACGTTCACCATCAAATTTCCCGACCCATCTGCCCGACCCACGTTTTTTGTTATCAAATGTATGAAAATTTATTTTCTACTTTTTAGTCCACAAGAAAAACGTGGTTTTTTAAAAAGTTTTTTTTAAGTATTTTATTTTCTCCTTTTTAGTCCGTTGCTACACATGAAAAACGTATTTTTTAAAAAGTTTTTTATATAGTTTATTTTCTACTTTATCTAATGACTTGATTAAGTATGACTTGACTAAGTGTTTATAAATACACGGACTAAAAATCTTGAGCGACCAGGATTCGAACCTGGGTTGTCGCGGCCACAACGCGAAGTACTAACCACTATACGATCACGGCCAGCGCGCTCACATCGATTGGGGCCGAAGTAACTGTGTCAATAGGCCTCCAGTCTTGGCGGTATCTTTAGAAATCATGTCCTCAATTTTATGGTCCTTGGGGCGTAATTAAATTAAGCTAATTACGGTCTCTAATTGCTAGTTTTTATGATTGCATCTGAAATTGTTAGGCGAAAGTAGCCTACATGCCAAATTTCAGATCTCTAGAGCAATCAGAAGTGGGCTAATTTTCGATGTCAATTTTAACAACAAACATCCAAACAAACAAACGCGAAGCTGAGTTAAGAATAAAATACTTAAAAAAACTTTTTAAAAAACCACGTTTTTCTTGTGGACTAAAAAGTAGAAAATAACTATTTACATACATTTGATGACAAAAAACGTGGGTACGTTCACCATCAAATTTCCCGACCCATCTGCCCGACCCACGTTTTTTGTCATCAAATGTATGTAAATAGTTATTTTCTACTTTTTAGTCCACAAGAAAAACGTGGTTTTTTAAAAAGTTTTTTTAAGTATTTTATTTTCTCCTTTTTAGTCCGTTGCTACACATGAAAAACGTGGTTTTTAAAAAAGTGTTTATAAATACACGGACTAAAAATCTTGAGCGACCAGGATTCGAACCTGGGTTGTCGCGGCCACAACGCGAAGTACTAACCACTATACGATCACGGCCAGCGCGCTCACATCGATTGGGGCCGAAGTAACTGTGTCAATAGGCTTCAAGTCTTGTCGGTATCTTTAGAAATCATGTCCTCAATTTTATGGTCCTTGGGGCGTAATTAAATTAAGCTAATTACGGTCTCTAATTGCTAGTTTTTATGATTGCATCTGAAATTGTTAGGCGAAAGTAGCATGCATGCCAAATTTCAGGTCTGTAGAGCAATCAGAAGTGGGCTAATTTTCGATGTCAATTTTAACAACAAACATCCAAACAAACAAACGCGAAGCTGAGTTAAGAAAAACGTTTTAAAAACGTGTTAAAATACTGGTTAAATTATTTTTTAGGTTGAAACCAAGAAAATAAAATTTCGATTTTTATTTAAAAAAAAAACAACAGAAAAACCATTATAGAGTAAATCAGTTGTTAAAAATTAAAATGACCCTATTTTCCTTCATTTAACTAAAAAATTAAGTTAAAGTACAAAACTACGTTGAGTTCTGAAATAAAATAAGAAGAATGGCCAGGTAGGAGATGAGTATTTGACATGTCATTGTCATGCCAATTAGGGCAAGGATCACATTTAGATCTCACCAAACAGCCGACGACGCTAAATCTGGCTTAAATTGGATTTGGTTACCCAAGTATTGTTTGAAATAAATCTGGATCCGTCTGGGCTAAACTCGCACAACTTCCGAAATCATTTCCGGTGTACGAAGTCGTTGTTTTAAAATCGTCCATCATTTGTTTGTTCCTTGTAATTTGAGTACCACTCTTAAAGTACAAACTTTGTGTAGCTGTTGTTTTTGTTTTGAGAATAAATAAAATAAATATCCACGAAAGTTTGAGACTTTAGACTAACAGTAAGTCGGCAATTGATAGCCACCTCAGTAGAATTTAATAAACAAATAGATGGGAAAGTGTTGTCCTTGTATTGGAGCTGAGTAAATAATTTGAAGATATTTGAAGATGAAGATTAGGTTTCTATTTTTTTAACTTAAATGGGTTGCATTAAAAACAATTAACTCGCAAATTAAATCTCAGCGAATTCCGTACCATCGGGTTCTCAAAAAACGTTGAAAGTGATGCAGTATTTTCAGTTTGATGTAGTGCTTATGAAAGTTGGTTCAGGAGTATAAAATTATATGCGTTCCTCCAACGTATTCTCATAAATTAAAATAGCTCATCCCCATTACATCACCAGCTTTTGTGACGTCATATATGACCTCATAAAGATATTTTTTGTTCGATTCTTATTATTTTATCGTTGAAGTGAAATTTTTACTTTTCAACTTTAAAAACTTTTTTTTTTAACTTTGAAACATGGAGACTCAACTTTTTTAAAACTTCTAAACAAACTTTTCCAATTTGTTGATGACATCCCTTGATAGCCGAATCAAACTCGCTCCAAACGTGCAGGCGTCTGCCGTCATCAGGAGAAGACAACTACTTGCAGAAAACCATCAAAAGACAACCACCAACCGACAACCACCAATAACCACCAACAGACAACCACCAACAGACAACAACTAGCAGGCAACCACCAACAGACAACCACCAACAGACAACCACCAACAGACAACCACCAACAGACAACCACCAACAGACAACCACCAACAGACAACCACCAACAAACAGCCCAAACACATAACCACCAACAGACAACCACCAACAACAATCACCAACAGACAACCCAAACAGACAACCCAAACACACAACCACCAACAGACAACCCAAACAGACAACCCAAACACACAACCACCAACAGACAACCCAAACAGACAACCCAAACACACAACCACCAACAACCACCAACAACAACCCCCACAGACAACCACCAACAACAACCACCAACAGACAACCCCCACAGACAACCATCCAACAGACAACCACCAACAACAACCACCAACAGACAACCACCAACAGACAACCGCCAACAGACAACCCAGACAACCACCAATAGATAACCACCAACAGACAACCACCAACAGACAACCACCAATAGACAACCACCAATAGACAACCACCACCACACAACCACCACCAGACAACCACCAACAACCAACAGACAACCACCAACAGACAACCACCTACAGACAACCACCACCACCAACAACCACCACTAACAACCACCAACAGACAACCACCACCAACAACCACCAACGGACAACCACCTACAAACAACCACAAACAACCACCAACAGACAACCACCACCAACAACCACCACCAGACAACCACCACCAACAACCACCATCAGACAACCACCACCAACAACCCCCACAGACAACCACCAACAACAACCCCCACAGACAACCACCACCAACAACCCCCACAGACCACCAACGAGGGAAACCCATTAGACCGAGGACAAGAGTCACAAGATTTCTAAACTTCACGACAGCAAGTGACGATGAAATCAGTTTAAAACCTCGCCACCAATTGCTGGGATGAGGTCTGGGCTAGGATTTATAGTCGGCGGCTGAGGCAGAAAGCTGTTGATTCCAGACAGTTCTAGAACTTTTAAGTGATTGGAAGTGAAGAGGGTGTAAAAGGGGAGAGTTTCCAACTAGTCGAGATTTTTTTTTTTAATTTTGTTTATTTTGCATAAGAAAACAACCAAGTAAAGCTTTCTCTAAAATATAAACTTAATATCGCTAGAGTATTTAAAATGTCACAAGTATCATCTAACTTATCAGTTAAAATATCAGTCTGGTAAGTCATGAAAGATAACACGCAAACCAAAAACATAATATTTAAGTAAACGTCTTTACTAGACATCAAACAATAAATACTATTAATTGATAATTTCTCTCATATAAAAGAAAGTATCAATTAATATTAAATATTAATTAATTAATTAATTAAATTAATATATTAAATTAATATTATTAATTAATTAGTATAAATCAAAAGGCCAACATAAATATCAAAACGATCTATCTCTCGGGCTTTAGAGGCTGCGATATGTATAGTATAAACAGATTGTGTATTGATTAGGTTCTGGCTATAATTGTTTATACAGCTAACTTGGTGAATTATGGGCTAAATGGTTATTCCAGGCCAAGACATAACCGTTAACCAGAAAACGGTTGCATCCACGTGTATTGATTGGCAATAAGAGCTATCGAACTGAGGCATTCAATCGTAATCATTTTGTTTTCATAAACGCAATAACAATTTACAGGTCCTGTACCTGGACCACGTGACACTCCCCACCAATCACAACAAGTTTAATGAAGGTGGTATTGATGTTCTCATCGACGGTTCTCAAGCTCCATACCACTACTCAAGATTGAGCTCTTTACCTCTGACTAATTAAACTCTTAACCTCTGACTAAAACTTTTAACCTCTGATCAGATAAGTTCTTAACCTCTGACTAGTTGAACTCTTAACCTCTAGCCAGATAAGCTCTTAAGCTCTCACCAGATGAGCTCTTAACCTCTGACTAGTTGAACTCTTAAGCTCTGACCGGATGAGCTAAAACACTGTCAGAACACGTAAGTCTGGAACAGTGTAATACAGACAGCCTGCAGTAGGGCACGACGCAACGGTTCCATCTGGTTCTAGATGTGCCTCCAAGAACAGTTTGAGAACCCCTCGTCTGGGAATCAGGTTACTTTAATGAACCTTGAGCACTTAATGGGTGATCGCATTCAAAATAACATCCAAGTTGCCGAATCAAAGAACAACATTTTAATGATACTTGATTTTAATAGACGTAACCTTTCAGCCACCAGTATAGAATACTACATTGCAGAGCTAACTAGCCATTAGTATTAAAGACATGCAGACTATATATATATATATATATATATATATATATATATATATATATATATATATATATTATATATATATATATATATATATATATATATATATATATATATATATCAATTTCATGTGCGAGTTCCCTCTAGTCACCAAACTTTTCATTTGAATTATATTACCAGTATTTTTCTCATTTCTCTGTTGTTTTTCATAAAAAATTGTAGACGAATAATTTTTTATTCAAATCGAACAACTGTTCATCAAACTGCCTTTTAAAAGTTTTCAGATTACACATCCTCACCCTCCCACCAGCCACCTCTGATTAACACCCGCGGCATACACCAAGTATCCCTACGTCGGAAGAATAAAGTCGACCCCCCCCCCCAGTTAAAAAAAACAACAAGTCCCCTTACTGTTGTAAAAAAAGGTGAGCGATATCCGTGACAACCACAACAAGTGATGTCGTGTCACCTTGTACTTTAAGCCAAATTGTACTGTTAGTGACACTTTGATCTGGCCTCCTGCCAGAGGATAAACCTACCTCTCTGTCTGTCTGTCTGTCTGTCTGTCTGTCTGTCTGTCTGTCTGTCTGTCCGTCTGTCCGTCTGTCCGTCTGTCCGTCTGTCCGTCTGTCCTTCTGTCCGTCTGTCCGTCTGTCCGTCTGTCCGTCTGTCCGTCTGTCCGTCTACTCTCGGTTATCAACCTATCTGCCGATATATCTGCTCTCCACTATTTCACAACTATCTGATCTGAGAATTTCGCTCATCACTCTGCCCCCCTCCCCCGTATCTTCCATCACCATCCCCATCTGTCAAGCGGTGACCTTGAGTAGAAGCAACAGCTTAAAGTTTCTATGAAAATATTTTTATATCTCTTTCAAAGTGCATGATAATTGTCGTCATATTGATTTTAAATGTATTGATACACACAAAAAAAGGGAGCGGGGAATGGTTTGGTGTTTAGTGGTAAAAACACATTGCAAAATTATTAACATAAACAGATCAATAATGAACACGGGCAATTAAGTAGTTTTATCCACACCATAATCATCTTCATCCACAGTGAAACCATCATCATCAACATCCACAATGGCACCTTTATCATCTACATCCAGTTACACCATCATCTTCCACAGTGACACCATCATCATCCACATCCGCAGTGACACCATCATCATCTACAGTTACACCATCATCATCCACAGTGACACCATCATCTTCCACAGTGACACCATCATCATCTACATCCGCAGTGACACCATCATCATCTACAGTTACACCATCATCATCCACAGTGACACCATCATCATCTACAGTTACACCATCATCATCCACAGTGACACCATCATCATCCACAGTGACACCATCCACATTCACAGTGACACCATCATCATCCACAGTGACACCATCATCATCCACAGTGACACCATCATCATCTACAGTTACACCATCATCATCCACAGTGACACCATCATCATCCACAGTGACACCATCCACATTCACAGTGACACCATCATCATCCACAGTGACACCATCATCATCCACAGTGACACCATCATCATCCACAGTGACACCATCGGCATCTACATCCACAGTGACACCATCATCATCCACAGTGACACCATCATCATCCACAGTGACACCATCATCTTCCACAGTGACACCATCATCATCTACAGTTACACCGTCATCATCCACAGTGACACCATCATCATCCACAGTGACACCATCATCTTCCACAGTGACACCATCATCTTCCACAGTGACACCATCATCATCTACAGTTACACCATCATCATCCACAGTTACACCATCATCATCCACAGTGACATCATCCACATCCACAGTGACACCATCATCATCCACATCCACATAGTGACACCATCATCATCCACAGTGACACCATCATCTTCCACAGTGACACCATCATCATCTACATCCAGTGACACCATCATCATCGACAATGATAGCATCATCATCCACAGTAACACCACCATCATCCGCAGTGACATCACCATCCATAATGACACCATCATCAGTTTCATCACGTCAGTAACTAAGCCATGGACCAACCCTAAACAAAATATACTAGCCCTTTTAAAGCTTCGCGCAGCTAAAAAAAATCTATTTTCGGAACGATCCATAAAAGCGCTGGTCTATAAATAGCATCCTTTTTGATTGACAGTTTTTCTCTTTAATTATGCCAAGAACAAAGTTGTATTTGTTTCGTGAAAAAAACCATAAAAATGTCGCCTTTATTCGGGTGTAATTTTGCACCACAATGCAATATGTGAATCGATTGGCTTATTATAATCAAAGGAAGTCTGTTTTTTTTTTGCTAGGGTTAAAAGGGGCGGAGTTTCACGTCTAAACAGGTTCTATTGCAACACAGGTAGGACAATGGGAATCAAACAGAGGTTTTTCATTCAGTCCATGTCGTATTCCAGGTAAGATTACGAAAAGTGTCAAAGTTAGGGTTAGAATTGGGTTACAGCTAGTGTCATTGCCAGGGTTGGGGAAGTGGTACTTGTAAACACCTTTGATGCGTCTGGTCATCCCACCACTACGACCACCTTTACGCTCACCACCCCACCACTACGACCACCTTTACACTCACCACCCCACCACTACGACCACCACCCACCACCTCACCACTATGACCACGACCCACCACCCCACCACTACGCTCCCCACCTTCCAAACCCTCCCCACCACCACCACCTGTTAGTTTACCTCCCACATACAACTATATAAAAATGTTTTTGTCTCTCCTACATAAACAACATCACATCAACACGACCATAAACCTCTACAACCCCCCCCCCCCCCCCTCCCATCTCCACTACCACCCTCTGTTCCTGAAGATGGACGCCATTAATTTGTTATTAACTCGACGTAGTAAACAATCAAAAACCGAACATCAATTTTATTGATATCAAACACCGCGCACTTTCCACTTTTTTTTTGTTGAAAAAAAAAAAGATAAGCTTGACCTTGACCTTGTTTTCGCCTGCAGACAACAACTACCCCACGTGACGAAAACTAACGTGCCCACGTGCTCATTAATTAACGCCGCGGTATTGATAAAGAAAACAGTCGTCTGCGAATGGCGGGAAAAGACAGACGTAAGGGATGGATTGTTGACGTGCTGCAGTTGTTTCCCCTGCGTCGCCTCGGTCCTGTGATTAAAGCCTCAAGTGCTCCCATGCTCTCCGCCATCCAAATCGAGGCTAGAAAATGAGATTGTGGGAGAAAAACGTATTGATCTCGCGCCGCAACGTTGGTTAGAACGAGAATATGCGAGACCACAATGGCGTCAGTGGTGCGAGGGTAACAGGCAATCACCCCGGGCCTCGTTACGTCATCAAACGTCTCGAGCAATTCAACTCAGATCACGTGACCATACGGCTATGAGGGGCGTGGCTTTCTTTAGAATATCTAAACATTAATCAGCGAGAGACTCACATGCATCAAGAGCATTCGCATCAAAAACTGGTGTTCTATTACATGATAATACTACATATACACAATTTTTCATTGCAATCATAATCACTCAACTATCCAATCACTCAACCATGCAATCATTCAACTATTATATCACTGAACTATCCAATCACTCAACCATGCAATCATTCAACTATCCAATCACTCAACTATCCAATCATTCAACTATCCAATCACTGAACTATCCAATCATTCAACTATCCAATCATTCAACTATCCAATCATTCAACTATCCAATCATTCAACTATCCAACTAATGCAATAAATCAATTATGTTACACATGAAATCTGCTATTACTTCATACCAAAACAACCCTAACCCTAACCACCAACAAATAATGGCTAAGCATCCACCACATATCCTAACCACCAACAAAAATTACCACATAAACCAATGACATTATCTATCAACTTATCTATCTTATTAATCTCCCTACTTGTATCTATCCAATTCTTTAAAATTAAATTATTTTAATAGACTGGAAAAGTGGTTCCAAAAGTGGTTCCACTTTGTGTTGCCAGAAAGCATATTTTTGAACCAAAATTGAGTATTTTATAACATTTGTGAAATGAGTACAAAGTCACTTCCGGTTTTACTAAGGCTAGAAATATTTAAACACAAAATTACTAATAATATAATAGTAATTTACCAAACATTTTTATTTTTATTTGGATTAGTATAGTCAGGGTGTTATGGTGAAAGGGGATGTTATATTATTTAATATAAATAAACTACTAGGCTATATTCCATTGTAATAATAAGTAAAGCGTAATTAATATCAACATTTTAATATAGGCCTAATCAATCTAGATCGACCTCTGACTATGGGGTCATCTATTAACGATGTCACAACGATGCCAGACCTCCCCCTTCCCCAAAAAAGTAAACCTATGCCAACACACCCCCCCCCCCCCCCCATTTTGTTTTTAAAGCACCGAATTTCATAAAATATTTAGACCTATGAGCTTTTCCAACATTCAATGTAGGCCTATTGATGAATTATTTTATAACAATTTATAAAACAACTTTTAATAATGCAAATTAAAGGCTTAAATTCAGTTTCTTAACATGAGTGTTTGTTGAACATGGAAAAGTGTCATCTTACTTTCTGAACCCCCTCCCGCCCTTGACTTAAAGGTCCAAATCTCCCCCACTACCTCAAAGTCTTTTATGGACGACCACTTCAGCATTTTGCTATTATTTATAGGATATTCATTAATTAGTCATACAAACCCAATTATATTTGTTGTTGTGATGGTATCTCTGTCATTACAATTATTAAATAGTTTATCTTAACTCAACATTTCCCCTAACCTCATTTGCTATAGCTGCTTATCCTTATAGAAAACATATTTTCCTCAAATATCTGGAATGCATCTGATCAGCAACTGTCTTTTTCTTTTGTAATATATTAACAATTACAACATGTTCATAAACTTGCACGGCCAATAACAACACATTACCAGGAAACAGGTAGGGATTATAGTTTGGTGTATTTGTGGTTGATGGTTAGTTATCAGCCATGCTTCACTAAGCCTGGTCTACATTTATATGCTGGTATGGCTAGAATTGACAAAAACCCATATTCTTGATTCTTCCCTTAACATTATGTTTAACATCTATGATAGATATATGCAAATGTAAGACTTAGAGTGGGACTACATATTTGTGAACACATTTGCTAAAGCAAAAGTTCTTGAGTTGAAATTTTAATCCTTTAGGTTGTCTCTGATTCAAAGTCAAAGCAGCTTTAACTGGTACCTGACTGGTTATAGACAGTAAAACTTAGTAAAAGCTGTTTGACATTTTGCTGACCATAAAATTTATTAATATGGAGAGGCAACAAAACTAGGTGAAATCTACTTCAGCACCATATTCTTAAAAACTATATTTTTCGCCAGTTTAAGTTAATTATTGAATTAAGGTAGCAATAATATAGTTTCCGCTTACACCAGCACACACAACCAGTGCTGAAAAAAAAATAAACATAACAAAGTTTATGATTTTCTTTTTTTAATTGCCATATTCATTCAGAACTAACATAATAAAAAATAGTTGTTCAATATGAACAAGTTTTCTTGGGTCCAACATGTATCCTAGGATCAGTTTTTAAATTGAGCTTCATCTTGACTTTTGTCTTCTCTGTATGCAGTTGTATAATCCACAGTATCTAAAAAACATAAATAAATTTCATAAACTGTTATATTAAATTCATTATGTTTACATACTTTCAACTCTTAATGTTATAAATAAAAATATTTGTCTGTCTTATAAAGATCATAGAGCAATGATGTGTATTTATGTATTGGATTGTATGGGCTATCAAACCATTACCATTCATTAAAAATATAGGTCTAATAATTTACTTTTAATATTTTAATGTAAGGAGTTTGTCATTAAATACAATAGGCCTTCAAAAGAGTCCAAAAGTCATGTATTTATTATTAAAATAAAAAAGGTATCAATAAAGATCTACTACTTATGTTTAGCCACCTCAGGAATTAGTTGAAAATTGATATTCAAACTAGGCTACTATTACTATCATTAATTCATACACATACTAGAATAAATATTAGGATAATTATATTAATTTGATTAGTAAGTTAATCCATCTATGACAATTGACACCTTTTGGCTTTATCAACTATTCTGCATTTTAAATTCTAAAGAACACTACATAAGACTAAGAGTAGACTAAGTCATATATTAAGTTAATTAAGTAGAACTAAAATAAGCTCTTTACTAGTAAGCCTACTCTTCTATTCAGTAATTTTTACTATTATTATTAGAGGCCTAAAATTACTGTTAGACTACTAATCTAGATTAAACTTAAATTTTGGATATTATTTAATGTACTAGTCTGTAACCTTTTATTTAGGCTACATGTAATTTTTACAGTTTAAAATTGTAGCCTTATTAAGCCTAGTTAACTTTATTTAACTTACATACTAATACTAACTACCTACGCTATCACAGGCAGAGTTTCTTCCAGGCATCTTTTCGGGCGAAAAATTTTTACCGCCCCCCCGAACGAAATGAAATTTATATAATTTATATAGAAAATATATACTTTTTACAGTGTCCGCCCCCCGAAGAAAGTCTATCGCCCCCCCCCAAAAATTTCAAGTGCCTCCCTGGAGAAAAAAGTCTGGAAGAAACACTGATCACAGGCCTACTAGACTACTACTAAGCTACTACATCTAAATCTACAGACTAGATAGGCTTACTGAAACTAAAAGTAATATGACAACTGTAAAAATTAAGCATACTTTATTTTTTTACAATACTATTTTAAGCCTATAGACCTACTGCTATTAAATATGAATCTATTAGTTATTAGACTAACATAAGTCATCATAAGTCTAATTAGTAATTACCTCTAACTAGGCCCTTATCATAATAACAATGTAATTGAAGTATTAGGACTGTCTACTGTACCATAGCGTATATTATCCTAAATAAAATGTATTTTGTACAGATCTAGTAATTTAGTAAGTATTAACTATTAAAATTAAATTAATATAGAAATTATTGGCCTACTAAATACATTGATACATTGTCCTGCTATACATTGATAGTTTGTCGTCCTGTTTGTTTGTCCTACCATACATTGATACATTGTCCTGCTATACATTGATAGATTGTAGTCCTGTTTGTTTGTCCTACCATACATTGATAAATTGTCCTGCTATACATTGATAGATTGTCGTCCTGTTTGTTTATTCACTAATGTCATGATTTTGCAATTATGAGGTTGTGTGTATTATAATATACCTAGTAACTGTATAGAGTAACTATACTTACTAATACTACTACGATAGTAAATATATTTACTACTATTTACTTCTATTTATTAGTACAATCATTATAGAATATAGGCCTAGATCTACTTATTCATATTGATTTATTTAATATAGATTTTTATAAAATATATTAATATATGACTTCTAGATCTAGACTAGAGTAGATCTCTACTACTTGACTTACTTAATAGATCTACTGTCTTACAATATAAAGTTACTTAACTAACTATAAGATCTAGATCTAGATCTATAGTTAGTATTATTGAGTATTGAATTAAGTATTAAGTGTATAAATTAAATAGAATAGATCTCTAGTATTTTTATATTTAATAAATATTATAATTAAACATATTAAAAAGCCGTAACATACTAGATCTACTACTAGACTAGATGTCTATATAGTATATAGATCTAGATTCTATACTAGATCTAGATCTATCTAGATCTATATCAATATCTAATATCTAGACGTCTAGATCTAGATCTAGATCTATCTACTCTAGATCTAGAGTCGTAGACGTCTAGATCTAGATTCTAGACTAGATCTAGATCTAGATGGGATAATATTAATAGATTCTAGAATAGATCGCTAGAGTACTCCATCTAGTACTAGAATCTCTATAAAAATATCTAGTCTAGATAATCTAGATCTAGATTAGATCTAGAAACTTATAGCTAGATCTCTAGCTTAGAGCACTCACAGTCACAGTGAGTAGTCACAACACAGGCCTATCAAAAATAATGAAACGTGCGTTAAAAACATTCTACAAAAACATTGGTAACGATTAATAAGAATAATGTTAGATATTAGTAATCTGAGCATAACAGTCATAAAGAAATAAGCCAACTATAATGAAAAGGGATACAAACGAATTTTGAAAGCCTGAATCGAACTGAAAATATTCCCTAGTTCGCCATTTTGTTTTCTTGAATCACCTTGTTCGTATTTTTCACGGACAATAAATGTTATGACATTTATCGTTTTCCTCTCCCTGGCCACTTCAGTTCAGTTCAAGGTGGGGTTGAGGGCGGTTTTATTAAATATTTAAATTTATACAATAATTCAAAATCATTTTCAACGGCTTATGTTCAACACAAAAATATGAAAATGAGTGTAATCGATGGTTCCTAGTCGACTTTAATTTTTAAAGTTGTAGCTATAATTTTATCGCTTGCCATATTTTTTAAAATAATTTTTTAAAAATTTAGTATGATTACATAGACTTTTCCAGTCTATTACGAAACTAATACCTGACCCAGTTTCTGGTACATTAGCTAAGGCCACCGTATGACGTAATTATTCTTTTAGTATCCTCATTGTTTTAACTAATAAATTTGTTTTCCGCCCCTCACTCACACCAACCACCCTACAACATGCTGTCTCCCTATACACCCACAAACAGTGTTTCTTTCAGAGTTTTTCCTCGGGGGGGGGGGGGGGGCACTTGAAACTCTTGGGGAGGGGGGACAAAACACACGGGTAAAAATATTTTTTTTCTTTATAAATTATATTTCGGGCATACGGGGTGGGGGCGGTAGACGTGCTTCGGGGGAAGGAGGGGGGGGGGGAAGCAATAACAGATGGCTGAAAGAAACACTGCCCCCAACTATTCGCTATTTGGGGTGCGTATAACCATTTATAACTTCAGCCTCTGCTACAAAACACGTTGGGGAAATCAAACAGTGGTGTTAAGCAAATTTACAGCGCTAAAAATAGCCATGTTGGTTTTTCCTGCTAGAGCTTAGCCATCATGTTTCGACCAAAGGACTCCGTCAATAAAACACCGGAATAAAAAAAAGTGAGAAGATTAAACTCCGCCCACTTTGCCTCGCTTTAAATTTGTTTTTATTTATCCGATACGGTTTTTTATATTGTGTAAAAAAGTAGGCCTCTAAATAATCAATAAATAGCTTTTCGGCAATCCAGGATGGTTAAAGATATTCGAAGGGAAAGTTGTCGATACAACTTGAGCGAATTCAACAGCACATTGAAGTTTAGGTACATTCATTGGCAATGTACCAGCGACCAGTTCCCTTTATATGTTAGTTTTGGTATGCGCCTGATAACTACTAGAAAACTGTAACTGTGGTCCTGTAGTCAAAGATCACGTCTCCGGGATTCTTTTATCGGAGGCCATTTTCTTCAGGTTCTATTATTTTGTAAATTGTCGGCCTCTCGTGGGTTTATTTTGGGTAACTTTAATTAAAATGCACGTTGCCGGGATCTTTTTGTTTGTGGCCATAATGTCAGAGGTTGTTTTGTCTGTAGCCATTGTATTAGGAGTTCTTTTGTCTATAGCCATATTATCTGGGGTTCTTTTGAATAATGAGAAAGCCATATTATGAGAACGATGATAGCAAGAGTTCGTTTTTTTACCATAGAGCTCTATTATCCGATGTCGTTATGACATGGGTAATTATCTGACTATGAAACTCCGTAAAAACAAAATTAGCGACTAACTTCAAAACAGAAAAAGCAATAGAAATATTGATATTCGCTTATTGCGACGTTACTTCTGTAATGCAATCCATCCTTTAATACTGCATCAATCGATATAAGATCGATATTTACAGGCTGTACGAAATAGAAGATAATTAAGAAATCTCAAAGGATAATCCGACTAGCTGCTCCACTAGCGGGCTGATTTAATATGATAACAGACGCGGAGATGTTTTGATTGCTGGGTTAATTATGACGGCCGTGGTGGAGTGATGAGCTACTCCTGTTGGTTGATGGGGATTTAGGTTCACGTCATATTATTCGTGTTGTTTGATCTTGCTTTAATTTTTCATGCGTTGTGTTTTTTGGTTTTATTTGTAAGTGTATTTAGTTTTGTCTTATACAAAAAAATGGGATGGGATCCCGTTGTTTGACGGGGATTTTGCTGTGGGTTGGGGTTTCTATTGTGGGTCGGTATTTCTGTTGTGGGTCGGGGTTTTGTTATGGGTCGGGGTTTTGTTGTGGGTCGGGGTTTTGTTGAGGGTCGGGGTTTCTGTTGGATGTCCGTGGGTCGGGGTTTCTGTAGTATGTTATGTCCGTGCGGCGGATGATAAAGCATACGACAACAAACCCACAAATCTCGAGGTCAAAGTCCTTGAGTCCACCCAGCTGTGATGCGTACCTAACCAACGTTTCCGAGAGTAACGCCGGCTGATCACACTATCCCTTCATATGCCGAGGTCACAAAAACAGATGAACTCTACTTCATCTGTCACATGGACCGCCAGGTTCGAAAGACTAGCTTTACTTATTTTTACCATTTGTCGGGGTTCCATTTTGTTGGATGTCCGTACGTCACTGTTTCAGTCATTGGGTTCCAATGGTCAGTTCTTTTCTTATAGTGCCAGATAGGTAGCCGTTACTATTTGTATATACGTTTTATTTAAATATTATTTGGTGATATTGGATGTTAGTTCTTTTATTAGTTGTACAGACTAGTGTTCTGAATGTATTGGGTAAGCAATAGTAGCTGTCAGTGCGGAATGTCTAACAGAAATTGCTAGCTGTCAGTCTGATGGACTGACGGACCGGGCAATAAGTCAGTAGTACTATGACAGACGTGACTGTCTGGTCAAACGACCACCACCCCACCCCAGCAGACGTCTGGCGCCAGACGATACACGTCCGTAATCAAATAGTACCAGCCGCATTAAACGTTGGCGGGAAAAGTCTGAATAAATTGTGCCATTAACCTGGGATGAAGCCATTAAATCAGGCGCTGTGTCTGAGACTACAAGAGTACTTTCTACCCCAACTTCCTGTCACCTGGTTCTCTGTGAGGTTTGTCACTGTACGATTTATGGCAGGGGGCTCAGCACAATGTTTATGTTTTATGATTTGGGCGTCAAAACTATAAACAAGTTGACATTTTATTAGTTTATTTACAAATTGCTATTTTATTATTTTATTTACAAAACTATAAATAAATGCATTTTTTTTTTATTTTATCTGGAAAAACTAAACAAATGGACATTTGGTTATTTGTATCTACAAAACTATAAATAAAACACCATTTTGTGACTTTATCAACAAAACTATAAATAAAGGAACATTTTATTACTGGATTCTTCTCGACAAAGTACAATGTGCTGTTTAGACGTGTTGTTAAGCTGATGTACTTACATACATGCGTGCGACTGTGCATCTGTCATTTAGCTTACCGTAAGACTATTATTTCTTTAACTATAATATTTGCATAGTTTGATTTAAGTTTATCATTTTATGTGCTATGTATTTTCTAGTAGATCTACGCCCTTAATTTGTTTAAACCAAAATTTTAAATACTAAAATTCAATGCATAATTAGTATAAAACTACATGTGGTCAAACCCCCGCTATGGTAGAATCGAATACGCTCCAAGCACCTAAAACCAGCACCGATTTCAGCCCAGTCGCGTTACAATTCAGGTACCCATTATAGCTGAGTAAAATCTAGATCTTGGGGCTAGCAATCGTATCTACAACCGCTCAACGCGTCATCAATTACACCTTACACTAACTCAAACTCTGAACCACAGTTTACTGTAAACCTTCGCCCAGAAGATTTAAAAGGTTAACGTAATCGTTTATGCCAACAACACGATACAACAAATTGATACGGGGACATCGATCCCAAACTTCTATCTCGGTCAAAAGTCTTTAAAGACATACATCGACTTGTCGTCAATGTTACCATTACACTTATACCTGACCTTTTTATAAAAATTCGATTTCAAAACAATCTTTTGACGCTGGTGTTTCCTTCTTAGTTCACAAACCGGATGTTTATCTTTCTCTTGTTTACAAACTGAAACCAAAATGGCGCGAGTTTGCAATCATCCTTCTACTAAGTACTCCACCGTAAAGTCCCGCCAACGCCGTAGTACTCTAAAGATTCACGTCTCAAGTTTCTGATCTACGAGTTTGTCAGAACAACAGGTTGACACAAAGTCAGGAATTAAAGAGTTAAGCCTCAAGCGAAGGCCGAGAAACAAAAATAATTTTAATTAGGTGGACATTGAAAGAGAAAATTTAAATCGGACAAAACAACAAGAACGTAATTAACATTGGTCAGACCAGAAAATCGGGATCAGATTAATGAAAAAAATAATGCGATCGGTCCATATTAGACAGAATATCAGAAAGGAACTTTGTGTTTTAAAGTAAAGCAATAATTAATTGATAACTTAATTATTTTTCTTCGTTCTTAATTCTAGAACCAAGAACAAACTACAATGTAGCAATTTTTTTTTAAATTGTGTAGTTGTGTCTCCTAGAAGAGTTGCTGTCCCGAGATATCGGGCCTAATCTGCCCGAGGGTTCGAACGCGAGACTTTCGGTTTAGCAACCATAAGCTTCGCGGACTCGACACGTAATTGATCTGTTGATAATCTGTCATTTAGGTGGATTTTTCGGCTAAATTTAAATTCCACGTATTTTAACGATCTGACTCAATAAGCAACAATTAATTTAATAAATCAAGACAGCAAAAACAATCAAATCTTAATACCAGCTATGATTTCGTGGGGAAAATTATTTAAATAACAAAATTAATTACCATTAACCTATTACACAATTAACGTATCGAACAATTTTCTTCGTTCGATAAGAACTAATAAATCCATAATGTTGAAAAAGTTTCAATTCCAATCACAAATTAGCTGTTTGTTTTTCGCGCAATTTGTGAACAAGCTCGGTGACGGCAACGATCCGTGACTACATATCCATTAACTATCGATTAATTTATCCATTGGATACGCATGAATGAACATGACCACAAAACTAGATCACACTAATGATGCGTGAGAATATTCGAGAATATTCGAGAATCATTCAACATGAAACTTGACAGGGGCGGGGAACAGACGTTGTAGCATACGACAGGATGTAGGCGGCTTTGGTCGTCTGCGACCTAGATAAGTGACAACCTAAGTGGGTGAGAAGTTTTGGACTTATTTTAAAGACATTGATTGTGTGCGTATTGGTGACTGAATAATGATTGTAGGTATCTTGAAGGGAAATAAATGTGTGGATAATGATATTATGTATCATAATTATAAGGGAACTAAATGTGTGGACACAGGTGGAGTAGAAAATCATTAAATAGCGAGTGATTTATTGTTAAATAGCTAATGATTGATTATATAGATCACGTGACATTACTGTGTGGATCGTGATATTGTGCATGTGGTTCTCGTGGGTCATGATAATGTGGGATATCAATTTATCATTGTATGTCTTATGATTATGTCAGTATGATAATGTGGGTAATCATTGTATGTGTTTTGGTTATGTCAGTATGGATTCTGTGTGTATGTTGATTAGAGGTTCTTCAAGGCGCCCCGTAGGGATGATGGGGAGGGAGCAAGTCTAACTCCCTTCCCCCCCCCCCCCCCCCTCCCATGCGACGAAATAGAAAAAGTTTATAATTTATATACAAAATATATGCTTAAACCGTGTTCGCCCCGCCACACCCCCAGTAAAGTTTAAAGTGCACCCCCTACCCCTCCCCACCGAGGAAAATGTCCGAAAGAAACACTAGTGTTGACGGAGCTGCAGAAACTGAGTGTATCGATCAAAACATACGACAAGATTGATTGCGTTTCTTGTAATGGAGAGAACCGACCCCTCACGACTCTGGTTAAGTGAGCGATCGCGTCCAAACTTGGCCTTGACCTTACCATTTTGTAGGTTATCTCCCTGCCATGTCTGTTGACTACCAAACGACATACGCACCAGATGGCCAAGACACATGGTGGGGGAGGGGGGTGGAGGGAGAAATGTTTTCATAGAATCAACAGAGCAGAAAGATTGCCTAAGTATTTAACACAACGGGAGAATATTCTATCAAAGAAATAGTCCACTGGTAAGATTTGATTTGTTTTGTTGTTGTTGTTTTTTTTGTGTGTAGAATAAAATTAGTTAGACCAAAGTTCGATATGTCATTGATGACTTCAAATCTCTAGATAGATATGAAGGTGCAAAGATGTCTAAATTCTAATGAGCTTGTGTGGGAAAATGGAATCCTGAATTATTCTTTATGCGGGTGAGGATGTCAATTTATTGAACGAGGAACGTTAATGTTTGTGCAATTAGGAAAACATGTAAGTAAAATTAGTAAGTTGAAAAAGTTGAGTTAATGTGTTTTTAGGAAACCTGGTAAGTTGAATAATTGTTATCAGCTATACTTTTTATTTCTTCGGCTAAACAATAAAAGGCAATATATCTGTGAGTGCAATGTACTTGTGAGTACAGTATATTTGTGAATACAGTATACTTGTCAGTACAGTGAGCTTGTTAAGTACAGTATACTTTAGAGTACAGTGTACAATATCCAATAGTAAATAAAGGCTATTCTCTACTGATAGAGACAATCTCTCATGCACCAAATTCACACATACACTGATCACATATCTCTATCAATCCACATATGGACCAACTCCTACACTCACACCTCCCTCAACAAGAAAAACAACAGCGCGTTGTGAAATTACTCCCCTGTGGTTTTACCATACATCTTTTACCTAACCCTTTCCAATGATTAAATCTTCTAGCGGAATGTTGATTTTAAAATCGATAATTTAGAAAATCCACTCATTCGATGGGTATTGTTTAGACCAACTTGATAAACATTTCACATCATAACATGTACATAACGAATACATTTACAAGCATATAGATTTATCTCTCTCTCTCTCTCTCTCTCTCTCTCTCTCTCTTTATATATATATATATATATATATATATATATATATATATATATATATATATATATATATATATATATATATATACAGGCCTACTATTATTTATAAGTTTGTAAATAGCATAAACATATAAAAACATAAATATATATACATACATATATATATGCATATGAATGTATGTGTGTGCTTAAATGAGATGCACACACACAAATATATATATACTAGCTGCATCCCGTGCTCCGCCACGGTAAATATTTTTTAAATGTACCAACAGAACAAAACTAAACACAACACAAACGAACGCAAAAAAAAAAAAAAAAAAAACAACGAAAAAACAAACACAACACTCATAACATAAACACAATTTAAATGCAATCATAAAGGCATATTGCTCACAGTATAGCCCCGTAGCGCCAAATTGCGCCCTTTCCGGTGATTTGCACCCCCCCCCTCAAACTTTCGATTTGCACCCCTTCCCCCCCCCCCCCCCCGCCCTAAAACTTTCGATTTCCACCACTCCCCCCCCCCTCGCAAATTTTTTCCAACCCACTTTGGCGCCCCCTAAGGTCGGCACCCGGGGACATATGCCCCCCCCCCCCCTCGCTACGCCTCTCCTATAAAACCCGAAAGATAGAATAATAATTAGAAAACAGTATAAATAATAGGCAGTATCTATAATATATACAATATTTCACTTTATCCATTCACGCATTTTTTTCCAGTACTTTAAATTTTAAAAATTTTCAATAGAGTTTCATAACTAAAACCATTGCGCACCTAATGAACGTGATGACGCGTCTATAATAGTGCTGAATAGTTGATTAAAAATTATAAGTAATAAACAGTAGGGCCTACATTCAGTGAATAAAATAAATAAAAGATTGCCTTTTCTCAATCCATGCTAATTATAATTTTCTAACAATTTCCTCTTACACATCCGAATAATTTGCATTCACATTTTGCTAATTATTTTATTGCAACACTAATTCCTTCTATGACGAACGTATATTTGCATTCACATTTTTTATTAGCGTGAGTTTAATGTATTTTTAAATTACCTCCTTTGTCAAAATTAGAAAAGAGTTAAATTAATTTGATTTTTCTACCCTACTGTTATTATCTTATTAAAATGTATCCACTTTTTCTGGGAGCCTAAACGAAAATGATATTTGACATTAATCTTTTTAATACGTTTCAGCAATGTGCGTGTATTTAATATTTTCTTGACGTTATGCGAAAGAGTAAAAACCGTGGCAATTATAAAATAGCTCTATGCCGCTATATAAACAAACCCTACTCTATTACTTATAATAAGACACTGCGGTGCACTGAAAAGCACAGCATGGTGCGAGTGTTTACTTTTATAGTCCCAAAATCTATAGCGATGACGGACGGAAGGAAGGAAGGAAGGACAGACACAGCCCGCTTATATTATAGATATATATATATATATATATATATATATATATATATATATATATATATAATATTTCTGCATCCACCCATGCATAACCGCTCACCACCAACTGGTACACCGTGTACTTACCGCCAGTTCCAGAAAGTTCCATACATCAGCTAACACACACAGACGTCCCACCGCCGTGTGAGTACGACGTCCCAGCAGAAACGCACGTCCCTAATGCTTGTGTTACCAACACCGCGTTAAGTAAACCTCTACTTACGCCATTAGCTCCTCCAGCCTGTACTCCCGGCTCCGCGTCGTGCGTCGATGACAGAGACACAAGCAGCTAGTTTTAATGGAGTCAATTATTCCCCATTTCTCCGCTTCCCGATCGATTTTTCCTGGCTCTCTTTTTCTATTCCTAAATTTTCTCCTTCAAAATTTAAATTCCTATTTTTTAAAATAGTCACAGATTTATTTCTATTTTTAGATTTTCCGACGCCCGTAAGCCTAACCCGCTTGGGTCACGAGGAGCCTATCGAGAAATATTCAATCAGAGCCCGCGTTAAATGACCTAACGTGATCAGATTGAGCATTACTCGAGCATGAGTAGCGCTGCTCAACTCTCGCGAATCTCCGAGATTCTCGCTCGTCTGTGTACTAGCAGTAAACCCGTGAAGACGGACGGGGCTGTAATGGTGTTTTTTGTTCCTTGACTATCACAGCCAAACATGCTGGGAGGATAATCACGTGATTAATAAAAGATACGCACAGTGTTGGGTTTCCTGGTGAGCTGCTGGGCTTTGATTAATGGAACAAAACAGTGCATTGATTATAATCTACAGTTTTACACGCATATAGGCATATATATATATATATATATATATATATATATATATATATATATATATATATATATATATATTATATATATATATATATATATGTATATGTATATGTATATGTATATATGTATATATGTATATATATATATATATATATATATATATATATATATATATATATATATATATATATATATATATATATATATATATTTATATATACATATATATATATACATATATATATATATATATATATATATATATATATATATATATATATATATATATATATATATATATATAATATGTATGTATATTAACATAAGAGAGATTTTAAAAAAAGATAAGCAGATACATGAAGGCTTTTTCTAATTTGTTTTTTTTTTAACAATATTTAGGTAATTAATTTATGTATTGTCCCTGTGTATATCTTTAGATTGTGTGTAGGGGGGGGTGTGGGTGTGGGTGTGTTGGGGTGGGGTGGGGGGAGTAAATAAAAAATTTTAAGGTGAAATAAAATGTGCAAATTGAAAACGTTCCATAAAAGGCTGCCTATTTCTGGAAACAATTCGTTTTGTAAGAAACGAAAGTAGAAATCCCACTGACCTCTGACCTCGTGTTTCAATGGAAAAAATATCATCGTAAATCTAAGGACAGACAAATGTTGTCAAGGGTTAGCCCGCCACTAAAGATGTAAGCTAGAGGTAGTTGTGGTGGGGGTGGGGATGGTGGTGGTGGGGATGGTGATCAAAGTAGGTCCGTAACTCTACACGTGTTGACACTTGCTGATGAGCCCAGAGATACATTTCCGATAGGTGGGGGGAGGGGGAGATTGATAATATATTTTTAGTTGGGGCGTAGGTTATATTACTTTACTTTGTGGAGGTGTAGGGTATATTTTTAGGGGGGCGGGGGGCGTAGGTTATATTTTTTAGTGGGCGCTATTACGCCTTGGTAAAGGGGAGGTAAATACATCGTAAATCGTGTTGACACCCCGGCTATTATTGAGGTAAATTAAAAAACCAAAACACAGTGAGCACATCCTTGGAGATTGTTCGTCTCGCTTTTGTTGTGGTCAGGTTGATGTCAGTTCGTCTCGTGGTTGTTGTGGTCAGGTTGGTGTCAGTTCGTCTCGTGGTTGTTGTGGTCAGATTGATGTCAGTTCGTCTCGCTGTTGTTGTGGTCAGGTTGATGTCAGTTCGTCTCGTGGTTGTTGTGGTCAGGTTGGTGTCAGTTCGTCTCGTGGTTGTTGTGGTCAGGTTGGTGTCAGTTCGTCTCGCTGTTGTTGTGGTCAGGTTGATGTCAGTTCGTCTCGTGGTTGTTGTGGTCAGGTTGGTGTCAGTTCGTCTCGCTGTTGTTGTGGTCAGGTTGATGTCAGTTCGTCTCGTGGTTGTTGTGGTCAGGTTGGTGTCAGTTCGTCTCGTGGTTGTTGTGGTCAGGTTGGTGTCAGTTCGTCTCGCTGTTGTTGTGGTCAGGTTGATGTCAGTTCGTCTCGTGGTTGTTGTGGTCAGGTTGGTGTCAATTCGTCTCGTGGTTGTTGTGGTCAGGTTGATGTCAGTTCGTCTCGCTGTTGTTGTGGTCAGGTTGATGTCAGTTCGTCTCGTGGTTGTTGTGGTCAGGTTGGTGTCAGTTCGTCTCGTGGTTGTTGTGGTCAGGTTGGTGTCAGTTCGTCTCGTGGTTGTTGTGGTCAGGTTGATGTCAGCTGAGTGTGATTCGTCTTTCCCTGCTTATTTCATGTCAAGGTTATTTTTAACTTTGGCTCTGTGTTACACGAGATTTGATGGCTATTGTAAACGTGCGAGGGATGATGGCAATAAAGAGAGTTGTTCAATAGGTTGTATATTCTAGTAGTGGTAGGCCTAGTGGTTGTCGTGAAGATGTTTGTTTAGGTTGCTGTAGTTGATGTCGTCAATGTCTTCTTTAATGTTGATATTATTTTGTTGTTTTTTTTTGTGGTTGTGTAAGTAGAATATAGAAGTACTACTCTTATTTATATAAATATTGGCAAGCCCTACAAAAGACTATATTAATTATGTGATGTTGTAAAGATATAAAAATAATTCTGCAATGTCCTAAAGACAACGAATTGAATGCTGCAATACTGTAGATAACTTAATTACTGTGATATCCTATAGAAGACACCATTAATAATGTAATATCCTAAAGAGGACACTACATACACCACAATGTCTTAGCTAGATTGATATCTAATCACCACAACATCACTGTGTTTGATCTGTTTGTTGCTAGGTATCACCAGCTGCCCGTATACAGAACGAGACTTCCGGCTTCTGCTTTACAGAACAAGAGCCGAATGATCACCTACTTTCAACACACATGACAACAGCCGGCTCATCAGCGGCCCCTGGGGCTCTGCAAGCCGGCTAAGAACCGGTTTATCTCTTGTAGTGTTTCTGTCTAGCAGACGTGGAAAACCCGAATTGTTACCCGGCACCAAATTATCGCAGAACTAGAACTCATCTTTTCTCATCCAACCCGATGATACGGGTTGTCTAGTGACATTTCCAACCAACTATCAGGTTGGATAATGAACTCTCCAACCCGCTAATACACGTTATGATGAACTCTCCAACCCGCTAATACAGGTTGTCTAGTGAACTCTCCAACCCGCTAATACAGGTTGTCTAGTGAACTCTCCAACCCGCTAATACAGGTTGTCTAGTGAACTCTCTAACCCGCTAATACAGGTTATGATGAACTCTCCAACCCGCTAATACAGGTTGTCTAGTGAACTCTCCAACCCGCTAATACACGTTGTCTAGTGAACTCTCCAACCCGCTAATACAGGTTGTCTAGTGAACTCTCCAACCCGCTAATACAGGTTGTCTAGTGAACTCTCCAACCCGCTAATACAGGTTGTCTAGTGAACTCTCCAACCCGCTAATACAGGTTATCTAGTGAACTCTCCAACCCGCTAATACAGGTTATCTAGTGAACTCTCCAACCCGCTAATACAGGTTGTCTAGTGAACTCTCCAACCCGCTAATACAGGTTGTCTAGTGAACTCTCCAACCCGCTAATACAGGTTATGATGAACTCTCCAACCCGCTAATACAGGTTGTCTAGTGAACTCTCCAACCCGCTAATACAGGTTGTCTAGTGAACTCTCCAACCCGCTAATACAGGTTATCTAGTGAACTCTCCAACCCGCTAATACAGGTTGTCTAGTGAACTCTCCAACCCGCTAATACAGGTTATCTAGTGAACTCTCCAACCCGCTAATACAGGTTGTCTAGTGAACTCTCCAACCCGCTAATACAGGTTGTCTAGTGAACTCTCCAACCCGCTAATACAGGTTATGATGAACTCTCCAACCCGCTAATACAGGTTGTCTAGTGAACTCTCCAACCCGCTAATACAGGTTATCTAGTGAACTCTCCAACCCGCTAATACAGGTTGTCTAGTGAACTCTCCAACCCGCTAATACAGGTTATGATGAACTCTCCAACCCGCTAATACAGGTTGTCTAGTGAACTCTCCAACCCGCTAATACAGGTTGTCTAGTGAACTCTCTAACCCGCTAATACAGGTTATGATGAACTCTCCAACCCGCTAATACAGGTTGTCTAGTGAACTCTCCAACCCGCTAATACACGTTGTCTAGTGAACTCTCCAACCCGCTAATACAGGTTGTCTAGTGAACTCTCCAACCCGCTAATACAGGTTGTCTAGTGAACTCTCCAACCCGCTAATACAGGTTGTCTAGTGAACTCTCCAACCCGCTAATACAGGTTATCTAGTGAACTCTCCAACCCGCTAATACAGGTTATCTAGTGAACTCTCCAACCCGCTAATACAGGTTGTCTAGTGAACTCTCCAACCCGCTAATACAGGTTGTCTAGTGAACTCTCCAACCCGCTAATACAGGTTATGATGAACTCTCCAACCCGCTAATACAGGTTGTCTAGTGAACTCTCCAACCCGCTAATACAGGTTATCTAGTGAACTCTCCAACCCGCTAATACAGGTTGTCTAGTGAACTCTCCAACCCGCTAATACAGGTTATCTAGTGAACTCTCCAACCCGCTATTACAGGTTGTCTAGTGAACTCTCCAACCCGCTAATACAGGTTGTCTAGTGAACTCTCCAACCCGCTAATACAGGTTATGATGAACTCCCCAACCCACTTATATAGGTTGGACATTGAACTCTCCAACCCTAATACGGGTTGTGTCGTGAACTCTACAATCTGTTGACACGGGTTGTCTGATGAACCGGTCTAAGATCGCTCGTCTCATTATTTTCCTCTCACTGAACTCGGGATTTTATTGTTTAGCTACAAAAATAATCGTTCTAGAAAACAATAAGCTTTTGTTTTATCGAAGGCTTTGTTTTGTCTGACATTTAGCGAGTGTACAGGAACAGCAATGGAGATTATGTGGTCTATCTGCTTAACATTGCTTGAGGAAAACAGACAACAAGAAAAGAAAGAATTACAGTCAGTGCAACATGAAAAGAAAGTATTACAGTTAGTAAAATAAGGAAAGAATTACAGTTAGTGCAACAAGATTAGAAAGAATTACAGTCAGTACAATAAGGAAAGAATTACAGTCAGTGCACCAAAAAAGGAAAGAATTACAGTCATTACAACAAAAAAGAAAGAATTACAGTCAGTAGAGTAGATGATCTGTGTTACCAGCTTGTCGTAGCACCTAGACCGTAAAAAATTTCTCCACCTCAACATTTAGCTCAAGTTACCTCACCCCTACACACACACACACACATAGCATACAGTAGTTTAGCCCAGTTATATCACTATGAATCCCACATCAACTGAGTAATTTCGTCCTATAAGATACCCCACCCCCCGCATACACACTCACCCACACACACGTTTCACCATCAGTATAGAGTAATTTCTCTAGTGACATGATCCCTTCCCCCCCCCCCCCCCCACACTTACATACACAAGTACCAGCTCAGTGTAAATCCCTCCCCCTCTCCATGATATCATTCAATACTTTATTCCATCAACATGACCCCAATCTACTAACACAGGTTTTGTCCCAGTGTTGTGAGCCCATCTCTCCACCCAGCTGTATAATATGGATGATGCTGTACATATATCAAGTGTAACATAACAGAAAAGTTTCTCATCATTTTATTGTAGACGTGAAACTGATGCTCCGTAGAACGAGAGAATACTTTGTGAGTGCACTGATTTGACCTTTACATTAGGTCAGGTACCACCCCCCCCCCCCCCCTCATGAATTCTGTAATGAAACAAGTCTAACTCCCCACCATTGGTTGAGAGTTGTGTTGGTACCAGCCTATTTAGATACAACCTTCTGTTATCGTCGTACAAACCTCAAGTTCTTGGAGAAATACGGAATGGCACTTGTAAGTACCACCATCGGAAGTAGCCTCGGTTTGAACGAGAGGCTAAAGTGCATCACGAGATAACCGCTTGTCGTCATTGTCAACAGATTTTGTTATCATTATTGTAATTACATTGATTTTGTGTCATTTTTAATTAATAATACGTCGATGGCATTCGTTTTATAGAGCTTTGATTTTTTAAATCTGGATTTAATTTTCAACAGCATTAACTTAGTTTGAATTAATGCCAATTTAAATGGGTTATCATTATTAGTAGTAGTATTATTAACATAGTAATAGTTCTAGTTATAGTAGTAGTAGTAGTAGTGGTAGCAGTAGTAGTAGCACTAGTAGTATTGGTAGCAACAGTAATATCAATAACAATGACACAAAATAATAAAATATTACGTTTTAAATTATTACTTTCCCTCAAGTATTTCTCTTTTAATAACATAAATGTGTTATCATTCATTAATTTTATTTTAATGCGGATCAATAAAAAGTTCTTTAAATTATAATCAGATAATGGAATCAAAGCCATTCAGACATCAGTGTGTTAAATATAATTAGCATAATAAAAGTAATTTTAAAAATGTAAGTTAGTATGATAATATGCTTTCCGTTCATTTAATTTCCAACTGTGATTCAATCAACTAAGACTTAAAATTGATCACATTATTTGCCATGGAGCTTTGTAACTGCTTATAAATTTAAGTGTCACTGTTTTGTAACATATTTCTAAAAGTATCATTAAAACTTTCGTAAAAATCTTTCCAAAGTCGTAAATCCTAACGAAGATAATTATAAAGCAGTCATTATTTATCTACTTACTGCAATGTTTTCCTCAGCTCTGCATCGATTACAACAAAGACGCAATTCTACAACCATTTGCACGAAGACATATTTCTACATCTATTTGCACGACAACACAGCTATACATCTATTTGCACGACAACACAGTTCTACATCTATTTGCACGACAACACATTTCTCCATCTATTTGCACGACAACACAGTTCTACATCTATTTGCACGACAACACATTTCTCCATCTATTTGCACGACAACACAGTTCTACATCTATTTGCACGAAGACAGCTCTACATCTATTTGCACGACAACACATTTCTCCATCTATTTGCACGACAACACAGTTCTACATCTATTTGCACGACAACACAGTTCTACATCTATTTGCACGACAACACAGTTCTACATCTATGTGCACGAAGACACAGTTCTACATCTATTGGCACGACAACACATTTCTACATCTATTTGCACGACTGCGTACATTAACATCTATTTGCACGAAGACATAGATGTGCAGAATGTAGAAGAAGAAACCCTTGAGCTATAGAGCTGCAAGTTTTCTTAAAGTGTTTTGAATCTCGTTCGGTGGTGAATGCACTATTGATTAACTCCTAATTAGTTGATTAAAATTTCAATTGACTTGGTCTCGGATGGAAAACGTATTGCCGGGGGATAAGTTTACAGAGTACACTGGCAACAATATCACGTGACTGGAGAAAACTGTTATTGATTGGTTCAAATCGAGACACAATCTCAGTCTCTAAAGCCTCACAAATTATTGGATTTATATTTGTTGGGGAATTTCCGAAATATTGGGTAATATCTAAAAGTATTGCTTGGTAAATTTATCTAGTATTGATAGGGTTTTTCCATAAGTCAATAGGATATTCCCGAAAATAATCTAGAAAATAAAAATTAATGTGTCTTATTTTTATGAGGTTGAATTTGATATTGTTGGAGGTGTGTGTGTGAGTGTGTGTGTGTGTGGTGCAAGTGTATTTTTTAATTACCATGTGGGTACTGTGGGTGGGTGGTGTGGGTAGGTGGGTGGTGTGTGGATAGTTTATGTTTGGTTCTTTTTAATGAAGGGTTAAGCTCAATAAGATTAGCAGAACTCTCTAACGCAAATCAAAAACGAAATCAGATCTCGGAAACCAAAATCTTGGAGTAAAATCGATGTCATAAAATTAACGGTGGAAATAGTGGACCAGATGTAAATCAAACGCACAAAGAGTGGAATCAATGGTGTAAAACGGTTCCATGACAAATGATCTCAGACAAAATATCTCAGACAAAATATCTCACGGACAAATGATCTCAGGACAAATGATCTCAAGGACAAATGATCTCAAGGACAAAAGATACCAGGACAAAATATATCAGGACAAATGATATCATGGACAAATGATCTCAGACAAAATATCTCAGACAAAATATCTCACAGCAAAATGTTGATAGTATGTACAATGATTTTAGTTCATTTGAACTTTTTTTAAATTGACTGTCAATATGGTTTTGTTTACTTTCTTTACGCATCATAATTGTGAATAAAATGAATTTGTTAAACTTAACAGACTATCAAAAGATTTATTTAACTTAAACTTTGTAATGGCCTTTGATTTGAAAAAATAAAAATTAAAACAAACTTTCTCCTTTAACCTGAAAGGTATGATAAATGATAATGTATAAAACAAAGTAACGGTAGCTATACAACAATAATGTTTAAAACATGCGAAATATCTTCCAAAAATGTTAATGGGTCTCTAGGTTCGTAACGTAAAATTATTGCTTTTATTGCATGGTCAACACAAACATAAAGTTTATGTTTCTTTGCTGACAGTACATCGTTATGATCACACCTCTCCAATACTATGTGATCATGTATTGTGTGAACTCTTGCTCGACATGTTCTAACTCCGCAATGACCGCTGTTTGTCTTAAATAAGCATTTGTGACCTGATGATTAAGGTGTGACCGACGCATAACTATTGAATTTAGCTATTAGTTGTATTGTTCATGGAGGGCAGATGTCTTTCCCTTAAGGCATGTCTCTACCATCAAAGCGGGCTGCCACCTTGATACGAAGGTGTTTCTCTATTGTATTTCATCCTCTTTGATCTAGTTTCGTCCACCTGACATAGTTGGATTGTCTCATGTTTGGCAAGCCCGCCTACGCTGTCTATCGAACAATTTCTTTAATCTTCTATAGTAATAATCCTAATTTTAAAATGCAATATACAATTTTAAAAGTGCAATATGATAAATTTATACGGCAAACATTTCTTACAATTATCATATGGGCCTATAAACAATATTAAACATATTAAACAAAACCATACGACAGTTAATAAAAATTGTTCAGATCAACTAAAGTCACCCAATACACTATTAAAATTTAGGTGTGAGATCTTTTTTCTGAGATATTTTGTCTGAGATCAATTGTCCGTGGTATCATTTGTCCTGATATATTTTGTCCTGGTATCTTTTGTCCGTGAGATCATTTGTCCTTGAGATATTTTGTCTGAGATCATTTGTCCTGAGATCATTTGTCCTGTCACCGTGTAAAACTCATGTGAAATGGGTGGGATCAATGGTGTAAAACTAATGTGAAATATGTGGAATATATGTTGTAAAACTAATGTGAAATGGGTGGGATCAATGGTGTAAAACTAATGTGAAATGGGTGGGATCAATGGTGTAAAACTAATGTGAAATGGGTGGAATTAATGGTGTAAAATTAATGTGAAATGTGTGGAATATATGTTGTAAAACTAATGTGAAATGGGTGGGATCAATGGTGTAAAACTAATGTGAAATGTGTGGAATATATGGTGTAAAACTAATGTGAAATGGGTGGGATCAATGGTGTAAAACTAATGTGAAATGGGTGGGATCAATGGTGTAAAACTAATGTGAAATGGGTGGAATTAATGGTGTAAAATTAATGTGAAATGTGTGGAATATATGTTGTAAAACTAATGTGAAATGGGTGGGATCAATGGTGTAAAACTAATGTGAAATGTGTGGAATATATGGTGTAAAACTAATGTGAAATGGGTGGGATCAATGGTGTAAAACTAATGTGAAATGGGTGGGATCAATGGTGTAAAACTAATGTGAAATGGGTGGAATTAATGGTGTAAAATTAATGTGAAATGTGTGGAATATATGTTGTAAAACTAATGTGAAATGGGTGGGATCAATGGTGTAAAACTAATGTGAAATGTGTGGAATATATGGTGTAAAACTAATGTGAAATGGGTGGGATCAATGGTGTAAAACAAATGTGAAATGGGTGGGATCAATGGTGTAAAACTAATGTGAAATGGGTGGAATTAATGGTGTAAAATTAATGTGAAATGTGTGGAATATATGTTGTAAAACTAATGTGAAATGGGTGGGATCAATGGTGTAAAACTAATGTGAAATGTGTGGAATATATGGTGTAAAATTAATGTGAAATGGGTGGGATCAATGGTGTAAAACTAATGTGAAATGGGTGGGATCAATGGTGTAAAACTAATGTGAAATGGGTGGAATTAATGGTGTAAAATTAATGTGAAATGGGTGGGATCAATGGTGTAAAACTAATGTGAAATGGGTGGGATCAATGGTGTTAAATTTATGTGAAATGTGTGGAATATACGTTGTAAAACTAATGTGAAATGGGTGGAATTAATAGTGTAAAACTAAATGTGAAATGAGTGGGATCAAAGGTGTAAAACTAATGTGAAATAGGTGGAATTAATAGTGTAAAACTAAATGTGAAATGATTGAAATAAATGGTGTAAAACTAATGTGAAATGATTGGAATAAATGGTGTAAAACTAATGTGAAATGATTGGAATAAATGGTGTAAAACTAATGTGAAATGATTGGAATAAATGGTGTAAAACTAATGTGAAATGATTGGAATAAATGGTGTAAAACTAATGTGAAATGATTGGAATAAATGGTGTAAAACTAATGTGAAATGATTGGAATAAATGGTGTAAAACTAATGTGAAATGGGTGGAATCATTGGTGTAAAACTAAATGTGAAATGATTGGAATTAATGGTGTAAAACTAATGTGAAGTGGGTGGACCCAAAATCGCAACAAAATGTGCAAAAAGTGATGCTGCAATATTGAAATTAGGAAGTAATTTAAAGTTTTAGCATTTTCCTAAAGTAAAAATAGATTTGAAATGTGTTTTTATATTTTGAAACAAGAAAACGCTTTATTTACTTTAAAGAAAATACACTCTGACTTAATTTACCTGCCGGAGGTGTGGGGTGGAGAGATTATCGCAGGGACACGGGCCTACGTGCAGAAGATTTGGGGGGAGAGGAACATTTTTAGCTCGGCCATTTGTAATCTCGTCCGTCCATTAGGCTAGAGAGTCTCGGGTTTCAAACTTTCCTAGTTTTCTCGACAGGAGAGTTCATGTACAAAACATTCACTATCTGAGAAGTTAACTGAACAGGACTACGTCTAGTTTTTAAAGTAATTCGCCTAAAGGTTGGATCTCAGGGATCCCCGCTTGTTGAACTGTAGACCCCTACAGTCATTTCTTTATTATTAGACCACCATTCTTCTATTATTTGTTCTTATCAAGACGCCATTAGTGTGTGTGGTCAAGTCTAGTATCAATTTTCTTCCAATCATCACCTTCTCATGGTCGTGACTAAGGCATATAGGGGGACACATGGTTTCAATGACCTTGGCACTATGCCCAGCCGCCTTTGTTTTACTAACTTGAGTCAGGTACCCATCAGAGCTGGGTCGATTTTGTGGTATCCTACAAACTCCAATCCGGGATCCGAACTCGAGACTTTCTTATTAGTAGACGGAAACTCTAACCATTTGATCACGTCGTTCCTTTTCTCCAATAATTTGAGAATATTTTGTAAGTCGAGAGTTTTTTAAATCATTCGACTTATGGTATAAATATATCGAGAATATAATACTATGTGATACTGAAACATTCTATAAGAGTTGCTGATTTTGACAGAGTTGCTGTTCTTTAGTTACATGTAAACAATGTTAGCTTACTTAACCTGCTGTGGCCGCCATTACTGTGAGAATCCCTGACCTACATCGGCGTTCTAAAAATAACCGACCACGTGTCTGTAAACCCTCAACTAAACATAAACAACACGGAGACAAGGTTATCTCTGATTTTGTACCTGTCAAACATTTTATTTCCCGTAACAAAACTTCCGTCCCTCATTGATCGATGTCATCATCCCATCCTGTGGCTCCAGGAACCGCTTGATTCAAATTATCGCTTCATTAGAAACGGTAACGTTTTAATATCCGGTTAAAGTTTAACTAATATTTGTTTTGAAATACTATTTTTATCAGTAGAGTAGAGACATTGCTTGGAGAGGGGGAGGGTGGACAGTCAAAGCTTAAGTAGCTCTACCTTCCCCCTAGTCATAAATTGCCTCCATGTTTTGTAATATTGAGTATATTAGATGTATCTTTTGACAAAAAAAACATTAAATCTGAGAATTGAATATTTCTGAGCTACGTACTTCCTACAACTTTTTTTAACAATGTTTTAACTTAAGTCACAATTTGTGTGTGGGTGTGTGTGGGTGGTGGGGGAGTCAACGACAAATTCCCGAAAGACACTTGCCTGAATGCGACAAATGCCGACAAGTGTCCATTCGGGCAGGTGTCCATTCGGGCATGTGTGGGGGTTATGTTTTGAAAATCGATTTCTTTCCAAATCTGCATATTAGTTTCCGATGACGTTGCATCACCATTTATATCTTTTCTTCTGACTGTAAATCCCACAATAGTTAGGAGATGGCGTGGTCGAGTCGGTAGAGCTAATGGTTGCTAAACCGAAAAGTCTCGAGTTCGAACCCTCTGGCAGATGATGCTCGGCACACGAGGATAGCCACTCTTCTAGGAACCACAACTCCAAAAACAAATACAATAAAGCTGTCTTGTAGTTTTATTCTTGGTTGGACAAAGGCTATGGAAGCAAATCCAAAAAAAAAGTAGGCTGAAATCGGAGTCAACGAGGCTCATAACACGTTGACACGTAATACTTACTAGTGTTAGAAGAAGAAAAAACCACAATACTAAGTCGGTGATAGTTCAAAGCCTGCATAGACTTGTCTTGTTGACAATCTTACTTTAAACTTACACAAAGTAGTATTTTTACTACTCAGCCGTTTATCTTGTTACTCCCCCTTAATTTTTGTACCAGAGCCGATTTTTTAAATAATCTTTGAAAACACAGTAAGGATTATCAAGAGCTTATTGATCTTCCATAATTGTAATAGTTTAATCTTTGTAATTATCATCCATAGTGGAGTATTTTTTAAAAATTAAGATTCTTTTTTAGACCTATCGATCCTAAGGGCAGATGAAGTAGAGTTCAAATATTTCTTGACCGCTGCATATGAACAAATAATGTGGTCAGCACTATGACCCAGCACTTACCTGCCTTACCATAAGCTCAGTACGCATCACAGTTGGGTGGACTCAGGGACGAACTCCAGACTTTCGTTGAGCATTCTACCGCTCTACCGCTAGGCCACGTCATCCCAATCACGGAATATATTATCAATGTAATAGTGTAAGTCAATAATGTTGATACTTCTAGACAATTGTGATTAAAATATATCTTAAAATTGAAAATCTCTTCGTGTGAAAACCACCTGTTGATAGAGAATATAGTTAACAAATTGTGGGGAAAACACTGAAATTTACAAAAGATAAACAGGTAGCCTTGCGTAACCTAAAAACAATTATTTACCACAAATATGTTTTTAGAAAGTACTGGTACTGCACAGGACAAAGTACAAGCTAGGAAATTGTCCTACTAGACACAGCTCAATCTCTGGTTGTAGTTTATTGGGAACTAAAATACTATCACAGGCAAGTTGTAATGGTTCCAGTACAGCTTAGCTCTTCCCTGGTTTAAATCGTTGGTCCAGTACAGCTCAGCTCTTCCCTGATCTAAATCGTTGGTCCATCGTACATCATTGGTCCAGCATGCAGCGTCCTTCGTTGGTCAAGCGTCTAGCATCCAGCGTCCATCGTTGCTCCAGCGTCCGTCGTTGGTCCAGCTTCCAACGTTGGTCTAGCATCTATCACTCGTCCATCATCCATCAGTCAAAGCAACATTTGCCCAGCAAAAGTTATGTTTTTCGTCATCATATTTTTAAAAATCAAAATTATCAGAAAAATGAGCTTAAATTAAATCACGCAGTAAAATTCCAATTCGTTTCCTTTCTCTTTCTTTACAAACCAAATATTAGTCCACTGGGGATTTGGTCACAGAATTCTTTCTTTCAGCCTCAGAAAATATTTTGAGTGTGGGCGCCGATTGATTTCCTCAGAGTTAATTATTTTTTTTACTCTTTCTATTTCAGATGCAGTCTCATTTAACTGGTCTGGCTGGTTCGATACATTCTCTTTTTTTCTGACAGGATGTTTTTGTGGCACTGTCGGTGGTACTGGGGTCCTAAGGCTGTCTTAGGGGAAAGATGTAGGTGTGGGTAGATGTAGGCGGTATGGTCAGGGGTGGGTAGATGTAGGCGGTATGGTCAGGGGTGGGTTGATGTAGGCGGTATGGTCAGGGGTGGGTTGATGTAGGCGGTATGGTCAGGGGTGGGTTGATGTATGTGGTATTGTAAGGGTGGGTAATGTAGTTGATACAGCCACACGCTGGGAAAAGGTACCGCTTCACATCAAGGTTTTGTGAAGTGTTGTAAAGGGGGGTTGATGTGACTTCTTGTGATATGGTAAAAAGGTTCCCACCTTACTCCCCCGGGTAGGTCAGGTCAGATGAACTTTGACGTATCTTGCCGGGTGGTAGAGACCAGGACTGGTGAAAGGAGATTATTAGGATAAAGAATTCCATGCTCTTTTTTCTTTTGCTAAGGTCACGGAAGGAAACAGGTAATCTCTACTCCACCTGCCCTATTGACCGCTAAGTCCCAGAGACTTTTATCCTAATATTCGATAAAACCGTTTCCTCAGAGCAATATTTTTTAAGCTTTTGTTCAAATCCTGCAACACAATTTTTTTACTTATTTCTAATGGAACCATTTCTTCCCAAATAAGTGCATCAAAGTCGCTCTAGAAATCTCGTCAATGCATGTTGAGACAAAAGCTTTTAATTTTACCACAATAACTAAATGATGTATCTTTGTTTTATAAATAGTTAGGAATTTAAAAATTTAGTTATCATAAATGTTTTTATAGCTTGTTTTATTAAAAATTAAAACATCACAAGTAAAGAATGAGGACACGTTTCGTCTATTTATAAACTTAAACGTACGTCAAAATCTTTCCTTAACACTAGCTTCACATTAAGTGTCTGAATACGATATAAGATGAAAATGTTTTATTACTTCTATCAGCTATTGTTTCCAAGTCTTCTAATGCTAATTCTAATGTTCTCTTCTAATGTTCTCTATTTCCAACTTATTGTTCCATACATTTCACAATACTTATGACTCATGGCCACGGGGATTCTCACATTATGTCGCTTACATAAGGTTTTATATTCACAGATTGTTAATAGTTGTCATTCCATTTATATATATATATATATATATATATATATATATATATATATATATATATATATATATATATATATATATATATATATATATATATATATCTTTAGAACACCTTAGATGTAACAGTTTTATATTTCAAGCATTCATCTCTCCATCCGTTGTGTTTTTCTGATGCCAGTTATTTATTTTTTACTGCCAATAATGATTAAAAAACGTGAGCCATCAAATCGTGTATGCATAAGATTCTGCGTGGGTGAATGTTGTCTGGTTTTGTGTATCAAATCAGTTGTAACATTACCTTCAAACATCCCACTGCTCTTGAAATATCACGTCATTGTGTTTTTTATTTAGTCTCGCGTGTTAGCATGTACATATAACATCACATACATTTGCCACTAACATTATTATGTTAATAGCTAACTTCAAAGTATTGAAGCTCGAAATACGAATATGTGGGTATGGCTAACCAATACGAACGACGTCTATAAACAAGGCTGTTTTCGCTGTTTCAAACTGGACATTTACACACATCCACACACACATCCACACACACATCCACACACACATCCACACAAACGTCCACACACACACCCACACACACATCCACACACGCATCCACACGGGGTGGTGAAACCAAGCCGTCACACGGGGGAAAAGTGGCCAGAACAAATTGTCGTTGCTAACGTATGGCACGCCACAAGCGGCCAGAACAAATTGTCGTTGCTAACGTATGGCACGCCACAAGCGGCCAGAACAAATTGTCGTTGCTAACGTATGGCACGCCACAAGCGGCCAGAACAAATTGTCGTTGCTAACGTATGGCACGCCACAAGCGGCCAGAACAAATTGTCGTTGCTAACGTATGGCACGCCACAAGCGGCCAGAACAAATTGTCGTTGCTAACGTATGGCACGCCACAAGCGGCCAGAACAAATTGTCGTTGCTAACGTATGGCACGCCACAAGCGGCCAGAACAAATTGTCGTTGCTAACGTATGGCACGCCACAAGCGGCCAGAACAAATTGTCGTTGCTAACGTATGGCACGCCACAAGCGGCCAGAACAAATTGTCGTTGCTAACGTATGGCACGCCACAAGCGGCCAGAACAAATTGTCGTTGCTAACGTATGGCACGCCACAAGCGGCCAGAACAAATTGTCGTTGCTAACGTATGGCACGCCACAAGCGGCCAGAACAAATTGTCGTTGCTAACGTATGGCACGCCACAAGCGGCCAGAACAAATTGTCGTTGCTAACGTATGGCACGCCACAAGCGGCCAGAACAAATTGTCGTTGCTAACGTATGGCACGCCACAAGCGGCCAGAACAAATTGTCGTTGCTAACGTATGGCACGCCACAAGCGGCCAGAACAAATTGTCGTTGCTAACGTATGGCACGCCACAAGCGGCCAGAACAAATTGTCGTTGCTAACGTATGGCACGCCACAAGCGGCCAGAACAAATTGTCGTTGCTAACGTATGGCACGCCACAAGCGGCCAGAACAAATTGTCGTTGCTAACGTATGGCACGCCACAAGCGGCCAGAACAAATTGTCGTTGCTAACGTATGGCACGCCACAAGCGGCCAGAACAAATTGTCGTTGCTAACGTATGGCACGCCACAAGCGGCCAGAACAAATTGTCGTTGCTAACGTATGGCACGCCACAAGCGGCCAGAACAAATTGTCGTTGCTAACGTATGGCACGCCACAAGCGGCCAGAACAAATTGTCGTTGCTAACGTATGGCACGCCACAAGCGGCCAGAACAAATTGTCGTTGCTAACGTATGGCACGCCACAAGCGGCCAGAACAAATTGTCGTTGCTAACGTATGGCACGCCACAAGCGGCCGGGCATTGTGTCGTCAAGTGACAACAACTTCCAGACATGCGCTCACTCTTACTTCCGGCTTTCGCTGGTGTCGTTACAGGAATAGGTTTTCTAGGGGGGGGGGAGGGACCGCGGGGTAGGGGTGATAATCACCGCAGCGTCGGAGAGTTGTTTTTGGTTTGTATGGGCCTAAGTATTTTAGAGTTGAGTGGTGTGGTGATCTCCTTGTAACACAACAGCAATTTTAAGTGTAAGGTGTTGGAGGCGCTGTATATGTGTTTGTGTTTACACATTTTATTCATGACCAACGTGCAGCTAAACCTGCCATCTACTTCCAGCTAATCCCTGATTATCCTTCCAGCTTATCCCTGATTATCCGATTTCCTGCTAATACCTAATTATCGTTCCAGCTTATCCCTGATAATCCTACTTCCAGCTAATCCCTAATAATCCTACTTCCAGCTAATCCCTGATAATCCTACTTCCAGCTAATCCCTGATAATCCTACTTCCAGCTAATCCCTGATTATCCTACCTCCAGCTAATCCCATCCTGTCCTTTCTCCAGAGAAACATTTCACTTCACCTGTCCAACTCATGGGTTTAAATCCGTGCTTTACTAATTAATTAAACAATTATCTTTGTGATCTAATTACGCACTAACCGCCGTTTCGCACTGGGCATCGCGACAGCAAGTTTTAAAAACCTTTTCTTATTTCAATTAATTTTTTGACAATGTAATTTTACATTACTTGTATTTCAGCAATGACATTTTTAATGCAAAATTGGAAACTATTTTTTTTTTATCATTTTAATTGTTAACTTGTTAGCGCTTTACTTGGCTCGATTTATTTTTTTGCTAGCATGTCATCGCAGAAACTGGGTGAAATGTGCAATGTCTAATAATTGTAAGTTTACTTGTGTGTGTATATATATATATATATATATATATATATATATATATATATATATATATATATATATATATATATATATATATATATATATATATACCTGTGTTATACAAACAATTATATATACATGAATATATATGTATACACGTATATAAATGTATATGTAGGTGCATTATCTATATAATCTAGTGCAGTAAGGCTATGCGAGTAAATATACTCAACAGTTTTAGCCGCGTTAATGTTGCTCAATAAATGAAATCAATGTCCAAAGGGATAGCACTCTGCTTCAAGTGTGTCCACGTGACTACATATTTTTTAAATGTTTTGTCTTGATCCTATCGATTCTCTCCCATTCTAAGTGTGTGTAGCTAGAAGGTAATTAAACCTTTAACATTGCTGCCATTAGCGCGTTTTTATTTGAAATATTGTTGCATAGGACAGGTCATAGATGCCGAGTCTAGCGAGAATAGGCCGAGATCTCGTGAGAGAGGTTATACTAGATGTAGCGAGACTTGAGCGGTATCTTGCGAGACTGGTTATACTCAGAGTTTCTTCCAGGCATCTCTTCGCCCCCCCCCCCCCCCTCCGCCCCGAAAAAATTTTACCCCCCCCCCCCCCCCCCGAACGAAATGAAATTTATATAATTTATACAGAAAATATATACTTTTAACAGTGTCCGCCCCCCCCCCCCGAAGAAAGTTTACCGCCCCCCCCCCCCCCCCCGAAGATTTCAAGTGCCCCCCCCCCCCCGGAGAAAAAAGTCTGGAAGAAACACTGGTTATACTAGATGTAGCGAGACTTGAGCAAAATCGCGTAAAACAGTTTGCACATAACTTTCAACAATAAAAGGCCGAGATCTCGCGAAACAGGTCATGCCGGAGAGAGCGAGACTTGGCCGAGATCTCGTAAAAACAGGTTACACACTAGGTTTAAGGATATTAGGTTGAGATCTCGAGAGTCAGGTTATTCTGGGTGTGGAGAGACTTGGACGAGATCTCGCGACACCTGGCTCTTTAACAGATAGGAGCACCTTTATTATATTTCTATCAAATATTCACTATGTGAAAGTGGAGGTTAAGTTAATATTTGTCTCGCTTGTGTGATTCTGTAGGATGTGAATGTTTGTGAATGTTTTGTATTATGTGGTTATGTATGTATGAGGATGTGTTAGTATGTGGCTGTGTATGTGTGTGGTTGTAATAATAATAGTCTATGTATGTATGTGGCTATGTATGTATGTTGCTGTGTATATATGTATCTTGGCATCGCTTGTTGCCCCCGCTCATCTTACATATACAATGTAACTAAGAAGCTGGTTCCACGGCTGAAGATCACGTGACCACTGTGTGACGTCACAGTCGTGTACTGTTCTCGTATATTATATTCTCAGCACAATGGAGCCTTAATCCATCAGATGTTCGATTTTTTAATTGTCATAGAATTAAATCAGTCACAATAATCGATGAGCCGTGTAGTCAAGTGTTTCACACTGTATTCAGCTTGGTGGGGGGGAGGTGTTATTTAGACTACAGAAAGTGCAGGGTACAGTAGACATGCAGGATGCTACAGGCACTAGAAGTGCTGTGGTACAGATTTAGACCAACTACACTTACAGTACAAATCAGCTATCAAAGACATGCAGGATGCTACAGGCAGTAGAAGTGTTATGGTCAGGTACAGATTTAGACCAACTACACTTACAGTACAAATCAGCTATCAAAGACATGCAGGATGCTACAGGCAGTAGAAGTGCTGTGGTCAGGTACAGATTTAGACCAACTACACTTACACTACAAGTCAGCTATCAAACATCCAAAAATATATTTATCTGAAACAATGTCTTTTTTAGCTGGTAGATGTAGGGGCCTTTTTACAGTTGGGCTATGGTTCAACACCCTTTGTCTGTAATTTAAAAAACGTGTTACACAAACGTCTAACAGTAAACAGTTTGAAGATCTTTGATTGGCGGGGACCAGGCACCAGCAACGTAGACAAGAATTTAAGAATACATAAATATTCCTTTGTTTTTTAACACGCGCAACGATTATGTTTTAAATCTCTGTTTGTTGGCCATGCTGATGAATGCCTAAAGAAAAAATTTTTGGGGCACCCGCAAATCTGGAGACCACAGTCCAGTTCATACACGAAGTTGGACTTGTTGCTAAAATCGTCCAACATTAACTCAATTAAGAACGCAGAAGAAGAAGCATTTTTTTTAATTATCACTAAGTTTCAACGATAAGTCATTAGCTCACTGTTGAACTTAAGTGATATGATACAACGCAACGTTTTAGAATATAATAATGTTATAGGATTTGGAAAATAATGCCAAATACATTAAGCAAAAAATATTATTGCCCATATCAAACTCCCTCAACACTTATAAGCACATAATGTATCCACTATCTCAAGTCAAAAGTATCAACAAAAGCCAAGTAACAAAACGGAGGATTCTAGCATAGCCTCGCATTACTTTTGTTATATTCGGAAAAGCCCAATAAACTAACGGATCTTCCCGATTCATAAACAAAAAAATTTCTAATACAAATATAAAGCGAGTACAGTTATGCAAATCTATGGCCTACACATCGTCTATAAGAAAAGCGTATGCATAGAAGGTTGTAGAATCGGAGATAGGTCTTTAGGGGTTGGGGGAGGGGAGGGGTTACTACCGAATGTCTGATCTTGTTTGGTTGGGTGATACAAAAAACTTCCGGATCATAAAGTGGTCCCATTTTCCGGCATCTAACCCAGCACTAACCTCGTAAGAAAAGATAAAAACTAGAAGATATTAGTCTGACAAATTGCTTTCCGGGTACCGAGGATGGGGGTAAGTAAGCGAGACTCGAGTTTCAGCGTACCGTGCGCTATTGAATCAAAAATTGACGAAGCTAAAATTGATGTAAAAAGAAATAAGTTTTTGAGTTTTGTTTTCCTTTTCCAAAACTTTCAGAAAACAAAACCTTTTATTCCCCACCCCAACCCCTCACACAGTCCCCTACACATTAAGCTTGGCGTGTGTGGAGTGTGTCTATTCTTGGTGGAATCGTATTTAGAATTTGTTTTTATCTTTTGATAAGATTAGAGTTTAGGGTTTGGTGTCTAGCTGAGTTAGTAAGGTAGGGTAGGGGGTCTAGCTGGGTTAGTAGGGTAGGGTAGGGGGTCTAGCTGGGTTAGTAGGGTGGGGGTCTAGCTGGGTTAGTAGGGTAGGGTAGGGGGTCTAGCTGGGTTAGTAAGGTAGGGTAGGGGGTCTAGCTGGGTTAGTAGGGTAGGGTAGGGGGTCTAGCTGGGTTAGTAGGGTAGGGTAGGGGGTCTAGCTGGGTTAGTAGGGTGGGGGTCTAGCTGGGTTAGTAGGGTAGGGTAGGGGGTCTAGCTGGGTTAGTAAGGTAGGGTAGGGGGTCTAGCTGGGTTAGTAGGGTAGGGTAGGGGGTCTAGCTGGGTTAGTAGGGTGGGGGTCTAGTTGGGTTAGAGTAGGGTGGGGGTCTAGTTGGGTTAGTAGGGTGGGGGTCTAGCTGGGTTAGTAAGGTAGGGTAGGGGGTCTAGCTGGATTAGAGTAGGGTGGGGGTCTAGTTGGGTTAGTAGGGTGGGGGTCTAGCTGGGTTAGTAGTGTAGGGTAGTGGGTCTAGCTGGATTAGAGTAGGGTGGGGGTCTAGTTGGGTTAGTAGGGTGGGGGTCTAGCTGGGTTAGTAGGGTAGGGTAGGGGGTCTAGCTGGGTTAGTAGGGTGGGGGTCTAGCTGGGTTAGTAGGGTAGGGTAGGGGGTCTAGCTGGGTTAGTAGGGTGGGGGTCTAGCTGGGTTAGTAGGGTAGGGTAGGGGGTCTAGCTGGGTTAGTAGGGTGGGGGTCTAGCTGGGTTAGTAGGGTAGGGTAGGGGGTCTAGCTGGGTTAGTAGGGTGGGGGTCTAGCTGGGTTAGTAGGGTAGGGTAGGGGGTCTAGCTGGGTTAGTAGGGTGGGGGTCTAGCTGGGTTAGTAGGGTAGGGTAGGGGGTCTAGCTGGGTTAGTAGGGTGGGGGTCTAGCTGGGTTAGTAGGGTAGGATAAGGGGTCTAGTTGGGTTAGTAGGGTGGGGGTCTAGCTGGGTTAGTAGGGTGGGGGTCTAGTTGGGTTAGTATGGTGGGGGTCTAGTTGGGTTAGTAGGGTAGGGGGTATGCTGGGTTAGTAGGGTGGTGGTCTAGCTGGGTTAGTAGGGTGGGGGTCTAGCTGGGTTGGTAGGTTGGGGGTCTAGCTGGGTTAGTAGGGTAGGAGTCTAGCTGGGTTAGTAGGGTAGGGGGTCTAGCTGGGTTAGTAGGGTAGGGGTCTAGCTGGGTTTGTAGGGTAGCGTGTCGAGGTGGGTTATAAATAGAAAGTATGGAACGGGGTCTGGTTGTGGTTGGTGTAAAGAAGATGACGTGTAGAGTGTGAGGTTCCGGGAGCGTGGTACGTGTGCACATGAAGGCGCTACATCTGCATTGATCCCTCCACGAGCAGGCTGACCCCAGATTTACGAAGTCGAGAGTTCTATAATCGTATCTGATTCAATCCTGTAAGTCTATTGTGGCGGTTTCAATGGGGCAAAAATCGATTTTATGACATCGAAAGTCTTGTTAAGTAGGACAGTGCTACGTAGAAGTACTGGGAGGGGGGGTTGGTGTGGGGTACATCGTTGGGGGTTGGTGGGGGATACAGGGTTGGTGGGGGCATTGGTGTTTAGTGAGGAGTGGATTGATGGTGTTTTTAGGAAGAATAAATGTGGTGGATTTACATGGGTAATAAAGGGTTGAGGGTTGGTCGGGGAATAAGGGTTAGGGGTTGGTGGAGGAGTAAGGGTGTGGGTTGGCAGGGGGAGTTAAAAGTTAGGGATTTGTGGGGGTGGGCGTATTACATTGTTTGTTATTAGCTGCGGAGTGGGGAATTGTGGTGGGGATGGAGGGGTGGTGTTGTGGAATTGGTGGTGGGAGGGTTAGTGGGGGGTATTTGTGGTGGGGGTTGGTTTTTGTGAGGGTTATAGAGTTTAATAATTTGTATAGAAAATGGGAAGCAATGATTTCTCTAGCAGTGACGGCTAGAGATAGACGGTCAAACGAGGGCGCGATGTGATCTTTTTAAAGCGGTGAGTTACGAGAATTGATTGAACCCGTGGAGTAAGGCGAAGATTGCACGGGGGATTGAAGTTATTGGATCCCGTGCAGGGGGCTGACTGGTACCTTTTCTTCTCGGCGTTACTCCTATCCTCACGGTCGATACATGTATATATGCAGATGGGGGGATGCAGGGGACTGGTCAATACTTTCATATGCATTGAGGTGACTGGTCAATACATTAATATATAGGGGTTAAAGGGTCGTTTCCTTGAACAAAAAGTTGTTGGGACGAGGAAAACGGATGAGATGGGTTCAGCTCAAGAATCCACCCACAAACTGGTGAGTTGTTTCTCCTGGGTGACAGCCACTCACAGGCCTGAGCATCAGCACGTGACACATGTATAGAGGAGCACAAACATCTTTAGAATGGTGCTGATGGTAAACTGTGTATTTTATAACGCTCGTAACAATGATATTTCTGCAGAAATCAACAAGATGGATTCCTTGCTATTTTTTTTTCTGATAGCATTACTACACTAACCTGGTCCATAAATTTAACTATTTTCATAATCCTAGCCTTGACTCTTATCCTAACCCAATTTTCACCAATCCAAACCCTTACTAAGACTTTCCCTTATATTAAGACTTTCACTGATAATATCGATATGAATGAGCATGGTCCTAATGAGGTCCTTGTTACAACACACACACAAAATCAGATACGTGTACACAAATTTTCAGTGTAGAAACTACATTAAAATAATTATGTATGCACTAAGTATAAAAAGTATTTTAAAAACCCGGGAAATCGTTTTTGTGGATAGTTTACAATAGTTTACATGATATTCATATATATTTGTGTCAGCTTAAGGTCATGTGTTTTAATGTAGTTCATATTTAAATTCGCTATTGTAAATCATCCCCCCCCCCCGCAAATTCGATGGCGCTAATAGACTACACCCCTTCCCTTACCCCCACACCCCCCACCCCCGTGTGACTGACAGACCCTCGTCAAGGGCGACAACTGGAGCTTGAGCCTCGCTGGATGACGTCACTTCATCGCTAGCGGACCAGGCAAATTGTTTCACGGGGCGCAGACAGGATCCAATATCAGCTGGGCTTGCTTTTGACAGTCTATTGGGCGCAGTCTATTGGGAACAGGGTATATTCGACACAATCTATTGGGCACAGTCTATTGGGCACAGTCTATTAGACACAGTCTATTGGGCACAATCTATTGGGCACAGGGTCTATTCCACACAATCTATTGGGCACAGGGTCTATTCGACACAATCTATTGGGTACAGGGTCTATTCCACACAATCTATTGGGCACAGGCTAGCAGTCTATTCGACACAATCTATTGGGTACAGGATCTATTCCACACAATCTATTGGGCACAGGCTAGCAGTCTATTCGACACAATCTATTGGGTACAGGGTCTATTCCACACAATCTATTGGGCCCAGGGTCTATTCGACACAATCTATTGGGTACAGGGTCTATTCCACACAATCTATTGGGCACAGGCTAGCAGTCTATTCGACACAATCTATTGGGCACAGGGTCTATTCCACACAATCTATTGGGCACAGGCTAGCAGTCTATTCAACACAATCTATTGGGCACAGGGTCTATTCCACACAATCTATTGGGCACAGGGTCTATTCGACACAATCTATTGGGTACAGGGTCTATTCCACACAATCTATTGGGCACAGGCTAGCAGTCTATTCGACACAATCTATTGGGCACAGGGTCTATTCCACACAATCTATTGGGCACAGGCTAGCAGTCTATTCAACACAATCTATTGGGCACAGGGTCTATTCCACACACTCTATTGGGCACAGGGTCTATTCGACACAATCTATTGGGCACAGGGTCTATTCGACACAATCTTTTGGGCACAGGGTCTATTCCACACAATCTATTGGGCACAGGCTAGCAGTCTATTCGACACAATCTATTGGGCACAGGGTCGATTCGACACAATCTATTGGGCACAGTCTATTGGGCACAGGGTATATTCGACACAATCTATTGGGCACAGGCTAGCAGTCTATTCGACACAATCTATTGGGCACAGGGTCTATTCGACACAATCTATTGGGCACAGGGTCTATTCGACACAATCTATTGGGCACAATCTATTGGGCACAGGCTAGCAGTCTATTCAACACAATCTATTGGGCACAGGGTCTATTCGACACAATCTATTGGGCACAGGCTAGCAGTCTATTCAACACAATCTATTGGGCACAGGGTCTATTCGACACAATCTATTGGGCACAGGGTCTATTCGACACAATCTATTGGGCACAGGCTAGCAGTCTATTCAACACAATCTATTGGGCACTGCGTCTATTCGACACAATTTATTGGGCACAGGGTCTATTCGGTACAATCTATTGGGCACAGGCCAGCAGTCTATTCGACACAATCTATTTGATAGTCTCTACATTTTATTCGACACAATAAATTTGAAACAGTCTACGCAGTCTATTCAACACAATCTATGTGGCACACTCATACCGTGAACATTACATTTAATATATCATAATTCTATTTACCAGTAACATCTTACCCAATTACTAATGTCATTCTGTATACACTGTTCGGTTGTAAGCGTTAAAATCACCCGTTAAAATAAAAACTCAAATGCAATTTGATGGAGATTGCATATGTAGGCTACACATACAACCGGGATGTAGTTGTACACATATAGCCGGGATGTAGCTGTATACATATAGCCTTGTTTCAGATGTACCTATATGTCCATGTTATAGCTATACCCATACAGTCGGGCAGTACATGTACCTTACAATGTTTGGTCGACCCTGTAAGACGCTGGTGGCGAGTGATACAGCACACGAATATTAACTCAAAGCCTATGGTTCTAACAATGGTACTCATTGAGGCTATTCAACTAATAAAAGTACCGCTCATTAAAACAATTAATTCTGTACACTGAGATCTAGAAAGGGACTTGAAATGCACACCTTATTCACAGGGGGAGGGGGAATTATTTGTAATATTGATTCCACCGACGTTCTACATACATATTTTTTTCGAAAACAAACCAAGTTGTTGTTTGTTTTTTTTTTTGTTTTTTTTTTTTTTATTTTCTCGTATACGGATTAAAAGGGAAGTAGGCCTATGTAATGGTGCAAAAAGTCGAAACATTTTACAACTTCCTGTGTCGTAAAATCCCTGTTTGGCAATCTTGTCTGTATGTGTGTCTATGTGTCTGCGTATGTGAGTGTGAACACGATAGCTTGAGTAGTATTTCAGTTAGGTTGGCGAGATTTCTTTGTAAGTTGTAACTCCTATAGCCCTACGTATATTTCGTTCAACTTTTGTGTGATTTCCGCTAATCAGAAGTGGTACTTTACTTGACGTATATCTGTACAACTTTCAGAATTTAATAATTTGATATCAAATTCTAAAAACTAGCATTTTTTTAAACCTCAAGAAAAAAGACCTGCTTTGTTACAAATTTAACTAACTTTTCTATAAACCAACTCCACTGTAAGTGACAGCACAACGCTTATTACTATATAACTTACTCGTATTACAATATACAAGAAAGTTAGGGGAGCTTACTCCCACTTGAATGCTAACACAAACCACATTTTTTAACACAAACCTAGCCTTTCACTTATACAGTCTACATATTATTTAAATCCCGCTCCTTTTTGTTACTAACTCAAAATAAGTCTTTCTTTTAGAAACCTTTTTTAAGTCGTGCCTTATCTAAAAAAAAATAATAACTAGTTCTAATACTGGAGTAAAAACAGCATCAATATTGACTTATCGAACCACATCTATTTCAAGTTCTACTTATTTAGAAGTTTCATTCGGCTGTAATTGGTGCATAGAACGTCGAGCCTCACTGTACACACTATGTACCGGGAGACACCGTTACGTAAGAAAGACACTGCTATGTCTGTGTGTGTTGATTGAGATCACAGGTTTTAAATCTTAAAGTCCGTCTTAAAGTGGTGGGAAAATCAATAGGAATGTGCAATAACAAATTACACCAACTAGGAATTCGTGCGATTCAAGAAAATCGATCAAGAAAGTACAGTTACAAATTACGCTATCGAAGAACTATTAAAGTTAATGAAATAAATGGAAAATTTGCACAACAAAAATTATTTATATAATTGTCATAAAGTTCTATTCTGATTTTATTTTAAATTCCAAACTGACAAAGAACTGAGATAACCACGACATCGAGACTTCCCCAGGGCTGAAAATTTTTTTTACAAGCTAAACGTCCCAAAAATTAACATCTATAATCTTAGATCGATTTATGGCATATGATTGTGTTACAGGCTTTTAGATACTGAAGTTCTGCATATGTCATGATCACCTGCCTGCCTCTTGGATTTAGACAGGTAACCTGCAATAGACTGGATCGCCCACCTGTCTTGTATTTAGACAGGTAACCTGCTAATAGCCTTTAACCACAAGCGACCTGTCACAAAAATTGTAATCAACTTCTCATAGAATTTCTATCAGCTGTCTCTCCTCCATTAGACGATGAATCTCCTATAGACTTTTAAAATTAGCCACACGTCCCAGATTTAAACCAGTTACCTGAAATATACCTGTACGTGACAAACCAAAACCCTTGGTGCATGAAACACATGTCTCTAATCTGTAGATAATCCTTTGATACTCTCATCAGAGATTAAAGCCCTGTGTGAACAATGTGGCTTTCCTCCACTCTCATCTATTCAACGCTATCGATTTCTTAAGGTGCCATCTTTAAGGCCACCGTGGCTACAAGTTCCACATTTATCAAGCAGAGTAAGGCTTCATCGCCTTCACTGAAATTGGCCATCTCGAGAAAAGGAAGAGAGAAAATAAAACGACCAGAGTTTAAAACTAGAACGTCACATCAATGGTATACGAGGTTGCTTGTTAAGTAGGGTTGTTGCTGGCGTTCGTCACTTGGGTTGTTGATGGCGTCACATCGCTGAAACACGAAGTCGTCCCATTAAATTAGTTGTTGTTGGGATATGTGTTTGTATCGTGGACTTGGACATCGGCTTAATTCAGAAGGTAATTGAACAAGCTGGTTTTGACCAGGTGAAGTACTGTTTGACCTTTCCTGTGTACCAGTCGACAAGAAAATCATTGTGGAGTCTATGTGTATCGTGTTTGATCTTTTTTTACTAAATTTAATCAGAGAAAAAAGATTTGCGATGAAGTACACATGGTAGACGAGAATTAAGATTTACCAAACCTTCTATTTATTAAATTATTTTTTAAACAGAATTAATCCCGTGGAAAAAAAATAATTGCGCAAACAATGTGTGTTTAACAGCGCGAAAAATTAGATCTTTATGATGAAAACATTGATTATTTTTTTAAAGTAAATTGAACACCTAATTAGGTAACATTTTATGTCACAATTAATTTTCATCGAGTATTGGCCTTAGTGAAATAGATTAAAGAAATCGGTTCGGTAGAATTGAACTGTTTTGAGAAATCGGATATAGCGTAAGTACTACTTTCATTGATCGGAAAACACTAAAATTTTAGAAAATCAAGAAGATAAGATCTTATATCTAACTAAAACAGTATTCAAACTATCGGTATTTTAGAAAACTGAAAACTAGTAAAGTACCACTTCCGGTTTTCGGAGGTCAATGAAAAAAGTTTAAAATAATCCAAATATAACCTCTTATACTTATACACGAAATTTCGTCTACCTAACTGAAAGAGTACTCACGTTATTGAGTTCACACGGAAATAAAGTACCACATCCAGTTGCCTTAAATCGTTCAAAATTTGAAATAAAACCTGCCCATATAATGTAATACTTATACGTCCACCTAACTTAAACGGTGTTTTAGTTATTGGCTTTTGAGAAATCGCTCAAAAGTTAAAGAAAACTACAAGTTTGATATGATACGTATTTATGAAATTTTATCAACCTAACAGAAACGTTAGGCAAGTTACCGTGTTCACATATACATTTAGACAGACGAATAAAAACAGCAAAACTGAGTTTTTCCGTTCTGGAAGGAGGTAAAACGTCAGAGTTTGTCAAAATCTCGATTTAGATTTTTTGCGCGACTACAATGCATCCTTTATATTCTGTATAAAGTAGGGGGTGTAAAACGGCGAAAACTGTCAAAAAAATATGTTAATTATTCAGCACGATTACAAAACTTCCTGTATTCTCTGTAAACGAAAAAGCAAAAAGAAAAAAACGAGATTTGCGTCTTAGTTCGCGTGAAACTCGTCCCATAATTCACGATGACGTCTGGAGTTTAGAAAACAAACAGCGGAAGTGGGGCCGTGCAAATAGTTAAATGTTTGGATAAGCCGAGCGTTAAAAGTTAACGCAATGATACACCAGAGAAAACAGTCGTGTTGACACCCTTATATTTTCTCTGAGGGCCTAAAATGATTGCACTCTCCTACGTAAAGTTCTCATAGATTTGATACAAGAGGGTTCTTAGGTTTGATATAAGGGTTCTATAGGGTTCTCTTAGGTTTGATATAAGGGTTCTATAGGGTTCTCTTAGGTTTGATATAAGGGTTCTATAGGGTTCTCTTAAATTTGATATAAGGGTTCTATAGGGTTCTCTTAAATTTGATATAAGGGTTCTATAGGGTTCTCACAGATTTGATATAAGGGTTCTATAGGGTTCTCATAGATTTGATATAAGGGTTCTATAGGGTTCTCTTAGATTTGATATAAGGGTTCTATAGGGTTCTCACAGATTTGATATAAGGGTTCTATAGGGTTCTCTTAGATTTGATACAAGGGTTCTATAGGTTTAGTTCTTTTAGATTTGATACAAGGGTTCTATAGGGTTCTCTAAAAAATTCCATGACCTCACGCGCTAGAACAAATCACATGACCTCACGTGCTAGAACAAACCACGTGACCTCTCTTACTAGAACAAACCACGTGACCTCACATGCTAGAAGATTTCCAGCAGTTTCTTTACAAAAAGAAATGTGAAGAAAAACACTTTGACGTCTCATTAATTAACTGAAAGTGGAGTTTAATTATCACCATTAAAAATAAATAAACACAATCTTGCTTTTGCTTTTTTAGAGATTCAATTTTTTGTTCAAAAGAATTATAGTTTGCCATGATATTAACTAAGTAAGTCAATTAACCATTAATTTTATTAATTTTATAAAAACATATTTGTAGAACTAATGTAAAACGGCATTGGTTTATTGAAGTGTGCAAGTAGAATTCTCGGACACAGTAGCTTACACATGATGTCATTTCCTGCCTGTAGTGCAGCTAGCTTGACGTCATAAGTAACGTCTTTTCATGCATGTGATGTAGCTTGGTTGACATCTGTGACGTAGCTTGTGAAGAAGAAAGTGTGTTGTCTGTGACGTAGCAGGGGAGATGACGTTTATTGCATTTCGTATATCCAAAGTTAAACAACATAACTGTAAGCAAATGTGTATAGTGTGGGCAGGTTTTAATTATAAAGAAAGAAATAGTAGCCTTCTGTTTACGTAAGCTAAAAATACAATTCTATAGGAAAATTGATTCAAGGGGACAAGATTGATGAAGTCCTGATAAAATGGAATTTTTTAGTCACTTTTTTCAGGGGAAATAACTGAGAAATTATTTTTTGCTGTGACGACAGGTTTGGTGTCTAATGAAGAGTGAAACAATGGCTGATATAACGTTAGGCTACTTAAACAACGAATGGCTATAACACATGATTTGACCAACTACAGGACATATGACTTGACCAAGTACAGGACATTTGACTTGACCAACTACTGGACATGTGACTTGACCAACTACAGGACGTTTGACTTGACCAACTATAGGACATTTGACTTGACCAACTATAGGACATTTGACTTGACCAACTACAGGACATTTGACTTGACCAACTACAGGACATTTACTTGACCAACTACAGGACATTTGACTTGACCAACTACAGGACATTTGACTTGACCAACTACAGGACATGTGACTTGACCAACTACGGGACATTTGACTTGACCAACTATAGGACATTTGACTTGACCAACTATAGGACATTTGACTTTAGCAACTACAAGACATATGACTTGACCAACTACAGGACATTTACTTGACCAACTACAGGACATTTGAATTGACCAACTACAGGACATTTGACTTGACCAACTACAGGACATATGACTTGACCAAGTACAACCAAGTCAACATTATAATGATAATGACGAGAAATTACCTAATGATCTAATGACACATGATTTAACCAGTGCTATTACATCACTACGGCGTGAGCTTTAATGTGGCTAAAAAATCAGTTTGTTTACAAATAGCAGCCTACATAATCTATACGCGTCCGTTTTCTGGCTAAAAACATATTCCCGTTTACCTTGTCATGTATTTGCATATGTGGTAATTCAAGCGAAGAATTATGTAACTAGGTCATGTAATATGCTGTATGATATTTAACTTAAGGTCATATCCCTGCATTATTTGGTGTTGTGAAAATCTTTTTTTTTTTGCCACACCGAAGGTCCTAAGGATAGAGATGAACGGGAGTTGACGAAATGGAAATATTGCCAGACGGAGTTGCCGCCCTTTATTAGCATTCATTAATAGCCGGGGAACAAAGGATGAACTCAGGAAACGGATAAAGTGCAAATTGGTCGTCCGGTCATAAAATATCCATGCAATCCGGATGCTGAAATCAAGCAGACGTTGATTCACGTCTGGAGATGTGCAACTGGATGGTTGTTTACTGACCAAACAACTTTCTTACCAAACAACTTTCTGACCAAACAACTGTCTTACCAAACAACTTTCTGACCAAAACAACTGTCTCAACAAACAACTTTCTTACCAAACAACTTTCTGACCAAAACAACTTTCTGACCAAACAACTTTCTTACCAAAACAACTGTCTTAACAAACAACTTTCTTAACAAAACAACTGTCTTAACAAACAACTTTCTTAACAAAAACAACTGTCTTAACAAACAACTTTCTTAACAAAACAACTGTCTTAACAAAAAAATTTCTTACCAAACAACTTTCTTACCAAAACAACTTTATATATATATATATATATATATATATATATATATATATATATATATATATATATATATATATTCTTGTTAATAATGTAGAATGTGTATCGATTATAATATAATTAAAAGACAGTAGACATATTGAATGTAACAATAGAATTTTAAGATATATGGAATGTAACTATAATAACTATATAATTAGAATATAGTGGACATCTTGAATGTAACAATATAACAAGCAATTGTTGAACGTCCTAAAGAAATAATATAATAAATAGTTTGTGGATAAACAAACAACACATTAAAAAACGTATAGTAAATTAAAGCCTAATTAGAGTTTTGAAAATCTAAATGCTTTTTATCCTTTGTTTACCCTTTTCATGAAAATAGAGAAGAAGAAAAAAAAATGTGCGGCTATTTTTAAACATGACTCAACATTGCTTACAACGAAGTAACAAAGAAGTTGGCACGATTGAAGAGATCCGATATATGAATTCTCGCTTAGAGCTTAGATGGGCGAGATTTGGACGATGCTCTCGTTGTTTTCAGTATCATCAAATCGGAATACATTTGCCAGATTTTTATGTACTTTAGAATTTTGCCGACCACGGTGAGAGAATGATAGGGGAGGGCTGGATGTTATTTGTCTGAAAAAATACAGACTTTAAAAAAAAACACGAATATTCAACTAACTTAGAGGTTTATTTAATTTTTTTTTTATAAGGGTAAGAAATTGTTAACGATTTTTGTGTCGTTAAAAATAAACGATTCCGTTAATGTTTTTTAAACTTGTTAAAGTTTTTATTTTATTTTACGATGAGTGTATGGCGCTTTACTTCCTGTTTAAATGCCTTAAGACAAGTGCGCGTCTTAACTAGTCACGTGACGGGGGTATTAATAGCTACAGGAGATTCATTAAATATCGCATCAAGCTGCAAACGAGTGTTAATTAAAACTCGAGATTGCGAATTCAAACATTTTCAGCAACTCGGAGATATTTTTACACATTTATGTATACGTACACAGCCATAGAGGCCGATATATTGCTGTGTAAGTGTACATATGATGTTGGGAAGGTGTTGAAGACGTTGAGTGAGATGGAGGAAGTGGGGACCGCCACTTTAGAGTAATAAGATAATTGCTTTTGTCATCTCCAACGCCCTGATCCTAATTTAGCCAGGGGAGAATCCGATTGGGCGCTTTATGGCGAGATGGCCAAGAAAGATGGTCATATTCCGCTGCTATAAAAGTGGTGGGGGGGGGGGGTTAACTGACTTAATTAGCTTTGATCGATTTTTCACTTCTAATGACAATCTGGACAAAAGAAATGTGTGGGGAAGGGGAGGTGTCGTCCATTGCCGTTATCGCTGGCATTCTTGGCAAATTGTTACATATGTATTGGCGATTCGTCACTCTCATCTGTAAAGGCAGGGGGCTCATTAGGTCCGGCGTTTGTTTTCAATGCCTCTCTATTCGGGCTCATCCTCATCAAAGGATCGATCATGATCACAGCGTTTGGCTCAGTCTTGACCTTCACTGTCACCGTCTGGGGCTATTCACACAGGCGGCCTAGGCTATTCACACAAGTGGCCTAGTCTATTCACACAAATTGCCTAGTCTATTTACACAAGTGATCTGTCTAGTCTATTTACATAAGTGGCCTAATCTATTCACAAAAGCGGCCTAGTCTACAGAGTTTCTTCCAGGCATCTCTTCGGGGGGGCGAAGCCCCCCCCCCCGAAAAATTTTTACCGCCCCCCCGAACGAAATGAAATTTATATAATTTATATAGAAAATATATACTTTTAACAGTGTCCGCCCCCCCGAAGAAAGTTTACCGCCCCCCCGAAGATTTCAAGTGCCCCCCGGAGAAAAAAGTCTGGAAGAAACACTGCTTGTCTATTCACACAAGTAATCTGTAGTCTATTTACAAAAGTAGCCTAGTCTATTCACACTGGAGGCCTAATCTATTTACACAAGTGGTCTAGTCGATTGACACAAGTGGCCTAGTCTATTCACACAACTGGTCTAGTCTATTCACACAAGCGTTCTGTCTATTCACACAAGTGATCTGTCTAGTCTATTTACATAAGTGGCCTAATCTATTCACAAAAGCGGCCTAGCCTATTCACACAAGTAATCTGTAGTCTATTCACAAAAGTAGCCTAGTCTATTCACACTAGAGGCCTAATCTACTCACACAAGTGGCCTAGTCTATTCACAAAAGTAGCCTAGTCTATTCACACTAGTGGCCTAATCTATTCACACAAGTGGCCTAGTCTATTCACAAAAGTAGCCTAGTCTATTCACACTAGAGGCCTAATCTATTTACACAAGTGGCCTAGTCTATTCACACAAGTGGCCTAGTCTATTCACACAAATGGCCTAGTCTATTCACACAAGTGGCCTAGTCTATTCCCACAAGTGGCCTAGTCGATTCACACAAGTGGTCTAGTCGATTGACACAAGTGGCCTAGTCTATTCACACAACTGGTCTAGTCTATTCACACAAGCGTTCTGTTTATTCACACAAGTGATCTGTCTAGTCTATTCACACATGTGATCTTTCTACTCTATTCACACAAGTGGCCTAGGCTATTCACACAAGTGATCTGTCTAGTCTATTCACACAGGCTGCTATGTAATGAGCTCACCACACTATTCCCTCACATGCTGAGGTACACGGTACAGTACAGGCTGCTATGTAATGAGCTCACCACACTATTCCTTCACATGCTGAGGTACACGGTACAGTACAGGCTGCTATGTAATGAGCTCACCACACTATTCCTTCACATGCTGAGGTACACGGTACAGTACAGGCTGCTATGTAATGAGCTCACAACACTATTCCTTCACATGCTGAGGTACACGGTACAGTACAGGCTGCTATGTAATGAGCTCACCACACTATTCCTTCACATGCTGAGGTACACGGTACAGTACAGGCTGCTATGTAATGAGCTCACAACACTATTCCTTCACATGCTGAGGTACACGGTACAGTATAGGCTGCTATGTAATGAGCTCACCACACTTCACATGCTGAGGTACACGCCACCAGTACAGGCTGCTATGTAATGAGCTCACCACACTATTCCTTCACATGCTGAGGTACACGCCACCAGTACAGGCTGCTATGTAATGAGCTCACCACACTATTAATATAATTACAAATAATAACTTAAAGTTGTATTTACGTGTAAGCGGTCAACCTAAGGTGCAGGAATCTGAAATAATGTAAAGTTAAGCAACGAATTATCTCCCATTTGAAAATCCAAATACCAAAATTTTGTTCAAGGGAAATAACTTTCACAAGAATAGCTAAATAAACCAAGTGTAACTAAGACATGTTTTAAAAACACAATAAAACGCTATAAATTTCATTACAATTAAACAAATCTTTTATATTAGCTAAATAACCTGTAAAAACAATATATTTTACCTACTGAATACTTAACTGTAGGTTTATTTGAAAGTCTAAAAGCGGTATCTTTTTTAAAGCATACTTCTATTCAATTTTGATGACCTGCATTTACACGTATACAAACTATTAATTACTTTTTAAGTATTACATAAAATTTTGTATCCCCTCATTAAAGGGACATCTTTCAACAAATCAAACATGGGTAACTGTTAAAGACATTGCTAGAATTATTGATTAATTTTTTTTTTTAATTGAGGAAACAAAGTTTACGGTTGGTTATAAATTCCATCCTATTTAATATTATATATTAATACTTTTAAGAGTGTAAATATAGATTACTAAAAAACAAAAGAATTTTCAACTAGAGAACGCCTACCTGAATTGAAATAATCTAACTTACGATAAACGCGACTGCTTGATATAATCTACTACATTCACAACACATATTAAACTTCGATACCTAAACATAACTAGACTCGATGCTCCAGAACTACGACACCAACTCGTTTACTTCACCAAGCTCTACATGCGGTACTCCCAATCAACAACGATTTCACTGGACCTACTACTAGACTTTAACAAGAATCAATACTCCCAAACTCCAGAACTACGATACTTCATCACCTGCATTCTCATTTCTCTGTTACCAATCAGATTCCACTAGACCTTTAACTACAAAACAGCCGAATAAAAATTATGACACTTTAACACTTCGATACTTTATATTTGAAACGTTCGAAATTTAAATTAAGAACTTATTTAATCGTTTACTACATCAATTGTGTGGCACCAACATAAAAAGACAAAGTGACTGGTAAAAAACGTTCCGACCTTTCCAAATTAGGGATGTGGAGTTGCATTTTCACCATCGCGAATAAATATAGGCCTATATAGACCTAATTATGGGGTGGGTACGCAAAATTGATAGTTAGTCATGGGTGCCGAAATAGATCGCTACTCCTTTATAAAGTTATTAATTATTAGGTACTTTTTGATAAACATTTTGCGCCCCCACTAGGGATGGCGCCCTAGGCGACCACCTAGTTCGCTTTATAGGATAACTCTACTCTATCAGCCACAGAAACAGGATAACTCTACTCTATCAGCCACAGAAACAGGATAACTCTACTCTATCAGCCACAGAAACAGGATAACTCTACTCTATCAGACACAGAAACAGGATAACTCTACTCTATCAGCCACAGAAACAGGATAACTCTACTCTGTCAGCCACAGAAACAGGATAACTCTACTCTATCAGCCACAGAAACAGGATAACTCTACTCTATCAGCCACAGAAACAGGATAACTCTACTCTATCAGCCACAGAAACAGGATAACTCTACTCTATCAGCCACAGAAACAGGATAACTCTACCCTATCAGCCACAGAAACAGGATAACTCTACTCTATCAGCCACAGAAACAGGTTAACTCTACTCTGTCAGCCACAGAAACAGGATAACTCTACTCTATCAGACACAGAAACAGGATAACTCTACTCTATCAGACACAGAAACAGGATAACTCTACTCTATCAGCCACAGAAACAGGATAACTCTACTCTATCAGACACAGAAACAGGATAACTCTACTCTATCAGCCACAGAAACAGAATAACTCTACTCTATCAGCCACAGAAACAGAATAACTCTACTCTATCAGCCACGGAAACAGGATAACTCTACTCTATCAGCCACAGAAACAGGATAACTCTACTCTATCAGACACAGAAACAGGATAACTCTACTCTATCAGCCACAGAAACAGGATAACTCTACTCTATCAGACACAGAAACAGGATAACTCTACTCTATCAGCCGTATCGACCCATAGGTTCGAAATGGTACATGAATTGTTTCCGGCTTACATAGACCACTGCAGTAGCGCAGCGAGGGGGGGGGGGGGGGGCGGGGGGGACAGAGATATGTCCCCTGGCGCCGACCTTAGGGGGCGCCAAAATGGGTTGGAAAAATAAATTGAAAGTTTCAGGGGGGGTACAAATCGAAAAGTTTGTCCCCGGGCGCCGGGAAGGGTCGCTACGCCTCTGGACAACTGACAACTTCATATACATTTCACCAAATCATTTATTAATCCTAAAGATCATAAAATTTACAACCACAATAGACTACACAGATAACTGATTCTTCTTTTGAAACGCAACATCCTACCTAGAGCTTATATAACGTTTATTGTTAATCCAGTCATCTACAGAATTGTTTTAAATAACGTCAAATCACGCGTCGTGATATTAAAAATTCATGAAAGAAAAAAAATTAAGCTGTTCAAAAATAACGCGAGCGACTAGATTTGGCCTTCTTGGCATGTGATTTTTCTGGCAACTTCAAAGAGGATTAACTGCACATGAATTAATCAGACAGCTGTATTCTCCCGCGGCTCTGGGACTTGCTGATATGATCAGTACTCGTCTAACATATGACACTTGCACTAAAAGACATCTTGATGAGGGCAGTTTTATGAATTGGGGCAGTGCTGGAATGTGACTGGGGTCACTTAGCTGACCATGAGGTTATGAGAGAGGAGTGCTGGGTACAGAATGTGGCTGAGGTCACTCAGCTGGCCATGATGTTATGAGAAAGGAGTGCTGGGTACAGAATGTGGCTGAGGTTACTCAGCTGGTCATGATGTTATGAGAGAGGAGTGCTGGGTACAGAATGTGACTGAGGTCACTCAGCTGACCATGAGGTTATGAGAGAGAAGTGCTGGGTACAGAATGTGGCTGGGGTCACTCAGCTGACCATGAGGTTATGAGAGAGGAGTGCTGGGTACAGAATGTGGCTGAGGTTACTCAGCTGGTCATGATGTTATGAGAGAGGAGTGCTGGGTACAGAATGTGACTGAGGTCACTCAGCTGACCATGAGGTTATGAGAGAGAAGTGCTGGGTACAGAATGTGGCTGAGGTTACTTAGCTGGCCATGAGGTTATGAGAGAGAAGTGCTGGGTACAGAATGTGGCTGAGGTCACTTAACTGGCTATAAGGTATTGGAAGAGAAATGCTGGCTAAACACCACTTACGGATATAATTATTTTAGAAATGTACTTACATCTTTTTTACCTTCATCCCGTTTTGTGAGCGTGTGTGACTTTGATTTTATATTTACGGACAACGACGTACTTTGTTTAAATCTCAAATCTCAGCATCACAATCAAGTCAAGATCCTAAATAATCTTGGGTTCCATTTTATCGGATTCCCGTTAATTAGCTAATTTATCTACAAACAATCAAAGACAATCCTATTTTTTTTAAAAATACTAATTTGACTTCCAATGATAAGTTCACAACTCAATACCTAAAGTAGATGGTCAACTTTTGGGCATACAGTTCAAAGGTCAAACTTTTTCATAGGAAGATAGATGTCCTTTTTTAAAGTGAAACTTACTGAAAGAAGCACTGTGGAAGGAGAATAATAGAAGGTGCGCTTGAGAAGATACGTTAGTCGCCACATCGCTTCAGCTCCATAGATTTATGCAGCGGCCGAGCGCCGCACTCCTTACTATGCATGAAATGGTATTATACTGGCTACATTCGGACCTCGGAAGCTCCAAGTCGTCCGGGCTTTGGGGGATTTTATGTATAGGGAAGAGGGGAAAAAATCGGGTTCGTTATGGGAAGTGGTGGGTGGGGGGATGTAGAGAGTAAATGGCCGGATGTGGGGGGGGGGGGGGGTGATCGTATTGTCTTATACTTGACATCATGGTCATATAATGAAACGGACATAAAGATATAGTCACTCTATAGATTTATATTAAAAACAGACATATGGATATTGTCAGTCTATAGTTTTATGTTAACTTATGGTCATAGAGAAACAGACATATGGATAGTGTCAGTCTATAGTTTTATGTTAACTTATGGTCATAGAGAAACAGACATACTGATAGTGTCACTCTATAGTTTTATGTTAACTTATGTAGGCCTATTTAAGAGTTGGTAGCATTGCGTAAAGTGAGCTCCAACGTCATTTTTAGACTTCAGTATTAGGCTTGGTTTGCTGTGGTTGTTTTTACTTTGTTTTACGATGGCCACATCATGATAACCCCATGGTCTCATTATGGTCACATCATGGTCACATCATGGTCACATCATGGTCACATTATGGTCACATCATGGTCACATCATGGTCATATTATGGTCACATTATGGTCACATTATGGTCACATCATGGTCACATCATGGTCATATTATGGTCACATTATAGTCACATCATGGTCACATCGTGGTCACATCATGGTCACATCATGGTCACATTATGGTCACATCATGGTCACATCATGGTCACATCATGGTCACATTATGGTCACATTATAGTCACATCATGGTCACATCGTGGTCACATTATGGTCACATCATGGTCACATTATGGTCACATCATGGTCACATTATGCTCACATTATGTTCATGTCATTATCACATCATGGCCACATTAAGGTCACATAAATGTAAAATATAAATTAAAAAATAATATACTTAAGGCCCATGTAAATCTGTACAGATCAGGACTAACAATCTTTTGACCTCCTCTGGTCTCAGTGGACCGAGGGTTAGATCTAGTCGATACTGCTGTCCAAGTGTAGATTAGTTCCATAAGTTCATTGGAACACAGGAAGTAAGGGTCTATGACAAATGCCTCAAAGACACTTGTCCGAATGCCGTTTGCCCGTATGGACACTTGTCCGAATGCGACAAATATCAAATGGACACATGCCCGAATGTGACAAATGCCTCAAAGACACTAGCCCCAAAAGCTGATTTCCCAAATGGACATTTGCCCGAAAGTGACAAACACCCGAATGGACACATGCCCGAATGGACACTTGCCCGAAATGCGACAAATGCCCGAATGGACACTTGCCCGAATGTGACAAATGCCCGAATGGACCCTTGCCCGAAATGCGACAAATGCCCGAATGGACACTTTCCCGAATTCGACTAATGACGAAATGCGACAAATGCCTGAATGCGACAAATGCCCGAATGCGATAAATGCCCGAAAGCCACTTGCGCGAAAATAATTTTTTAATGTATGGTTACATCCAAATTTATTTTCATCAAGTCTAAATTATAACCTACGTGTCACCTTTGTGAGACAAAGCATTGATTGGGTGTACAGGAACTCTGTGATCGATCCTCTGAAAAACCCCACTCTCTAATAATTTCTACTCTAAACTTTGCCGATACAGATTTTAAATAACATTATGCTTTTTTTAACCACAATCGACTTTTCCTAGTAATGCCATGTTTATGTGAATTTTCAGTGATAAAATATAAACAACCAAATTGTTTTGTCTTTAGTTTTTTATTTGGTTTAGTTACCGAAAATACTAAATACGTCAAATAAGACCACATCAAATTTTTTGTAAAATCCTATAAAAACCATTCAGGTTTTTATAACCATATTTATTTCAAACATCGTAGTAGGGCCTACACGATTTTGTTGGTGTCCATTAGGTCAGAGGCGTAGTGACCTCTGCCGGCGCTAAACAGGGGCGGAACTACAATGCCGCCAGACCCCGCAATGCGGGGGGCTCACTCCATTTAGGGCCCATAGCCGACCATAATACATTTTTTATGGTTTTAAAAAAATATAATTTTCTTGCATTCTTGACTTGACGATATAAATATAAGCTGTTGTAAATAACAAACAGATCTACTACAGTAGTGATGTTATACAGTAGCGAACGCATGCTGTTGCGTAAAAAAAAATATATGCCTCGGCTGTAGTGTGAAAGATAGGGGGGGGGGCCAGAAATTTTATTTGCGGGGTGGTCCTTTTTTTCTGGTTCCGCCACTGGCGCCAAACTTCAATTTGGCGCCTTCCCCTCTTTCCCCCCCCCCCCCCCCCCCTATATTTTTTCTATATTTATAATTCAGAGATGCAGCTAAAATAAGCTTTTAATTATTTTTTTCAACCCATATTGGCGCCCATAGGGTACCCCCCCCCTTCCCCCCCCCCCCCCCCCCGCTACGTCTCTGCATTAGGTAGGGATACTTTGGTTCCTCATAGTTAAGTTAACTACAAAATTTTATGTGGAAACTAATTGGCACAGAAACGAGAAGAATCTACTTAAATCATTAAAAAAACAAGTATTGCAAATCAAGAAAGACCAAATATCCACCAGACAAATTAGAGAAAATAATACATTCTCTCGTTATTTTTTTATTAGAATTATATTATATTTTAAACTCTCTGTATTAATTTGTGAATTAAAATTCGAGTCTAAGGAACTTAAGTTCATTCTATCTTTCCCTCGTTCTCTTCACACCCTACACCCATTTTTCCTTATGTGGTGATCACCTGTTGTTAAAATTAGTTTGTTGCCTACCCCTTAACGCCGATAAATGTTTAATATTGTCACGTCGTTTTGGTTTTGTTCCGTTTACATGTGTAGATACGTTGCAACACTCACTGAAATCATTTTTACAACAACGAAATTTTTGGTTAAGGGGAGGCAACTAAAATAAAAAAATTTTGAGAAGAGTTATGTTTCCGTGTCTATATTTTATGTTATTTTTTAATTTAATTTTTGGAAATAAATTATATTTATGATTTGTTTATACGTTAAAAATATAAGCAGAATATTGTTTAACGAATGTATTACCCAAATAAGTAAACTGTATCCATTCACCTCGGTGGCTCTAAAGAAGTGTTTTGGCTTGCTTCGCCACTTTCTTCTACTGACTACTCAGACCTGACTACTATCTCGATGTCTACTGTAGTTGTGTTTCCACATTATTTATCCACCTGACATAAAATCAAATCATTTGTTTAAATTGCAACGCAGTGCCAGATGAGTTTGAAGCCACATGCTAAAAAAATTCTTAAACAAATAACATCGTAATGAAAGGCTGAAAGCCCATAAAATAAAAGTAGGTAATCCTACTCTATTCGGGTCATCGTGTGCATTTATTTACTGTTGAAGAATAAGATGATGACAAAATATGAGAAGTCCAAATTTAGAAAATGTTTTTCAAGACCACTACTGTGATCTATAAGTGACTCAGGGCGATTAGGTTTTTTTTTTTTTTTAAGAATTTTAGCTCTTTTACTCACTAAATTTATTTAATAAGCTTTCTAATATTTTTTTTAACTTTCTGGGCCACTGCCCCCACCTGCAGGCAACAAATGAGCGTAGGCTAATTGATTTAATCAAGTTTTGTACCATGAATTTAAATTTTAAATGTTAATGCACATATTGATTGTGTAGAAATTAATTACATAATGGCTTTAAAATTTAATATTTTTTCCTCTTATTAGTTTTTTCATGGAGATTTCTTTTTTAATTTTAGATGTATCTTCAAGCTTAGGTCAGATTCCTCGGTAATTCGACCTATTTTTTTTTAGGTTAAGTCAACCTAAAATTCAAATAGTTTTTTACTTTACGACGACGTTAGCAGCCAAAACATAAATAACCTGAATGCTCCCCCTTCCTTGACGCTATCCTGCTGACGGCATCATGACACGTGACTTCTGATGTCATAGCTAAATTATCATTGAGGTACTATTTTAAAAACGTAATCCGTGTGATTTTGAGTCAAAATATCTTATATTTTTCAGTTAACTGCTCTTCAAATAAATAATAGAATCTGACTTTATAACTCAAAAAATCGAAACACTGAAGTTTTAATAAAAAATCTTCCCAAAAGCGTATTTTTGGAGCGCATTAATATGGTATGAAGCTCGTGTAAAACACTTATGCGGAAAAAATTAGTTCTAACTTAAAATGACTTTTCAAGACGATATTTTTGTAAAAGTCTATTATTTAAGATAATTATTACATAGTTTAATGCATTTTATAATATTAACATATCGTTTTCCATATAATTTGCAAATTAAACAAGTGTTGCAAATGAACTAAAAATATCGGAGTAATTTCCATTGCCTAAAATAGATCAAGTGAAGTTAGATCGCGGTCCTGCCTCTACATTTTACTGGACAGTAAAAATAGATAGGCTTGGATATTTTTATTCCTCTCGTGGCTTTGTTTTGGTAAGAATATTTGTAAGTTATCTGTTTCTAAGTAACATTAATTATAAACAGCTTAGATTACTTTCATATATTCAAAATATAGTTGAAATGGATGAAGTCAACCTTGGAAAGTTCATACTCAAATACTGTTCAGCCGGATCTAAGGCGGTGAAGAGTTCTAGTCAGTGGTATCACTTGCCCTGAGCCAGAAAATAAACTTAGGGAAATCTCCCAACCCAAGAATCGAGGGCACTTTTGTAAAAAGCTTTTGGTTATGATTATATTTAAATCATGAATCAGAGATGGAGATGTACTCTATTTTTAAGCGTTAAGTGAAATACTAAAGTAATAAGAGCTCCCCGAGTAACAAATCGACTTCACTTTAACTTTAATTTGTTGGGTCAAATTTACTGCCTTCTCTTTTAATTTTTTAACCACACACTACTAAAACTACACATAACACAAGACTTGAACTAGACTAGATCTAGATTGAGATTTGTCACTATGTTCACTACATTTCAAAAGCATTTTAAAATTCAAAATACTATTTTGAAACATCATTATTTAAAGAAATCCAAAACCATCTTAATATGAGCCTTTGATTTGATTTTTTAGCATCATTAATTTCATATTAACAAGCATGTGAATGAAAATAACTTCCAGTGTGTAAGGTGAAGTGACACTGTAATGCTAAGCATTACACTACACTATTTTACACTGTGGTTAATAATTTAAATAAATACTAGGCCCATATGCAAATTATTATAAATTCATTTTCATATAGATATAGCCTATACTATACTATGAACTCAATTATAAAGCAGTTACTGTACAGTCCTGTAGTCCTACTATGCTTCCAAATTTATTGTAGGGGTACTACAAAAAAACTTACTGATCCTTTCTTAACACCCACTTATAATGGGTACAAATCACCAGAGTTCCTAAATCATTGAGACTGTCTGTCCAATTATTTGTTAATTATAATTAGGCCTATTTTAAACTAATAAGACTTAATTTAAATAGGCCAGAACATAATTAGCTCAGTTATCTTCCTTCTTCTGCTCCAAACTCTAATTTGTAGCGCTACTAACTACTAGTGTCCTTCAGATTGTCTTCTACCAGGGTTGAACCTGGCCATTCCAAAATGTTATCTTCTCATTTCTTCTTCAGCTGGCACTGTATCTTTGCCGGTTTCAGAATCTGTAGGCCTATATTTTGAGCACTCTTGAATTTTCACATAACTTTTAACTTCATTTTAAGTTTTAATAACTACATTTTTTTTTAATGGACTAAAAAATTTGTAATGGCTTTGCTTTTAGTATTTAATGAGCTTAAAACTGATCACACTATCCCTTTATATGTGGAGGCCTTAAAACATATGAACTTGACTTCATCTGCTCCAAGAGCCACCAGATCCTAAATGGTTATTTATTTACTTTATTATAGCTCGTGATTTAAAAAAAAGTACTCAGGTTATATGGTTGATCCCTTAGTTATCGTATCTATAAAAAAATCCATGATTATCTGAGTATCTCTATACCCATGTTTCAACTTTAAATGGGCCGGCGTGGTCTAGCAGTAGAGAGCTAGACTGCCAACCTGAAAGTCTGGAGTATGAATCTGGCCCACCTAACTCGCATTAGGGCAGCTGGGATAGAGCTGACCACACTATCCCCTAATATGCTGAGGTCACAGAAACACATGAACTCTACTGCACTAGCCCCATGGACCGACAGGTTCAAAAGGGAACTTATTTGTTTAAGCTTATCTGATATGGCTTGGACTTCAGGTATTTTAAAGCAAGTATCATGATATGATGTTATTAGTAATTGTACTCTTCTATTATCATTTTTAATTAATTAATAATTTATCCACTACTCCTTTAATCATTGATGTCTAAATCAAGATGAAATATTTATATATGTATATATTTTAGTCTTCAGAAAGGAAACATTTATATTTTATTTACCTTTAGTTATTTAGACTGAAGAAATTTATTTTTGGTAATAAAAATTCTGTTGAGTTTACTTATGTCTTCTTATAATTATGTTGTCTTAATTTATGATATTAATGAACAATGGTATCACTTAACTGTATAACTGTATATGGTATGTATGCTTTTCAGACTGTTTATTAATTACTTCAAATAACAATGGGTCGTAAGAAGATTCAAATAGCTCGTATCAATGATGAAAGAAATCGACAGGTATGTGAAATTTTGCAATTGTAATTTGAACATGATATTTGTAGCTTGTCCATTTAAATATAATTAATGTTTGACAACCTGCTTTCTTAAACAAAATAACTTTATCTATTTTGTCTAGGTGACATTTACAAAAAGAAAGTTTGGTCTGATGAAGAAGGCCTATGAATTGAGTGTCCTATGTGACTGCGAAATAGCTTTGATTATATTCACTAGCAATAACAAGTTGTATCAGTATGCCAGCTCTGACATGGACAAGGTGCTGCTTAAATACACAGAGTACAATGATTCTGTAGTTAGCCAGACCAACAAAGATATAGTTGATGTAGGTATTGGTGACATTACACAATAAATAGAAAGAGCTCATGAAGATTGTCTTAATGCAGTTAAAGCTGCTGTTGTTTTATTATTTGTGCTATCTTGTTACAGATGCTGAGTAAAAAAGAGAACAAAAGTGGTGATATGGATGGTGATGATGATGAGTTTCCCATTTCTCCTCGGACTGATGAAAACTACCGTAAAATTGATGCTGCTTTTGCCAGAGCAATGAATGATGGTGGTGGGGTTAAGGTAATGGAATTTCACTGCTTTAGATCTCATTTCTTATCCATTTCCCATGAAAACTATTTTACTTCTCTTACGGCTGGTCGCGATGAGGCACTTTTTTTTTTATTACTTTCAATTAACCACTTATGTTAAAAAAAAATAAAATCAAAAGCATTGTACACAAAATTTGTCTGAATTAATTATGTATTAGGAAAATTTAAAAATAGTTTACTAATAAAAAAATAAAAACTACATAAGTCCCCAAAAAAAAGATGTGAACAAAACACTAATTCTAAAATGTATTTTTAAATGCTAAAAACAATACTCAATACATTCACTAAAGTTGCTTTCTTTTTTTTATATCACTGTATTAGTTACAATATAAATAAAGCTCAAATCAACTGCATAGACATTTTAATTTGATTTAATAACATTAATTATATTGCCCATAAATTCAAGAAAAAAATTCTTAACATTAGAAAAATTGTAGAAAATGAACAACAAGAAAACAATGTAAATAAAACAAATTATTTTCCGCTTCCGCCAGTATATTTATAATCTCATTACAGAGACTTCCGTTACTACACACAAGTAAACTATATATAGTTTGGGCGACTGTAAAGGGTTATCCTAGATTAAATGGTCATTTCTGATATTAGAATAAGTAGGGAGATACCCCATAGTATTGACCAGCAGTATATTTATTTTATTATTTTTAGCAACAGCAGGTTTACCAGCTACCAGTTCAAGTACCCACAAGCCAGTTCACAGCAACACCAGCAAATATGGGTGGTGGATCAGTTATAGTTCTCCAGCCATCCACCGCTTTAGCACATTCAGTTTCCACTTCATCAGGTAATGTCTGATTTGTTATTTTAGTGTTACTATTTTTACTGCTAAAGAATGCTGATTAATACTAGGAACGTGTGTTGCCAATCTTTTAAAAAATAGTTTTTAAGTGTGTGGACATTTTAGGATATGGAAAATAAAATAATAACATCTAGAAAAATACTATAACAGTTGTTTTTTTTTGTTTTCCTGTTCAGGAAGTCGAGTAAGCCCAGCGCCAGTGAGTGCTTCTCTGTTGTCTAACAATCAAACCACTCAGCCAGCCAGTACTTCTCAGCCTGTACCAGTTGCCTTACATCACGTCACAGATTTCTCCACTGCCGTTGCGGCCTCTACATCTAATCAGGCACTGACTGTTACTGCAGGAAAACGACCTGGTTTAAAGGTGCTGATACCTGAAAGAGCACCTGCTGTTCAGGTATGTAGTCATTTAAATTTCTTTTCTTTGGTTTAAAAATATTGTGAAATATTTTATTACGCATATTTATGTGTAGTTGACCTTTTTTTTTACATTTAAATATTAGCAATCTAGGCCACCAGGAACGGCGCTAGACACACCTAATGTATCTATTGCAACTCCCAATCAAGGAAATCAAGGGGCTATACAAGCTATTTTAGCTGGAGGTAATGGCCAATTTTTTGGTGAGATTTTTGCATACACATAGTTAAGTTTGTAAATCATGGTTACTGCAGATAAGTATAAGATGAGGCAGAAAACATGAATATATCTTTTAACATTTTCAGTAGGAAAAGATCTTTTAAATAGTACCATTCTATTTAGCTCATAAGATTATTATTGTTTTAATAGTCTCGTATTTTTACTTACCGTGAATTTAATTACCTTTTTAGATCTCCTCAATAGTGCAGATATAGCAGGATTGTCTCCCTTAGTTTATCAGTTGAGCAGTCAAGGTCCAGGTCCACTCACAGCAGCCTTACAAGCTTCAGGTGTAACATTTACTCCAGGGTGAGTAACATTTCAAATTACCATGAACTATTGTATTTAATTTACATTAAAAACAAAAACTTTTTACTAGACTTTACTAATTACATCCTGTGTCACCTCTCAATTTGTTTTTCTGGAGACAAAAAAAATGATCAAAATGTTTTTCATTTTAGTGTAGTATATTTAACCGTTAAGGTAGCTATGTATGAAAAAACTTAAAAGCCTTAGTAAAAAAACATAAAGCTTGATTGTTTGTCACCGTAAAAGACTATCACAAAAAGCTAGCTACAAACTTTGACTTAATGCTTCTTTTTTTTTCAGTGGAACAATGACTATGAATCCGGCACCAATAACTGTCTCTATGAGTAGCCATAAAAGTAATCTTATAAAACAAGAACCAGGGTCTCCTCTCAAGAGTGAGCACCTGGGCCACACACCTCCCCCTAATCAGCAATCACCTGCGTCGCGCATGTCAGATGAGCCTAATGAAAAAAGATCTCGATTGGATAATGATGGTTGACATTTATAAATTTAACATTGTATTATACATAATACCAATAGAAAATTTTTTGTATGTTGACAGAACTTTTCTTAGATTTGTAATTTTATATATATTATTTCCAGCTTTCAGAAATATAGCTTTTTCATCAACATTGAAATTCTAACTATCATAGTCAATTTTTTTTTTATTAATATACTGTTTTAAAAAAAGGTTACAAACCAGAAACAAACAATGCTTAGCTGATCTTAATACTGTTTTTGTGTGGGTTGTTTGTTTTTTTTTAACTTTAAAATGTAACAGTGTATTCAAATCTTTCAATGCTGAATTTTCATATCATTATAAAGCTATTTTAATACCAAATGTAAAATATGTTTACGTATTGTTTTAATACATATACAGTTGCTCATGCTATTGTGGGAATTTTAAATTTTCATCTACCTTGGTTTAATTTATACTTAAGGTGAAGTTTAGTGCTTTGGAATATATTTAAAACATATTTGACTTGTACTCATGTTGTTTTTTATACTTAAAAAAGAAGAGCTACTATCAATGAAATTTTTTATGTTGGAACAACACATTCAAATGAACATGAATATTAAAAATCTAGTTAAAGCAGAAGAAAGATGAAGTTACTACAAATAATATTTGAGTTGAGAGACTTGAGTAAGGTAACACTGTGATATTGTCCGGTGACTAGAGGGCCTTTCTTCAATATTAAATGTAGTTAGTGATATGACACCAGTGTTATTCTGACAAGTCTTATTACTGGGAGTATAAATATCTTGTTGAAGTATTAACTTTTTAATTGCACAGATTTTTCAACTTCGTAAAGTATTCTTTAAGGAAAATACTGTATTTTAGCTGGTAGCTATTTAGTAAATTAGATACATTCATTTATCTTGATACCACCTGATTGTGCACTCAACATACTGATGCTTCTAAGCACAATTCTTGCATGTTACTTTGTTCAACAAATAAATACCACATAATTCACCAGGTACCACATTAATTTGACACCCTTGGTTAATTGTTTTCATTATTTTTTTCCTGTAAATATTTTGTTTGACTGATCTGATGCTTGTATATTACAAGAAAATTTAAAACTCCTGTATCTTTTATTACATTTTGTAGAAAAAGAATGCTCTGCGCATATCTTTAATTGCTTGTCCTTAGTGAGACTTGTGTAACAAACATGTCGATAGTCTCCCCTTGTGCTGAAAGCATATCACAAAATAGTTTTTTGGTCCCTGTGATCCTAATTTTTTTTCGTATCAAATATTTGTTTCTTGTGGAAATTTACAGTCACTGGTTTATGAATCACTTATGGATTTTACTGCACATTTGTAATCTTACGTTAGCAAGATGCTCTGTACAGGTAAAATCATCTCCTAACCATGTCCATTATAATTTTCAAATTGTTTATTTTACTATTTTTGCTTTTAAAGGTAGTTTATTTAAAGAATTACAAAAACTTTAAGTTCAAATTATATTATTGAAATAATTATAAAATGTAATTGTTCGGATTTAGTAAGTTTTATTCTTTTTTTTTTTTATAAAAATGTTTATTGCTCACCACTTTAGTGTTACATTGATTATAAGCTTGTCAGAAATGTAAAGACCTTTTCTAACTTGTTTTTTTTTTTTTTGACACAAATTTTGGTAGTTGATTTAATTTTCCATAACTAGCTTGTATTTTTACTTCTCTAAGGACTACATAAAACTTATAGATTTTATATTTTTAGGCATATTTCCGCTATTCATCTTACAAAATATACATAAATGTTAGAATAATATTGATATGGCTATGTTTTCTTTCTCTTTAAATTCAGTATTAGTTGGGGTTTTTTAATGTAATTCAAGATTTTTATTTCATGCTAATTTAAAACTAAAGGCAGATGTGTTTGTATAGATCACAATAAGTTTACAGTGTCCTCATGGAATTCCATGTAATTAACAAAACAAGAACAAAAATATTTAGCTAAAAACTTGGCATGGATGGTGTGGTGGTAACAAATAGAAAAACATATCTGGGATTAAAAAAATTCTTTATAATTGAACATTTTCATCAGATAAAAAGTTGGTTAAAACAATTTGTATCATTCCAAGCCAACTATTCTTTGTTACTTGAATGCTGCATCACTTGTAGAATGTTCCTATCCTTACAATAATAAGGTGGCTTTCTGACACTCTGTGATTGCAAGTTTAAACTGGAGGAATGCTCTCGGCACTTTATATCAGGATGTATTAACCATGTTTTGTTTATAACTTCTTTTTGTTATTTTTTTCTAAAACAATTCACTGTTAAAAAGCTGAAACTTTTTTCTAAAACTGATTGTTATCAATTGATCTTTACTGTATGATAAGATTTGTTTATCACAATTGATTACAATTTTGATGTCATTTGGCCTTGCGGTACCTGCATGTCATGTTACAATGACAACATAATATGTATATAGTGTGTGAAAATGTGTGTACATATTTGCTGAATTGGTCTTGATTCATTGTAAATATACATTATAAACAGCAATACATTGTTTTCATAATCTGTTTTGACATTACTGCTGTACGATATATATTTGCATTATTCAAATAACTGTTTATAATCTTTGTATGTATATTGTTACATATAAGAAACTTTAAACTGTTCACTGTATTATTATAGTGTAGAAATATAAATTAAAAAATGTGTTTTATATAACTATACCACATTGTTGTGTCACTTTTATTGAATGGTAGTGCTAAAAAATTCATGATTTAGATTTTATTTTTCCTCCTTTAAGTTAAACGCCTAATTACTTGTCTTTTGTAAATAAAATGGGAGCTGGGGATTTAAGCAAATATAAACAAATAATGAACACTAGTGACTTTAAGTTTTGGTTTAGCTTTATAACTGAACACTAGTAATTTGTGTTGACAGGTTTATTTGTTAATTGACTATTATTAAGGGTCATCATATAGGGTGATTTAGGACGCTTATTCTATTTACTCGATGTTGAACTACACTCCATTTGGCATTGGAAACATTAACATTTTTAGTTACCAAAAGGAAAAAAAACAGGTTTATTTTAAATTACAAGAGGCTAAAAGTAAACAATGTTATCCGCCTGATCTAATATTCTACGTGACGTCATTCGCCACTAATTATCACTTCACGGCTGGAATCCCTTTGTCGCCATGGCAACGTGACGTCAGCGCGACATTCTGACTTGAAGGACACCACGCCACATCCTCATAACATCGCATTGCGTGAAGCTCCACAACATCAATATTCGAGCGTCCTGCTGGGGGTCGGAAATGCAATAGAGAGCGTAGGATTCTTAATTTATCCTGCCCATATCCTTCCTTTTTTTCAGCACCACAAGTCAGTGATGAATATAGAAATGGTCATTTTCGGTTGGAAATATTCTCATTTCCTGATAGTGTCTGGGAGAAGGGGAAAATTAAAGATCCCCGCGTTTGGTTTTTAATTCACTCGCAATCAGCGGTCTAGTTCATCTAGTTGCACTACAAATCCCATCTATGGCCTATGTCACTTAGTTTGATTTTACTTTTAAAAGCTATAATTATTGTAATTGTTTCTTAAATTGGGCTCGTATCGTAAATTTAGCTACAAGAAAATCTAATGTAGAAATCTAAAGTTGGAGAGAAAATTAGATCTTTGAACATTTAACGTGTAGACTGTAGATCTGAGCACCTAGATCTATTAGCCTTTTTTTAATTAAAAATTAAATTTAAAAAAAAAACGCGGGAAATACAAGCTTTAGGCCTATGCTAGCCTATGCTAACTTTAAGTACCGTATATTTTTACTTTCTCGTATATACGAAGTATAGAGAAAGTATTGTAATCGTGCACAAAAATCACTTGAAATTTTAACAATTTTCACCGTATTACACCTCAGTCCTTCATCACATCCGAAGTTTAGAGGACTTATTTTAATCGGGCAAAAATTATCAATCCAGATTTATCAAAACTAAGAGGTTTTATGCGTAATCCAGTCTGAAAAACCGGGCTTTGCAATTCTGTCCGTATGTCTGTGTGTGTGTCTGTGTGTGTGTCTGTCCGTGTGTAAACACGATAACTTGAGTACCGTTACAGCTAGGTTGATGAAATTTCATATATAAGTATTTTATCAAAATCGTAGATCCGTATCAACTTTTGAGCGATTTCCGATAACCGGAAGTGGTACTTTTCCTACTTTGAATTTTTCAAAAGCCTATAACTTGAGTACTATTTCAGATAGATAAATGAAATTTCACATGTAAGTAAAAGATCTAATTCTCTACCTTCTGTAAAATTTTGAGTAATTTCCGTTGACTGGAAGTAGTAATTTACGCTACTTCCGATTTCTCAAAAAACTAATGTAAATTTTTAAAGTACTAATAATATTGCGCACTATTATACGCGTTTTTATTCGGCGTTTGCTTGGTGCGCAATGTTTTTTTTTATGAGATTCTATTCTATTTTTAAAAGTTTAAGTATTTAAAATGGATTAAAAATCATAACTATATCCCCAGTTACCATCCCCTGTTGTTTTATATAAGAATATTCGAGAAAGTTTAGGGGAGATCACTACCGGTTTATTTTTTAAATATAGGCTATATAGATATTTTTTTAATTGCTAATTTACTATTATTTTATGTAAGCTTACAACTAGTAGAGTGGAGACATAATCGTTGATAATATGAACTATATATTTAAATAATTAATGATAGCATCTAGCAGTGTTTCTTCCAGACTTTTTTCTCCAGGGGGGGCACTTGAAATTTTCGGGGGGGGGGGGGGGGGGGCGGTAGACTTTCTTCGGGGGGGGGGGGGGGCGGACACTGTTAAAAGTATATATTTTCTATATAAATTATATAAATTTCATTTCGTTCGGGGGGGGGGGGGGCGGTAAAAAAATTTCGGGGTTCGCCCCCCCCCCCCCCCCCCCCTCCCGAAGAGATGCCTGGAAGAAACTCTGGCATCTAGTCCAACGAAAGAAACATTTTAATGAATACCTTTTAAAGAAAAAAAAAACAGCAAGGAATTATTGGTTTTGTAAAACGACAACAAGGAATGAAAATATATCAGTGTATTCTAAGTGCAAGTGATAGACCTATCATTAGTGCAGCTATGTCTTGAATTATCATCGTGACTTCAATCTTTCAATTATGTATGATGCGGTTATCTGCCTTTCGAATGCACAAGATAGCACAAAATGTGGTCTCTCGTTTCAAAACCAAAGGAGGCATAAATACATTTCGATTTCGATAAATGACTCGTATCTGAAATGAATTTTTTTGTTTTGTTGTTTTTTGTAACTAGTGAGATACGCGCTTTACAAACTACAAAGTCTTATACTAACCAGTGGATTCTAAAAAATGTTTTATTAAAAATAAAAAATAAAAAATTACACGTTACTGTTTTTGATCTTGTGCAGAGAAGCCCCGCCTAAAAACTAACCCCGCCACCCGAAAAACAATTATTCAAATATGAAACTTGTACTTATATATTTTATTGAAGAGGGTGAAATTGGGACATGTCATTAATAACAAGCTTAAAATATCTGGGGTTTTTTTTGGTACCTTTAACCCTAAACCTAACCCTAGAGGCGAATAAGATGTTGTATTATGGCATGCATTAAAATATTCAAATGTCTACACCTCAGAAATAGGTTACAGTGGCGGGGCTTAACTTTTCGCTCGTGCAGTTTTTGCATTAGTGGCGGGGCTTATACGGACAAGTTCCTTTTTTTTTCAAAATTAAATAACAATAAATCTCGTTTAGTTTTTGTAACTTTTGATCCATCAATCATATCGCGCAATACATAGGCTAAATGTTTGTTGTTTTCTGTGCTTGGTTTACCTTTTTGTCAGTATGGCTGCCAAGAACAGAGGAAATTTCCACTTCTCCCAACCCTTACGTCAACTTTAAGCAGCTGGTGTTGAAATGGCCATCGTGTATGGCGCAGGTCTGCTCAGTGCTCCATACATTCTCGGCATGTTTTCATTTGTCCTTTCCTGGATTCTCACACTTGAAAGGATTCAAAGGAAGACGTCCCTAGTTCGGGGGTTGCCTGACCAATGTCCAGAGAAAGGAAAGGACAGTTCATATCTATCTACTGATGCCGAGGCAACGGAAACAGAATCTTCTTCACATGCAGTTTCTTTTAGGCATCTTTTCGAACGAAATAGAATGTATATAGAAAATAAATACTTTTATCAGTGTCTGATACCGCCCCCCCCCCCCCCCCCGGAAATTTTAGCTGCTTCGTTGTTTTTTGTCTTTGATTATAGGTATTGCATACTTATCCATTCAACTTAACCATATAAAATTGAGATGAATTGATTTGGTGTTGCCAATAAACTACGTTACACGTAGCGGGAGGGGGGGGGGTCGGAATTTTGTGACGATGTGTGAGAATGAGAAGAGGGGGTGGGGATCAGAAAGTGTGAAGTCACACTGTTGTATTTTTCAAAAGTTGTGTTAGAAAATGAATTTTAGCCGTAAGTTCGCGTTTGAGAAAACTGTTTTTGTAAATTGTATTAGAAATTGATCAACATAGTCAATGTTGACGGAAGTCAGTAAATATTTGAGAGAGAAATCGATGTTTAAAAAAATAAAACTACAATTATGATGGGAGGGGGTTGTAGACTAAGGTGTGACGTCATTTTAGGGCGGGTCTAGCTTTTGTGTGACGGTGGGTAAGGGGGGTGGGCTGTAAAAATCGACAAAAGGCATGACGTCATCTATGGATGACCCCCCCCCCCTTTCTTCCTCTGGCGATGTCTTAAAAAGTAAATCTGTTAATTCTTGTTTGTTTTGTTTATTTGACAAGCTTTTATATCGTGATCCCGTGATCCTCAGCTTCTTTGGGTTTTCCAATTTGTATCGTTTTGTTTCAAAATAAAGAACTGTCATCCAGATTTTTGAAATCTCTCGAGGCAGTAAAATAAGCCAATTTCACTCAGGTTTAAAATCAGTTGTTTTTTTAGCAAGTATTTTAGAACTCATGTCATCGAATATGGTGCCCTTGTGTAAGTGGGGGTATATGCCTATCATATACCGACGAAGTCTACATTAATGACGTCACTCTCCTAATAGAAAGGGAGGAGGGGGTCAGACTTTTGTGAAGGTGTGTGATATTAAGGGGGAGGCAATAGCGTCACAAGGTTGTGTGGGGGTACGGTCCAAACCGGGTGACGCAATTGAAGGTGTGACAGCACCACGAAAAGTCGTACAATTTACTTTCAAACCATTTTTTAAAATCCAGTTGTAACAAATAAAGTTGTAGAGGGGGGTAAACCTAACCAAAAAAACAAATGTCGGAGGGGGTTGGGTGACACCGTCTGTTACCGTGTCGGGTGACAAGTGACGCCACCGGAGTGAGGTTCAGAAAGTCGGACGTCAAACTTCAGATTATTTTTAAGACTTTTTAATCTATATTTCTTAATTGTGTGTGACACATCTCTGCAGTTTATAGTTATTCAAGTTTTGTGACGATTTAGACGGGACGGGGTTACAATGTCCCTAAAAGCGAGACGTCAATTAAAGACGTCACCACACTTACTTTAAAATACATATCTAAATAGTCTATAATATATTAAGCATATATATATATATATATATATATATATATATATATATATATATATATATATATATATATATATATATAGTTATAGCCTATATAAAAATATATATTGTCCTAGTTATAATATAGGCCCCATATACAATGCTGTTTATCTCATCTGTCTCTCTAAGATTATACTTTAAATAAAAATAATTATCCCTGTTGGGTAAAATCAAACTTCTTACATGGTGTGAAAATAATTGTTAATTACTTGCCTTGAGGTTTTCTATCTAGATTAATTGGTAACGATGGCCCGATGATAAAAGTAGGTTAAAAAACAGTCGATAAAAGTAAAAATGCATACAAGTGTGCGTTGAGATGGAGTGTAAAGTGTTCTAGAAAACCTGCATTCAGTAATAGTTTATATTTTTAAAATAGATTTTTGGTTGGGTGTGTAATTCTGCCTATCTTCTTCGATTCATCTCCATAAATCGGGATTTCTGTACGTAATAATACTACATTCTCACAGAGAAGGAGTCTCTGATTGTTGTTAAACAGACAGAGCAATAACCATCATCACGTTCCACATTGGTGTATACCTTCGCATCCTTGCTATAATCGATTCTGGCATGATCGATAGCAACACAAGTGCCTTGGTTTCAGGCCAGACGAGTATCTTAGTTCAGCAAGTCTTCCAGCCTGTGCTCATTGGCAAACTAGGTCATCAATGACGCAAATCGGCGCAGTACGTAGAAACACAAGTTTTTGTTAATCCGCTCTGAAAACTGTGAAGCCTTCTAATAGTTTCTCGAATATATTTCTACTCAGCGTGAAAACCCAGTGTTTAAAACATAATATTTATGTAAGTAATAAGTGTAACTTAAGCTTGTTTTATGAGAAACTGTTTCTTATGAACAATCAAAACATAGCGGATGAATCTACCTGTTGGCTGTTACATCCAACTTATTTATACTTGAGTAGTCTATTTTCCTTTTCCCAAAATAGAATCAGTTGCAGATTTTCACCTCAAAACGGCTCGCTTGTCAGTAAAAATAGCAACTCTGAAGTTATTTTGGTTCAATTCATGGATTAATGCGGGTGAGACGATTTCTATTTTGGCTGCTATATTTGTATTAACTACATTTTGATAGTGAAGGGCAAGTGTAACTTGAAATCTCCGTTTTGTCTAAAATGATGCAGACGACACAGAAGGAAGAAGCGACGATCGGCCTCGTCAGGATAACCGACGTAGCAAATATTAAAATTATTTAAAATAGGCCTACTTCTCAAAATAAAAAGTTTTCTTTTAAATGTTATTTAAAATTAATACTGTGCATATTGTTAATTAATAATTTAGTCTAATGGATTACCTTCGGAAAACGTTATTACATTGGTTATCTAGATCTACCACTGGGTGTGTCAGTGAAACTCAACTGTTAGCAGTATGTTAACTCAAGTAACTGTTGTTATTAGCTCAGTAACTGCTCATTATGTCAGTTCCTCTAATAGAACTAGCCATACTCACTGGATTTTATTACCTCTTTAATTAAATTTTTTTACCCACCTAATGCTGTTGTAATGTAACCAACAAGCAGCTTGTGTTTTGTCAAGCCTCAGTAAAGCTTGACAAAATTTTATTGTGTACAGTTTGAATAACCAACTTTTCTACACTATTATTCTACACCTAGAGAGAACATGCTAATATACAAGAATTATATTCATATTTTACTTTTTATTTTCAGGAAAAGTTTCTGAAAACATTTCTTCAGTTGCCCCTTCTATTCGTACCATGCAATAGGAAGCTCATTTGGCCATTTAAGGAAGATACTTAATAATAATAAGTGGAACATTTTTAAACTTTTGAAGGATCCAATATAAACTTATACTACGAGCGAGTACAATTAAAAAAAAAACTCTTTGTTAAAGACAGGTGAGTTAAAGTTTCTATGTTGATCTATTACTCGAATGCATGCAAGTACTTAATCAGTCATCCCTAAGTACAGAAAAATGCTTTTTTTTACTTTTAGGTTATTTGACCTTAAACACACACACATACACACACACACACACACACATATATATATATATATATATATATATATATATATATATATATATATATATATATATATATATATATATATATATATATATATATTCCACCACACACATACATATATGTATGTAATGGAAATGTGTGGTTTTATGACAACAGCTTTGAAATTGAAAGCAATATCACTGCATCGCTGCCTATAGCTGTAACATGATAATGTGAGACACCTGTCATTTTTTAGGATCCTTTTGGGAGGGGGCACCTAACACATTGTGTCATATGCCACTGGTTAGACTTTTGTTTTACTATTTGAAAGTGTTGAAATCCATACATTTTAAGATGTATTTTTATATATCATGGAGTATACTTGAAAGTCATGGGTAAACTATAATCTAAAATAAGATTACATGTGGTATTTAAAGTGAGTTAATGAGAGCCACCCCAAAATGCTTGATTTAAGATCCTAGTTACATTTACAAGCCAATTTTAACTTGAATCTGTAGGATGTTAGAATACTTATGTTATATAACAATCTCTGATGTATGAGCCCTTTTGGATGTCAGGTCTTTATAATTGTTTTGCATGATCTCTCAGATTAAAAAAAAATTATGTTCGGCTTATTGGTATCATATTATCAGTTTGTTGCTAATATTCAACAACAAATTGAAAATGTTTTTTTTATAAAGCATATGTATATGTATGTTGGATTTCTCAAAAAAACTTAAAATTATATTTATTTTTGATAAAGAATTATAATAGGATTTTAGCATAAATCATTTTTGGTTTTCTAGTGTTCTTTTAAAAAATCTCTGTTTCAGAGTGCATATTTTCACCTTTTTTATTATTATTAAATGGAACTAGTTGCATTTTTAACACTAATTTTAATTACAGTGGTCATATTTAATCTTTGGTATGTATCTGTTTACCAGCGGTTAAAGTCTTTTCAAACCATATTTTCTCCTGGTTGTTACACTATTTTTAGTGCACTCCTAAAATAAAGTGCCCAAATCTTATTCTTTAAATGGTCTCTCTTTGATTGGAGATGCTCTTGTTGTCCTGTGTTCTCAAGTGGCTCATCACAGATTGTAGCTGTCTTATCCGTAAGGCCGGATGTGACCATAGCACTAAGCTCATTTATTTGACCATTCAATCCCATTTGGTGTTTACTATTGGAGAACATCTCATTGCTCTGACTTTTTAAACATAGAGATTGGCTAAATATAAAGTGATTGTCATCACCCACAAATTCTCTCTTCAAAATAAACAAAGGATTCATGTAAGTTAAATATTGTTAAGAGTGAAAAAAATCTTTTCCACAGAAGTTTTATTTACTTAAGCTCATAAGTGTTGTAAAAGTTCCACATCTCAGAATAACCTTTTTTCTATTACTGATGCAACATGACCGTTTTGTGTGTCTATAACTGACAAACATAACCCTTTTGTTTGTCTACAATTAGTATGTCTATAGCTGACAAACCATGACCCCCTTTTATGTCTACAATTAACATTTTGTGTGTTTATAGCTGACATACCATGACCCTTTTGTATGTCTACAATTAACATTTTGTGTGTTTATAGCTGACATACCATGACCCTTTTGTATATCTACAATTAACATTTTGTGTGTTTATAGCTGACATACCATGACCCTTTTGTATGTCTACAATTAACATTTTGTGTGTTTATAGCTGACATACCATGACCCTTTTGTATGTCTACAATTAAAATTTTGTGTGTTTATAGCTGACATACCATGACCCTTTTTGTATGTCTACAATTAACATTTTGTGTGTTTATAGCTGACATACCATGACCCTTTTGTATGTCTACAATTAACATGTTGTGTATCTATATCTGACAAAGCTTGACGTTTTTTGTGTCTAGCGTTTGCGTCACCACATTGTCGGCGTTCATCTATAGATCTTGACATCAAACAGCCCCTGGCGAGATTTTCCCCGAGATCGTGTTTCTGTCACAATTTCATTTCCCTCCTTCCGCCTTGTCTGTGAACATGTTCTGTTTTTCTACCAAAGTACTCCTAAATCATCGCCAATCACGATCTTTGTAATTCACCAGTAGGGCCTATTTCACTTAAACCTTTTCAGAAAATTCCGTGATAAAAATCTATTGCATTTTAATGCCGTATTTAGTTTTTATACTTAAGAGAAACAAAGGTTTATAAAAATTAATACACGATTGCAAACGTATATGTTCACTACGTTAAACTTATTGCTATTAACACAATAGGTCTTTTTGATAAAGTCCTTATTGCTATTACCACGGCGTTATTGCCACCAGCTCTAACAATTGCTACGTTTTAAAATGCAAAGTAAATTAAAACGGTGCATGACTTCCATTGCTTTAATGGGAGACAATGCTTGATTTTCTAGACCTCGGGATCGAACGTGTGATGCATTGATTGGTTCGCTTCTGAAATAATCGATCATGGAGCCAATCACCCGTTCATTGGAGCATTTGATCTTTTGCTTTCGACAGTTGAGTGATTAGGCATAAACCTGAGAAACCTTTTAACAAACATGGCCAAATGATCAAAAATATTTTCTGTCAATACTTTTTGGTGGAGGTGGGTTTTCTTTGTCATGACTTTGTGGCGTGCCCTATGTTGCCTATTAGTCTTGAGAGTTTAAGTCTAATAGTTGAAGCTCTAATCAGGTTAGAAAAATTCCGCGAACTTAAGCAATCTAAAATACTGAATTGATTTCCGTTTTCTAAGGAAATATATGTCTATGTATTAAATTATATGGACATACTGCATTGACATTTTTCTTTCACTCCCAATGACCTGTTTCATCCATAATGGCTTGTTCCTTAACCGACGATGACCATGTTCCTTTACCAACAATGACCATGTTCCTTTCATCATAATGGCCGGTTCCTTCTAGCCACGATAGGCCTGTTTCCGCGTATTTTGTTTGCACATATGATATACCTAAACCTATGGGGCACGGTTCCAACCATTAAGTATAGACATCAACTTTTTCAGTACCTCACGAATTAAAGGCATAAACCATTTCGTAGTAGTTAATGGTTGTCCGTGCTAGAGAACAAAACCTTACTATAAAAAACACAATTTATTATCTACCATTGCTCATGGAAAGTAAAGAGACATCTTTACGACATTGTGTGGATGGCTGTGGAAACCATTGTGTAAGCTAGGAAACGTACAGGTGTAGACAAGACACGTGGAAATTAATGTGACATCACTCATATAAGACAGGTTTCATGGCAAGTCGGTGGGGGAGGGGGCGGCTTTATGAATATGTCGTCTTCCTTTCAAACGTTTCTGAATTGTTCACCTTGTCAACATTCATAGGCTGTGGTCACGGTAGACTGCACCACGGTCAAGTAACAGAGATAGATATCTAAGAATCGTTCAGCTAAATGTAAGAGCCCGTTAGTTGTTTATGAAACCTGTGGCTAGAGAACAGGAAGTTCTCTACAAGGCTGTCCGGATAGCAATTTAAGCTCGTTAATTACTGGGATAGGACGTTATATTTTAGAAGTTTTAGAAGTCAGACAGTTTATACTTGCAGCCCTACATCAACTCTGTTAAGTTTTAATGTAGATGTGTGGATTTATTATAATCTCACACATTATTACTATGAAACAAGCTGAATACATCAGAAGTAAGGGGTCCCTTATGACACAACTAGTAACGTCACGAGGCGGGCGGGGGTGCGATCATAACCGGGTGACACGATTAAGGGAGAGACACCAAATGGAAATAAAAAATGACTGTGAAAACAATGGTTTATTCATTTAAAATAATAAAATAGTAGAGGGAAGGGGTGACACTAAGCGAAATGGAAATAAATTAATGCAGGGGTTGGGGTGGTACCCACATTTACCGCACTGGGTGTCGCCCGGCCTAGTGACGCCACTGGATAGAACTAGTTACTAGTAGAAAAGTAGGTGTTTGTATGGGGACAGCTTGATCGGGCGGGAAAGCGTAAGATTTTCTCCCTGGCAGATAGATCTAAGGCTCGTTACGTGAGGGCATTCTAGAGTGCTGCCTTGCAGATTGTTCGTGGGTGGACCAAGGCAGTGGATACTAATCCGGAAAGGAAAGCAAAATTCAGGAAAGAAAAGCAGGTCAACTGGCCCTAAGGCGCATAACATGTTGGCACGTAATACTTGTTTTGAAGGAAATCCTCTTTAATATTACTCTTAAGAAAGATGTTTGTAGTTATCAATTCCATCCGTCATATTCGTTGGCCATAGAGGACGATCAATTCTAATTGTATTTTAATACTTTACTTAAGTGAATCAGAAGTAAACTGAAATTCTTAAATCTTTTTTTTTTCAAATCGCCAACTGAAAAACAAATTTTTATTGAATATTTTTTAAATTACACAAGTTTTTACATGTCACACAAACGTTTTTAAAAGTTGTGTTTTACATAAGATTAAAGTTGATCTCCTATTTGCATCAAAGAAGCTTGATAATAATCGCTTCTACTCATTGCAAAATCTTCAAGTTTGTATCATAGCATGTTGAACACTGTAAAGTTTTAATTAAATAGTTGTCACTTGTCGATACTACCGACAGTAACTATTTATTGTTTTTGAGAACTTGTTCATTAAGTTACTGTATCTGCGGTTACCTTTCTGTCGTAAACATATGTAAGATATTGCATTCAACGAATTGGTTTGACAGCTTGGTTTGGTTGATATATTGAAGGGTGTGAGGTACGATCTTTAGTTTTATTTTTGCTTACACTTAGACATGAGTCCTTTCCTTTTAGACAATTTTTTAATTGTTTGCTATGTATACACGCTGAGCAATCCTAGAAGCACCCAGCAAATTTAATTATAAATATTTCTTCTTAGATGAAAGTTGTATTTGTTAACGTATTCGAAACTTTGCTGAAACGTATAGTTGGATGACGATTTCCAGTAGGCTTACATAGTAAGATAGGCCAATGATCTTCTCGTATCCTTGCTAAACGTACACGCCGATTGACCTCCAGGTTTATGAGTAGATATAAAAAGACAGTTTAATGGATTCTAGAATTTATGGCAACTGCTTTCATAAGTTGTGTAGAGGACAAAAGACGGCGACAGGAAACTGTTAACACGTTTAGAAGAGGACTTGAACGAGGCGCCGCGTCTTCGGCGTACACACGAGATACTGTTATGTTTGACACGATGTTCTAGCAGAATGGAGTGGTAATTTTTAAACTACGGGAGTTTATTAATATGTAAATACGTTACGTGAAGTACAGCACCATTAAAAGCGCTTGAGCTCTATAGAAAAATTTGATATCAAGTCTTAAATACATGTTTAACTTGATTTTCCGAGTCACGCCGACTGGAAGACTCGTCCTGTAGTAGGCCACATACTTGACAACTGGGAGTCTCTAATTTAATTATCAAGTCTGGTGCCAAAATCTCTATCAGTTATACTGAAGGCTGGCTGATTAGAAAACGTTGCTTTCATTTTTATCAGCAATATGCCTTTATATTCTAATCGGTGATGATTTTTTGTTTAAAATAAGGCCTTAAACTCATTGATAAATTATATATGAATGTAAGACACAATGGAGCGTAACCTTTTCTTTTTTCTCTATAGCAGGATCATGTCCTCGAACTATTTGCTATTAAGCTTATCGCTTGCTGCTTACTGGATGCTTAATGTCCACGTTTTTATCTTATCAGTTTAATTACAACATTAGGATAACGACCACGGGCAAGCGACTTGGCCAGCCAGATGGTCATTGTTTTGAGTAGCATTGGGAAGATAAGATTGGAATTTACAATATAGTGGTTCGTTTATTTACTGTTCAGTTGATCATCTATAGTTCAATCAACAATTACTGTTTATTTTTTTAGTTAGCACTTACGTTTGGGTACCGCTTCTTTAGTAATACCGGTGTTAAACTAAATTTGATGCTTTAAGTTTGTCTTTAAACCTAAGTAAAGTTAGTGATAGTATAAAAGTACCCACCCAGTAGTTCCGCCTTTTGATCATGACGTCAGGCTACCTCTACACTTGTATCAACTACCCACCCAGTAGTTCCGCCCTTTGATCATGACGTCAGTCTACCTCTACACTTGTATCAACTACCCACCTAGTAGTTCCGCCCTTTGATCATGACGTCAGTCTACCTCTACACTTGTATCAACTACCCACCCAGTAGTTCCGCCCTTTGATCATGACGTCAGGCTACCTCTACACTTGAATCAACTACCCACCCAGTAGTTCCGCCCTTTGATCATGACGTCAGGCTACCTCTACACTTGTATCAACTACCCACCCAGTAGTTCCGCCTTTTGATCATGACGTCAGGCTACCTCTACACTTGTATCAACGACCCACCCAGTAGTTCCGCCCTTTGAACATGACGTCAGTCTACCTCTACACTTGTATCAACTACCCACCTAGTAGTTCCGCCCTTTGAACATGACGTCAGTCTACCTCTACACTTGTATCAACTACCCACCCAGTAGTTCCGCCTTTTGATCATGACGTCAGGCTACCTCTACACTTGTATCAACTACCCACCTAGTAGTTCCGCCCTTTGATCATGACGTCAGGCTACCTCTACACTTGTATCAACTACCCACCCAGTAGTTCCGCCCTTTGATCATGACGTCAGGCTACCTCTACACTTGTATCAACTACCCACCTAGTAGTTCCGCCCTTTGAACATGACGTCAGGCTACCTCTACACTTGTATCAACTACCCACCCAGTAGTTCCGCCTTTTGATCATGACGTCAGGCTACCTCTACACTTGTATCAACTACCCACTCAGTAGTTCCGCCTTTGATCATGACGTCAGGCTACCTCTACACTTGTATCAACTACCCACCCAGTAGTTCCGCCTTTTGATCATGACGTCAGGCTACCTCTACACTTGTATCAACTACCCACTCAGTAGTTCCGCCTTTGATCATGCCGTCAGGCTACCTCTACACTTGTACCAACTACCCACCCAGTAGTTCCGCCCTTTGATCATGACGTCAAGCTACCTCTACACTTGTATCAACTACCCACTCAGTAGTTCCGCCCTTTGATCATGACGTCAGGCTACCTCTACACTTGTATCAAATACCCACCCAGTAGTTCCGCCCTTTGATCATGACGTCAGGCTACCTCTACACTTGTATCAACTACCCACCCAGTAGTTCCGCCCTTTGATCATGACGTCAGGCTACCTCTACACTTGTATCAACTACCCACCCAGTAGTTCCGCCCTTTGATCATGACGTCAGGCTACCTCTACACTTGTACCAACTACCCACCAGTAGTTCCGCCCTTTGATCATGACGTCAAGCTACCTCTACACTTGAATCAACTACCCACCTAGTAGTTCCGCCCTTTGATCATGACGTCAGGCTACCTCTACACTTGTATCAACTACCCACCCAGTAGTTCCGCCCTTTGATCATGACGTATCAACTACCCACCTAGTAGTTCCGCCCTTTGATCATGACGTCAGGCTACCTCTACACTTGAATCAACTACCCACCCAGTAGTTCCGCCCTTTGATCATGACGTCAGGCTACCTCTACACTTGTATCAACTACCCACCCAGTAGTTCCGCCCTTTGATCATGACGTCAGGCTACCTCTACACTTGTATCAACTACCCACCCAGTAGTTCCGCCCTTTGATCATGACGTCAGGCTACCTCTACACTTGTATCAACTACCCACCCAGTAGTTCCGCCCTTTGATCATGACGTCAGGCTACCTCTACACTTGTATCAACTACCCACCCAGTAGTTCCGCCTTTGATCATGACGTCAGGCTACCTCTACACTTGTATCAACTACCCACCCAGTAGTTCCGCCCTTTGATCATGACGTCAGGCTACCTCTACACTTTGATAAGGTCATCTGTGACAGGAAATCGGACATCGATGACAGTATCAGCGTTGATCTTGTGACGACATGGCCACCTTAATCCTGGATTACTTGTGTGACCCAATCCCTTAGATCTATATCTTTCAGCCTATTCTCTGAGACTGAATTTAAACAGTCAAGGTTTTTTTTTTATGACTACCAACTTCACTCTGTTTTCTTAAAATGAAGTTTTAAAATGTAGTTTCATATGCCGCTTAACACTTGCTTATTAGTAACCTATGTGTTTGCATTACTAGTAGTCATTGTTTAGAACTTGTGATTCAGATAACTAATATCAATGAAGTGTCATTTATTTTTCCTTTGAAAACTTCGAATTTGGAATTACGAAAAAAATGTTCCGTTGATTTACTTAAAAAAAGACTGTAATAAATATTGCAAGACTGTTAAAATGACATGCAATATCGAGTCATTTTATTTCACTTGGCGTTTTATTTTCAGTGTCATGTTTTTGTTAGTTATTTGTACCATATAAAAGTGGAAGAAACAATTAGTCATTAAACATAAATTTCATCTATAAAAAGAACAAGGATCTCGTATCCATATTTACACAAATGTCATTATAAAATTCAATTGTAGAAGAGAGCAACAAGTTGGTTGACACTTGATAAAATAACATCATTCAACCCCCTCTTCTTTTCCTTTTTCAGCTCATCGCCATGTAATTATCCTGTTGTTATTTATTTCTCTCGTCTACGTCATTGGCGGCCTTGATTACCGCAACAAGTTTTGTTGTTTCGTGACTTCGCTGACTCGCTGTTGGCAGTGCTCGCGACAATGCCTATGACGTAAAGATGAAAGCTTTGGCATTTCGTACTCGCCACTCTGCCCCTTTACAAGCCGTATCATGTTATTTTAGTGGGAGAAACAAAAATCGATGCGCTATTTTTGGTGCCTCGTGCGCGATTTATGATTTAGGCTGAAAAAATAACCTTACTTATTTGCCCCTTGGTTTCCTTTCTAAATTTTTAAAATTTCATTACGTACTAAAACACACACCTCTTAATTCTACAATAAACACATTTAAAAATTTAAACTTTGAATTCAAACTAACATTTAAATTTAAATGTAGGTCGAAGGGCGCTGGAGACGTTGCGCTTCAAGTCGCCAATGTGTTTTCTTTTAAAATATAACAATGGGCTTTAAATTATGACTTCCCTAATTAGCGACAGCAGTTGTGGACTTATTTTGTTAACCCACTGGGCAGTCAGCCCCTCCTTCCTAATACAAAAATTAACCGAATAGTGTATAATATGAGCACTAAATTGCGCAATATAGTGATGGTTTTCTTAAAAATATATAATTCTGTGACTTCAGCATATGAAAGGATAGTGTGGTAAATGCTATGGACCACACTATCCCTTCATATGCCAAAGTCACAGAAACAGGTGAACTCTACTTCACTTGCCCCATGGACCGTCTGTTTCGAAAAGAGAACTACTTATTTACTAGTTTGACTTACTATTTTTAAATACTTAGGCCTATATAGTTTTAATAGAATCAAATCGTTTAATTAAAAATACTTGAGCACCAGAATAACGCAATTCGACAAATACAGTACAATTATCAACCTTTATTTATTATTTTTTAATTAATAAAAAAATATAATTATGCCAAAGTTTATGTCACGTTGCATTGTCATCGTGTCTTGACCTGCGTGTCAAATTTGAAACAAATCGGTTTCGGTAGAAGTGGTTGAAATTTCGTTCTAAGTTTCAATCCAAGAAGGAAGAGGAGTCTTTAAAATAAAAGTTTATTTTAAAAAATGCTGGACAACCCCCCCCCCCCACACACACACGCGCGCGCACACACACCTCCCCACATGTTTATTTTTTAGAGAGTAAAAATATTTCTCAACCTCTTCCCCATGTAGCAAATCGTTTATCCTTACCCTCACCCTTAGACGCGTGACGTCATTTATGGACGCCCCCAAACAAATTCACGAATAGCCATACAGATATTACGACTTGGGCGTGCCATTAACCTTGATTATTGCTGCCTGGGGTTCGATAGCCGCTCATATTTGGTTATACTTTTACCTGAAGCAACCTCCACTTTTTTTTTTCTCTATTGAATAGTAGAGACATGGCTACGTCAAAGGGAAGTAAATCCCAGTTGTTTTTGTTGTTCCCCGTCTCTCTTCCTGTCCATGTGTTGGCATAGTTTGGCCAATGTTAAAATTTGCTTCTGTGGTTGGTTCCTGAAGGCAAATATTCGGGTCTCTAGGTTCTTAGCGTGGTCTGTGTGTTGTGTCCACATCTACAAGGTCAGGGGGAAATATTTCACGTTCGCTTGTCGTTTTCCCTCCGTCTTCCCCAGAAATGACGTGGCGTTGATATACACACATGTCTCAAATGTAGGACTTTAAGATTGTTATTGGAAATATAACTTTGATATAGATGTGTGTGGATGCTATGCATCTTACAATGTGTGCTCCTTCAACAGCATTTAAAGCAAAGTGGATGTCTTTGTAATTGTTGCTTTGCACCTTAGAGTTGAGTGCATGTAAAGATACGTGACCTCAAGTCTGTGTCATTCCCCTTGTACTTGGCATAGACAACTTTTGTTTAATGAAGGGGGAGGGTTGCACGCCGGGCGCAACTCTACCTGCTGGCTATTGCATTGGATTCTACAATCCTTGCTGGCCATGACAATGTTGACCGATAGACTAGCGCCAGGTCTCTTTGTTGCCAAAGGTTCCGTGTGTGTTTGTTTGCTTGTTTGTTTGTTCGAGGCTGTAGGATCAGTTTCTTGACCTTGGGGGGAAACACTGCTTTGCTTGTCCTGATGTGGTCCTGACATCACGCCACTTTGCAGCCCTCACCCCTAAGGTACGACCAGTCTTTTCACTAGGCCTGCTGCTATTTTAGAAACATGCTCATTCCTTGTTGTTTTGGATTTTACACAAAAATATTACATTATTAAATCGCTATTTTAACTTAAAGTTAAATATTAGTGTTGAAAAAAAGTTATTGTCGACATGTGGATTATTCTAAAAGATTGGATTATAATACTTTGCTCATTTCAACATTTATGTGCGAGGTTGTGAATAATAAATACATGGATAGTTTTACACTTATTATTATTGTGTAAGTATTAACAACGTTATTACTACTAGATAATTATTGTAATTTCAGCTAATTATTTAAAACACTAAGAATTTTTTTAAATTTTTAAAAAATCAGTTTGATTGTAAAAAAAATTTAACTAAAAGACGACTCGCGTGTGTGTGGGGGAGAGGTTTAGTGCATTTACAATGTTGAAGAAAGGAGAAAAAGTATAATCAAGTGTTTTTTCTTTCTTATTTTGATGTCTCTAATTATGAACTTTTCTTGAAACACGCATGGCACTTTTTTCACTAGCCGCCCTTCTATTTTAAGTTTCATTTCTATGACCGCCTTACTTTTTAAGCCGGAGGATGTGAGAATGTTTTTAGAGGGTGGGCAGGTGTTATCTATGAACTAACTAATGAGACCCGTTGTTCCATTCTTACAGCTAAATGCAGAGGAGAGGCAATACAAGGACACTTGAATCATAACGGACATCAAGGTAGAATTGAGATAGTTTAAATCTCTCACTATTTAATGTAGAGATAGTTTAAATTTCTCACTATTTAATGTAGAGATAGTTTAAATTTCTCACTATTTAATGTAGAAGACTGTATGGATGAACACCCCACTTATATTTTACTCTATTAGTTTTATTTCGCTTGTAAAATGATTTCACGGGTTGTGATGCGCGAGCATGAATTATTCAGCTCTGAGATCTTATTGTTAAATCCACACTGGCCCGCGTGACTTGCCAAACTGGAATAATTCAGCTTGACCCTGCACATTAATATCGTCTGTATGTCACTGGCTGACCGACCTCTGACCCCCAGCCTTTGTAAGCGATGGCGCTCTTTCTAAGACGGCTCACGAATCTTTGTCGTAGCCCCTTGACCACACAATGCAGCGAAATCTGTCTCGTTTTTGTTCATTTGACCTCTTACCCTTATGGCGTCACCTGTCTGTCATTCACGTGCTCGTCTTCCGCACGCGCGTCTGCATTTAGCATTTCCCCTGCGATTGCTGCTAAATGGTATTGACTTGTATCTATCGTGTTGTAAATAGAAGCTAATATAATATTTCACCATCGACCTGCCTACATTTCTACCACTGACATCAACGTTGTCTGTGTTCTAGGCGGTGCCGGTCTCTTGTTGTCTGGGGAAGGTTAGAAGAAATCAATGACAAGAATCGAAAACCAGGTATGTCGCTCAAATAGCCTAATTTAATTATTCTTCCGGCGAGCGTTTTTCTGCCGTCTCACCCTATCTTGTCTGTCTGTGTTAGATCTAGTTATTTTTAATTTCATTTTTTAAATTAAATTTTTTATCATAAAACATTTTCCCTTTTTTATATAATTATACACTTAGCATTCTCAATTAGCTTCTTTAAGAAAACACTGCAAAACAAGGTAGTATTTGCCTGTATCGTTGTTAGGGTTATAGGCAGGGCCATGGCTAGGGTTAATGTCAAGATTGATGAGCAGTATTTTAAAAAATATGCTTTCCAAAACGACCAGCCGACAGTTTTAATTAGACCTACCAATATATATCAAATGTGTTTCGACAGTTATCAAATTTTTAAAAATTTATTTCAAGTGATGTCGTATTGTGCTATTTAAAACTAGTGTTATAAATGGTGAAGAGTGAAATGTTTCCTACTCGAGCCATTGGTGAAGTTCTCAGGCTCGGCGTTGTGTACTATACTATACAGGCGTTAAAGCTATGTATCACCCAGCACATGAGCAGTGGAGGTAAACACCAGATTACTCGGCGTTAGGGATTACATCTGTAACCCCGACATTCAGCTGTCACTCTGGTATGAAACCCCACGAGCCCACGCCTTTAGATAGGATTATATCGTTCACAAACTTATTTCATACATTTTGTTATAACTAAATACGTTTGCATCTTTTTTTTTTTAATATTGAGCAGCTTTATTTCTTTTAGACTTCAACGATAATCACTCGCTTGCAAATTCCAATATAGTGTTACATAAAATCCCTTAAAAATATTAATAAAACAACGATGAGTCACGCAGCATTATGTTTCTTAATTTGTAGATGTTCAATTCAAGTAAACAATACGTTTTATTCAAACAGTTTTGCTCTGCTAGCTTTTTGCTATTTGAACCCGCGGCGGTGTATTTTATCTGATTAAAATATACATCTCATCATAAACGTGGCGTATTGAAAATTAAATGATTAAGTCAGAATAATATACCCTAGTGTGGTTGAATAGTATTTGAGAATATTTTTTCTAAACAGTTATCTGAGTGGCTATTTCTGTCATTTCATACAATAGTAGTTTAGATTAGTTTTGGTATCATTTATTTTTTCAATGGGGACAACTCTAAATCCTCGCCACCACATTATTCTAGGTGGCAAATGAGGTTTTTTTCTCTCTAAGTAACAGAGTAAAATTTCGTCTATACTGTGATTACATTGTTAACTCTAGGTTAGTAATGTTTAACTAAACAAGCTACAGTCGAGTACAATGGCTAGAATCTAGACACGAGTCATTGCGAATAAGAAAAAGTAATTTTTTTTTTTTAAATACGATGGCCTGGACTGTGTTTACAAAACACATAAAAACATATATTCAATTCAACAACAACAAAAAAAACCCCACTGAAAATAGATCATCATCCTGAAAGAAAAAAATGTAGTTTAGCCTACTTATTAATTGGTTGCTCACTTCTCAATTAGCGTTGTTAAAAATAGATTATAATTTGGCGGACCCTGAGAAATCGTGTTTTGTGTTTGCTACTTAATGTCTGGGTGGCTTTATGTTCTAATTATATGCAGGTGATTGATGAAATCGTAGTTTTGGTTCAGCCAAGTTTCTCTTTTCTCCTTATTCCTCTGTAGCTATCCATTAAGCAGTCAGTTCCTCGACCTCCGCACAAGTTTTCTGTCGAGCAAATCTGCACGCCATTTGCATGTTGAAATAGCTAGAGTGCTTTTTAGTAGCCCCCAAGTTGTAATTCATTAGCGTTCGGTTGTAGACAAGTGTAACCTTATTAGAGAGAACATTTGTCTTTACCTGTTGTTTTTTTGTTGTTGTTGTTGTTTAGTATTGGTTGTACTGCTGATAGCTTTCAATACTTAATGGAAATAGAAAGTTAAGGCAATTCCATTACGATAGCTCAGTTTCGGTTTCTCGCTGTGTTTCTGTATTCTATGTCCAAGTTAAAAAAAAGTAGGTTAACTTTTTATTAAAAGCCGAATTGAAATTTCTTACTTTGTCTCAAAGTTCTTTTTTACGCTCCAATATCGGTCTGTTTGTGTTTTTAAGAATGTTATTCAAAATCCTCATATTCCTAAGCGAAGGACAATTATTTTTTAGCAACAAAAGATTTATTGTGGCTTCATGCTGAAAGCTTAAGCACAAATAAAATATCACTGAATAAATAATACTACGTTTGATAAAAAATATCTTGATACTTTTTATAAATAAATATCAGGAATTAACCTTACTTTTAGGTTAATGGACGGTTACACACATTAGCATTAATGTAAAATTTAATCATCTCCATTTTCTTCTTAGCATTCTCGCTAGCATTAACGGGTTATTACTTTTTTGTCATTATCTCTTTATTCACAGTTAATTGGATTCAATAATATGAGAAATGGATTGAATATTGAGAGTAATCAAAGAGCGCGTGAGATTAATTACGCTGTATTATTGGTTGTCATGTGTCAACGTTTGACGTGCGCCGGCTGAATCTTTGTTTTCTTGTGTCACGTCACAGGGCCTAGAAGCTGTGGCACAAATTGTCTTGAGACTTGTCATATCAGTTCATTTCCTATGTTTGTTCAACACTTCAACACTTTTTAACTCAACTTGATAACTTGCATCTCACGCTAGTTAAACAAACGAGAGTTCTGATTGGCAGAATTCTTTAGCCACACATTACTTTTTATGGTGTTCTCAACCACCAGTCTTAGATCCTTCAATCACAAATAAAGTAGAACATACACACACCAGTCTCAGATCCTTCAATCACAAATAAAGTAGAACATACACATTTGTATCGTGTGAATTAGTTTTAGTCCAAAAAATTCGATATCACTGAAAGAAATTCAAAATTGAACAATAGAGGATTTTCTGTTCGCCTGAGCTATAGAAATCTTGCTAATGTACTTTCTTAACACTAACTTTGTACATCCTATGATAGAGATATCAGTGTGAGGTATCAAATGTTATGAAATATATGGTTTCTGTGGAACTCAGGGGGACACGTTATATTTACCACCTTTTATTCTGTTATCACAGTACACTAGACGATTCAGTCCCTTGCTATTTCTTACATGTTAACTTAATTTTGTTGTTTAAAACGTCTTCTCTGTGTGTTAGAAACGTTCCGTGAAACTTGTACAGACCTTCTATATATAGCTATAGACCTTCTATATATAGCTATGTGCTTTTTATGTATGTGATAAGGGTACACATTACACGTTGAATGTCACCAAACAATAGGTTAGAAGCTGTTACTACATAAAGTTGTTGGGTTTATCGCTAGATATTGTGTTCGTCCGTTCTGCTTGAGTGGGTTTTTTGTGGAACACATTACACGTATACTGGTACCACGCCAACGTCAGTTTCTTGATCTAGAGCTGCTTTCGTTAAGTGGGGAAAATAAAGTGTTAGTTTGAAGAGACAAACGTCATAGCTTGAGTCGGTCGTTAACGGGCCACATAGCGTCAGACGACTTGTGTCGTGGGTGTAAGGCGGACATGGATTGTGACAAACCAGGAGTGGTTGGTTAGGCTAGCAGAAAATGTACAACGAAAACTGTGGTTGGGGGGAGAGAGGGGGAGGGGGTCCTTGGCTGAGAGAAAAATTATGACGAATACAAAAACTGTAGTAAGAAAATAAAGTTGTGCAAGAAAGCGAGAGGTAAAACGTGGTGTAGACAGAATTACAGATGTGTTGTATCATCGCGTCTTATTGTCATAGCCCGCTTACTGTCAACTGCCCATGTCATCCTATCTCTAGGCTTACACACCGTTATCTCCAGTCTGTTTTGACATTACCTTGCTAGGTTTTTTTTAACAGACAGTTGCATTCGTGAACACACTAGATCTATAAGATCTTATTTTATGGATACATTTATTTTTAAAAGTAATGAAAGCATATTTCTCCTGGATACTGTGTTGATCATTGTGTCGCCATCTAAATTAATGGGCATGTTTTGATCAGGATATCTTAAGGATCCCGGGAACGTTTCCTCGTGTTGTTTGCTTGCTTTTGATTGATGACTCAAGTGGCCTTTTTTTTTTATAAATAGCGTATTAGTTGAAGGTGAGTTCAAGTCATTTTTTTCTGATAATGCAATTATAGCCATTTATTCCGAATGATGTGGTTATTCAAATTCGTGCAATCAATGACAAGTTCTTGTATAAACATGGCGTTATTGTTTCCATGGTTCTTTCGTTTCCGAGACCAGACCATTCTTTCAAGTGCTGAGGTTCAAGATGCCCTTGTACTTCCGTTATTCTGGCCTGTGCTACTTGAACTCGTACATTGCATTCCCTCGATTATAGCTGACACTCATTTGTTTGTATATATGTTCAGGATGAAAGCTCTTTATTTATCTTGGGAGTATTTCAGCCAATTAACCTTTTTCTCCACATTTGGTTATAGCCCACATCTATTTTATAAAGTTATGTGCTAAAAACATACCTTTTATGTAGTAGCTTTTTAAAAGAATAAATCAGATGATAACGCTACAGTATTGTATTTATTTTCGAGTGCTGATTCTATGTCAAAGTAAATGGCCCAGTTTCTATCAAAGATAAGTCAATTTTCCCAACCAAAGAAGTGGGCGAAGATAGCAACGCTTTCCGCTTCCTGTTCCGACGTAATGCCTTCTATTGAGTCGTGTGTCACCTATTAACAGCGGCAGGAAATGAGCAGGGACCTTTTTAGAAGTGCGGCTGGACATTCTTCCTTCTACATCTATATAAAGAATTAAAGTTGAATGACGCAAATGTTGGTTAAGATTATTGCTCTTGTGTTCTTCCTTCCCCCCCCCCCCCCCCCCACACACACACACCTACATGTACCAGATGTGTTTTCGTGTTTACTGGAAGTTGATTGACCATTCATTAGCGCCTGGCAACATGTACAATTATACGGTTATCGTGTAATCTTTCAACCTTTGTCGAAGATTTGTTCTGTACTGTTGATGTTTTCTACAACAAAACAAGATACCGTATCTTATGATGTCATCGTTTGATTAGGCCTAGTTTTTGTGAGTTCATGTGGGGAATCTGCCAACCTTTTTGCATATCCGGGTACACTGGGCTGCTGTGTGTGGTGTCATTACTGTAGATCCTAGTGTTTTACTGCCGATATAGTAATTTGCTATGTTTAAGTGTTTAAAATGTAAGGCTGTTATAAAGTGTGTAGTTTCTTGTCTACACACTGTATTGTGTGTTTGTATTGCTTGTGAGTCAGCCACGGATGTTAAATATAGAAACTCGACACTTACGCTCACATGCCGATTGAAGTATTTTTCTCCAAAACTCACATGACAAGGACACGCAGACCTTATTAAGAAATGTTCAAGTGTATTGTACCAGCAATTCATCATGTGTGTCTCCCTTTTTTCAACCTTTCCTTTTTCAATATGTTAAAAAGAGCTTCTTAATACTCATAGAAGTAATTTTTTAGCCAATTTTTACATTGTATTTTCATCGTCTATCCCCTTCTTCCCTCCCCTAACCATCTCTAACTATATTCAAATACATTTTCTACGTCCAGTTTTAATGGATGAATAATTGTGATATATTTGTTTTCATCAGTTTTTTTATACTGACCACATAAACAGTTCACGAGTGTAGTTCTTGGTTGTTGTTTTTTTTTAAATATTATTTCACCGATTTTTTTCAAATAGTTACATTTGACTAGTGATTTACTTTAAATCCTGCGCGTTAGCCTCAGCACAGTATAGTGAGTTATATCCTGTCCGGTTTAAATGTATTGTTTTTACAATAATGAACACATTTTAAACACAGAAAATGGTCACTTCAAATAATAAAGGCAAAGTTGTTTGTTACAGTATCTCGGCACATTGATATTAAGTTGTAACATTCGAAATGTTAGGAATAAGCTCTCTCACCTACGTCTACCTGTTTTACCTTTTAGCCCAAGAAATTGGTTGAATTTTTAAAAAAGTTATTCCAGTCAAACTTGCAGCGCTCAGCACGTAATTGAGCGCTGTAGCTCGTGCTGAGGGGGAGAGCATCCACTGCTAGGCACGAGATAAACAGCGCATCAATAGCAGCCTTGTTGCTGACGTATCTTACTACACATTGCTTGGAGGGATGGATGGAAGGAGAGAATGATTTCTCTACTGCCTTAGCACCGTCTTTTCTCATACAACTAAAATATTTACACGCTGTGTTGGTAAGTTTACAAACATGTTGAGCGTGTGTGTACAAAGCTTTTTAGATTCTGATAGATTTTAATGAACATTAGAATAGCGTTGGAATATTTAATTTTGATTGTGTACAATTTGAGGACCAAATACCGTGTCACAGTTTGTTGTGTGTAGATACCTGAGGTAGGTACACAGTAGCTCTTACTACACGAGCCATAGTTACCTGGTGTGTACCTGTGCATCCTGTGCTTGAATATGTTGCCACAGGTTTACACAGTTCTAGATCTACATGCGGTAAGGCTTATCATGGGAACTAAGCTGACACCTACCCCCTTACTATCAGTAGTTCTATTTTGAGATTTTGTGGGATGTTTATTTTCGGTTCTTCTTTTTTTTTTGTCCTATATATTTGCCTGTTGTATATTCTTGGTTCCTTTTCCCTCCATTTTTCTTAGTTTAACCAGAGATAAAATTAGACCAAAGGATGTCTGACAAAATACAGAGAGGCCTTTCTGTACCTGATACTAATGGCGTTACTAAGTACTTAATTTACTGTTCTATGGTGAAATATTTATTTTAGCAGACTAACTAAACAATTATTTCTTTGTGGTTTAATTTAAAATTATCATTACATATTGTTGGAATTTAATCTGTAAGGATTATTTTAGTTGACAAGAAATGAACCTCATTGACACTGTTGATCACCTAGTATTTTGTCTGTTAATTACTTTGTATTTTTCTATTGAAAAAATTAGTTTATTTTTAAAAGATTATAGCACATTCTAATTATTCGTTGTTAAAGCTTTCAGATTTAATTTCAACGTTATTTATTTGTAAATTGTGCATTAGCGTGTTTTAAGTTCCGTGTAGCCACTAACGAAGAAGGTCTTGAGTTGAATGTTCTCCCTATAGCTGCAGGCCCAGTGTGTATTAGTTTATGATCAGCTCTTCACTCAAGTGCTGGAGCCTTACCAACCCTTGTCAAGAGCGGACACGTGTTGATGGGACGTGACGTCAATATAATATTTGACTTTGGTTTTATTGAAGCTATCAGACACCGTTGTCCCTACTTTGGCAGCGTTCTCCTCTCTACCTGTTGTGTTTGATCAGGATTAACGCTGCTCGAGCCTGGGGCCTTATACTAATAGTACATTAAGCTGATGGCTGTGATAGCATCGTGAACCACACCCCTGTGTTACAGGATTTGGTAGACATTCCACTCACTCGTCTGTTGTAGGCAGCCAGCTTGTTGCCTCAGTACAACTCGCTAAGTAAGGATGAGGCATTGTTTTTCTCTGCAAGATCAGACTTCACTGATCTGTTCACTTTTGATGGACGTTATTGGAAGGACATTCAACCAATCCACAGATTACAATTATCTATTGATGTGTCAACTCCTTTCAGAGTCCCAACTTGTATAAAATTCCTCAATGTAAACTTCCCCTGGACGGTATTGAACTTAGTTCCACATCTTGTACAGCTCTGCCACACTTTGGGGTTCTACGTGATTTGATAAAGCCTTGAATGATTTAATACACATACAGGCAGTAATCTGGTAGAGACGTGTGTAACATTTTAGGCTTTCCATCGATTTTAAATTCTAGAGTGACATCCCTCGTTTTACACTGGAATGGTCTCCCCTTTCCATCATGTTGATCTATCGTCCGATTTTTCTCCTGTTTGTGTGTTGGCGTGAGTGCGCGTGTGTGAGATCTGTTCACGTCAATGCGCCATCATCTCAAATGCTAACGGTAATGTCACCAGAATATTCTTCAAGACACACAATCCACGTCAACCGAAATTCGAGATGAAGAAGGAAGGAAAAAAGCTCTAGAAGAATAAAGACCGGTGGTTAAGGGAAGGATAATTTGGTTGGAACATCTCTAGAAAAATCTATAGCTTCGTCAAAGACTATCCTGTCCATTATTTTGGTTGTCTTTAATGTGAGCCATTGTTATACAAACAAGACAGCTCTTATGTTGGTTGTTTTAAAATGTTTGTGATTTTAAAATGCTATCTGATCATGGTTCTATAGTTTTCGTTATCATTACCCCACCACATTTAATTTTTTCTCATAGTTATATCTGGTTCGTTTTTCGCTCGTTATGTTATTAGTCAATGTTCGTTTCTCACAAATTCCTGTAGTGTTTTTTTTTTGTTGTCACTTATTTATGGCTATGTATTACTGGAAGCTCAACGAAAGGTATTTCTAGAAATGTTTATCCTTGAAATACTTTTCGGTATGTATATGTGCAATAAAATACAAAGCAACGAATGAGTTGGTTTTTTTTTTAATATATTAATATCATTCAAAGTTCTTTTAAAAAGTTATAATCTACTATAGCCTTGCTCTAATTTCTAAATGATATCTTAATTCATTATTGATGTTCCATCATAGCCTTGTCGTTATATTTGTATTTGACTGGTCATAGAGGAGTCTGTTTACTTTTGCGTCCACCACAAACTTGACAAATGCAAATAATACAGTGTGAGTAGGTTGTTTGAGGGGAACTCACGGGGGAACTGACAAATTCCATCCATTCAGGACTGGCGATTGTTGAACAAGTGTCACATTCGCTGGCCCATTCAGGAAGTGGACAGTCTCGACAATGTTAGTTTTACAATTTACTTTTGAACATTTGAGGCCAGTTGTCGCTTGTGTGGAAGATTGTGTGGACAAAATGTATTAGGAGGTGGTGTATTGGGGCGGCGTGATTGCTGAGATAGATGAGCTCATTCTGTACTTATCGCCGTCCTTTGACGTCTCCTGTGTGATGGCAATTACCGTGGTACGCGGAACACACAATGCTAAAGAGCAGCGAGATTGGATCCTGTAGACAGCCCGGGTAGTTGTTTGTGAAAGCGTCTGGCTGGAGACTGTCTTGAAGACAGACAGCTTTGTGTGTGAGCTCTTCTCGCTAGAGACTTCCTTGATGGATGCCTTGCCATTTTATCTGTGATTTAACAATGCCCTTTTATAGTTTGTTTTGTGCATTGAGAAGAGTTATCGCTCCATGAGCCGCACAAGTGACGACACTGATTACAATGAATGATTGAGATATTGGACGGTCTTGTTTGTCCATGCTTATTCCAATCCCCGCCCACTGGGCACGTGACAGATGTATGTAGCCTCCTCTAGTATTACATATTTGCATTCATTCAGTGACCGAAATGTGTGTATCGATCTGTGGCTATCCCTCCTGTATCATGTCAGTCCCCACTCAAGAGCCTTACAATGGCCAATAGAGAGCTGATGGGAGTAGGAACGGACGAAGACCCAGGAAAATGAATCCAGCTCGCGCTAGCAAAATTAGCCATTAAACTGGCTTCCCTACACATAATTCCCTTCACTCATTCAGGCTTGTCTTATCATAGTTGATTTGATACTTTTCCTCTTCGCGCTAATGTTTGATACTTTTTTTTTAAAGACTGAAATGAGATACTGTTAACCTTAATACTTTAAAAAAATATATCTTTTAGAATATGTTTCAGTTTGTCAGTTTTATGTAAAGAACAATTTTCTATTTTGTCTCTAGCATTATATTAAAACATATCTGGCACATTACTCTAAAGATAGAAAATGCTTCAGGTCATAAATTGAAACAATGAGAAAATTATGGCTGGGGATAATTGTTCATAATTCCACATATATAAATCGCTATAAACGGTTTGCCTAAATTACCTTTCCAACAAATGGTGTGTTTTTTTCTTTGTCTTTGAATTTTCACGAACGATGTCTTCGTGTATTTCATTTCAAAAGCACAGTGTTAAATTGAAGTTTATATATTGTTATTTTTTTGTTTTAACAAAGTTTTAGTAACATCTTGCATGGCTGATTTTATAATAATGTCTTTGTCTTGCTCAGACTTCATTGTAAATAACCCGTTCATGTGTGCTGTTTGTATAGATGAAATATCCCGAGTTGTTGAGCTCATACATTGTAAAATTGTGGTCTGTAATTATTGACCCACGCACGTCTAAACCACTCTGGAATAACTAGTGTACAAACAAGAAAGTAGTGTATGTTGTTCTAACCATCCCTCTAACTCACATGTGTTTCTACTTGTACACGTATAATGACTTTATTGTTTTAACACTTGAAGTCTCAGCTGACTCATACACCATGTGAGGGTTGTTTTGTTTTTCTTTCTCGAACACACCAGGTTCTTCAATTAATGTATACCAAAACTACTTCTTTTCAATACAACATTTGTATATTTGCTTTAATGATCTATTGATCGTATTATAGAATATACTCCAATATTGTAGGTGTGTGGATGGGGGGGGGGATCTCAGGTGAGATTTTCTCGCTACCTGCTCTATTCCTGTTGAATGCAGATAAAATCGTCGTATTATCATATGACAACTGTGGCATTCAAGACTGGTGCAACGACTCCACCCACGAATCTGTTTGCGTCAACAAACTGTATCCAACAGAGTCATTCCATTTGAACAGAGAAAATCAGTCATGTGATCACGAACTGGTCGTACCCTTTTCTTACACATGCGTGCGTATGCACCTGTCTGGTGAAGCCCCATCGATAAAGTAAGATAGCGAGTGGTAACACTTCTTCGGTAGATCTGTTTGGTTGCCCTCAACCCCTGGTCATATTTACTAGCTGACTCACTAACTGTCGTGTCTGTGGGGGGGGGGGGGGGGGGGGGTCATCTAATATACAAGATAAATACTTTGTCATCTCACTAAATGAGAATTATCAAGGCTTGTATTCTGTCACGTGTTCACATCAGCCTGGCGTCGTCCAGGTTTCCTGAGGGAAGGAATTATATTTCATCGTTTTGTTCTGTTTGATCAGCCTGTGTACACATGGGTTCACTCAGTTCAGAGGTTAAATCGTATCTTCATGGGTGTGTGGCGGCTCATTTTCACTCCGACAGCTCAACTTGGTTTAGTCAGTCTTCATGTATTGCAATGTCATCATTGATTGGAATGTCTTAAGCTGCTTAGCGAGAGGATAATCCCTTTTCGTTTTCTAATGGAATCGCTCCTTTTGTTTTCGGTAAACTAGTACACATTATTCAGTAGTTGGATTGTTTAGATATTTGATAGCTGTAATTGTATAACTAATCTACTCTGCATAGATGTCTGAACAGATACCACACGTCCCAATGATGGTGTGTATTGATTGATCAAACAATGATGTATTTTTTTTGTTTGCTCGCAGCTAAGTCAGAGGATCTGAAGGTGAGACTACCCCAGCCCCGTGTAGAAGTAACTAGAGTGCTAGGCACACAGACTTAGTTCATCATTTCATCGGAAACTGTCGCTCCACCCAAGCCATCACGTTGGAGGGAACTAAAAACGCCACCAAGACCATGGGACGAAAGAAAATACAAATCTCCCGTATTGGAGATGAGAGAAACAGACAGGTGAGCCCCTTTAGTCTATGGGAATATATTGTGTGCTCTTACAGTAGTCTACATATTAAACTAAAAGTTGAATTAACTGATAAAAAGTACATACACCTGAAATACCAAAGTATTGGTAACCACATGGGGACAATGATTATTTCAACGTTTTGTGTGAAGAATAAGTTTCCAGGTGTATATGATGAAGAGCTGTGTTAATGTGGAGATGAAATGTTGTAGCTAATAAAGGTTGTTTACTTTCTGTGCAGGTGACTTTCACTAAGCGTAAGTTTGGTCTGATGAAAAAAGCTTACGAACTGAGCGTCCTGTGCGACTGTGAGATCGCTCTCATTATATTCAACTCCTCCAACAAACTGTTCCAGTACGCCAGCACAGACATGGACAAGGTCCTACTCAAATACACAGAGTACAACGAACCACATGAAAGCCGTACAAATAAGGATATTATTGAGGTATTTATTGGCTACATCAATCTCTGTTATCTATCTGTTAAACAGTCTAAAACTTCAGTGGTTAACCTTATACAGGAATTGAACATTTCTCGTAATACAAAACAGATGGCTATTTGTTTTACCTTCACTAGAAATAGTATAATTTAGGACTGAACTGCTGATATTCTACAAGTAGGACATTGAATGACATAACTGTATGTCTACTAATGATGGAGCAGACAAAAAGGCTCAGAATATTGCTTGTGGATTGTTTGTACTATTCATTTAAGCAGAGACTACAAAATAAATTTAATGCTTAATTTTTTTAGAATACTACCATAGTTTTTTCTTGTTTATACTATTGTACTCTATCTTATGACACATTTTCTTATTGCTTATTGTTCTAATGTCTGCTGACATTAACTGTATATCAACCATCCAATGGGCATGTAGGGGAGGGTAACTAGCCTAAAGGTTGTACCCAGTAGCGAGTGTACAGTCTCCTCCAACAATTTTATAGTCTCCTCCAGCTTATCTGCAACAGGCAGCAGGTTATCTTTAAGTGGCATCTTTATATGCTTCCCCTCACCATTCGCTTTGATACATAACTAAGGTACTTGGCCATTTGAACAGATCGCTTCAGCTCCAGTGGGCAACGTCTCACCAAATACGATGTTCTTCATCTCACCAAATGTGATGTTGTTCAGGGTAAAAAATTTGCTTTAATCAGTGCAGTAGGGGGGAATATTTAATAAAAAAACTCATCTCCACAATAAATACACACAGAATTATATTTTAAACTATGGTAGCTTTTCTTTATTACATAGGTACAAAGTTGGGCTGAAATGTGCGTTATTTATATTGTTTTGAATTGTTCAAACTTCTTGAAGTAGCTTTTGTTCAACTGAAATATAAGATCATCAATTACAGTATAGAGCAAAAAGCTCAGGTCACTTATTCCAATGTAATCGCTCCCAGCTTTCAGTAAAGAAAAGTTTGTTAGAAAATTACAAATTCAACAGGTGTGGTTGTATATTTCTTTGATAATGCTCACCCTAATTATGCCAGGATTTGTATTACAACAATAAGTGGAAAACAACATTCGCTATCTAATCTTACAAATATTCCTTTGTTAGGGGTTCATTTAATACCACGTCATGCATTTGAGCAATACTAGCTTCTTTGTTGGTTGTTTCTTTCTTCTTTGATGCATCTTGATCATAAACACGACTGTATGCAGACTGTACAACTGTCCATGTATGTAGAGGATTAGATGGACGTGAGGGAGATAAATGCCTTACTGCTAGAAGTTATCTATCATCTGTTACTTCATGTCATTTTTTTTCCTTCCGAGACAACTGTATCTTTTACATCCAATGAAACTGCCTACATTTTTCAACCAACGTATCTGCCTGCCTACATTTTTCAAACAACGTATCTATCTGCCTACATTTTCAACCAAGTTATCTATCTGCCTATATTTTTCAAGTTAAGTATCTGCCTACCTACATTTTTCAAACAACGTATCTTCCTACATTTTTGAACCAATGAAACTGTCTGCCTACACTTTTCATCCAACGCAACTCTCTGCCCACATATCTCAGTTGTCTAACAAACGGCACTCTGTGCGCCGCCGCTGTATTCTACCACGTGAACGCTCGCTTTGTTCCAAGTTTATCTGTTGAAATGTGACTTTTTTCTGCGCTCCGGCGATCATTGATGCTGGTCAATCCATCTGCATGTTGATCTCCCCGCGTCCTGTAAACGTCAACACACACATCTCTCATGTGTACCGCTCAAACAACGGGCCCTTATTTCACAAGTCTAGATCCCTTCAAGGGCCCCACAGTTCCTGAACACTTGACGCTTTTGTTGTTCTGGACAACTTTGTTCATAAAATAAAGGGTATATTTGACTTGCTGAGAAATATATCCACATACTCTTTGTTTTGAATAATGTTTTTGTTGTCTGGCAGTATTGATTGCTGATGTGATCTTTTTGCTCCATTGTTTACATTTTTTTTTACATTTACTTAGCACCAATTAGATAAAAAGATCAGATTTAATTAAAATCTAAGTAGTGATATTCAGTCCTATAAAACATTTGGCTAAAACGTCAGTAGTTACCGTTATCCAACCCGTTATCCGCTATAAGAAACACATTTGGTAGATTGGTATGTTATTGAATGATAGGACACATTAGTCGAGTATTAATGGTGTAGCATGCTGGGTCTTTAGCTCTGTAAACAATGGTTCAGTAGGAGGCTAATTCATTAAAGAAACTTGACCACGACGCGGACTACATTTTTTTGTAGAACATGTTATTGTGTCAGCTAAAGTACATGTTGGCACAAGATGTAGCGTCTGTCGAGCCGTGCAGTATGAATCCATAGATCTTGATGCCGGAAGTTGTACCTAGGTGTAGTCTCTTAACTCTCATCAGCCGCATCACGATTCGGGACACGGCTGTTGGGCCTTGTTTTCTGGGCTAAACATCTAATGTGGAACATACACGCGTGCTGTAGCTGGTATGTTTGGGGGGTAACAGAAAACATACACCTGTACTGATGGTATGGTTGAAGGTTTTTAAAATAAGTACCTGTAAAGTGCCACTGTTGTATTGTGTATCAATAGAAGAAATGTGTTAATTTATGTTCGATGCATCAGATAATTTGGGTGTCCGTATGTAGAAATGATTTTATGAATGAAAACGTGTATGTGTAGCATCGATGTTCCGTGTGTTTTACGACTAGAACACACAACAAATCGCTGTGCTGGTTTACCCCGTGTGTCTACCAGCCACGCTGCCGACCGAAATAAACACAAAGCACCGGCGAGGTTGAACTGTGTATATTTATATTCTCTGATGTAAAATTAGCCGTCCTTGGAGCAGAAAATAGCAGTTCCCCTGTTGAAGTGGGCCAAACCAAGATTTGTCTGGGCTAAGAAAAACCGTCAGGGACGGACAAAAATATCTTCACCAACCCTTCACAGCTGTAGTAATGAAACTCAATGTGATGATGCCATCGTTTCCCACGGTTGCTGCCGGAATAGTTCTCATAATGAATCAAGGTAGATTTGCTGCTTATCTTAGACTCTGGCAGGCGTTGGCTTTAATGGTGAGCTCACTCAACACAACATGGTGTTACGCTCATAGAAAATGATCGCTTTTAAATTCACACCAGCTGAATGCCGAAACGAAATCAATAACTAATCAGGTCAAATCACTAAGGTTTTACATAGGCGATGTGCTTTAGTGAGCTTGACATCTAGCACAAGTGCCACTGTAGCCCGGGGGCATGCCTGTATTAAGAGCCCGACTTCCTTTACTGAAGCACTACTTTGGTTTCTTTATTAAACATAGAATGTGCTTGTCACAGGAACAATAAGCCCACTGTTTTATCATCCCATATATGAAAACCTCACTCCTCCTTTCTCTCTCCTTCGCTTTTACTAATAGTAAATAGTTTGTAGCTTTGAAGGCTAAGTAGGCGTATGTATCGTTACATACGTATACATACACGCCTACACGGTCTTTTATACAGTTATTAAATTTACAACAGTCTCTTGATCTAAAAATATTTTGAGTAATAATAATTGAGTGTATCTGTGATGGTTAAAAGCTATCTCAGTGTACATAGACATGTATCTGATGTAGTGTAGTATGTTATTGTGTGTCCCTAGGATATTGTATCTGCGGCTTATTGCGCCCGCCTGATGTCTAACCTCTGTGCCTATTCCTCTTCCTTGGCCTCCTCTCACCTTGGTTGATCGTTTTCTTGCTGGCGCTACCTGAGTTAACCACCTTTACATGTGCATCCCTGCAAATGATATTGAATTTCTTGTAACATTCTCTAGTTGAGAAAACCACTCGGGTTGCTCGTCTCAAATGTCGTGTATCAAGAATATGCTTGGATTTTTTGCTAGTTTTGTTCTTAATCGATTTATTCACTCCTTCTAGAAAACTCTCTTTTCCAAAATAGGCACGGCTAAAAATAGAAGTTGGCGTGAGTTGAAATAGCTCAACCCTGACTCAGACGTACCTGTTGTGTTGTGGCTTGCCGGGTCACAGCGCCGTGTTCACCGTGTGTACAGTGCCGGTGCTCACGTCTGGCACCGCTGCTGGTCTCCGGTCCACGGCTACCTTTCTTCACCCTAATCAAGCTGCTGATCGCTGTCATATATTATTGCTTGATGACATGGCTAGGGTGTTTTACCCAGCCAAATAGAATGTTCTTATTTCATTGTTGAACACGTTACAGAACTTTATTGTCAGATCATCCAACACAATTTAAAACGTTAATAACACTGATTAAACTTAACCATAACCTCAAACGTGATACTGGCGATTTGTTACCCGCGTGTAGGGAAATGTTCCTAATGTGTTACCAGCCTATTCTCAGCTTTGTCCATCTCCCAGCTCATCCCATTCTCTATCTATGACCCGTCCACTCCCACGGAAAATTGTTTGAAGCCTTAAGATTCTCTAAATTAATGATTTCAGCAAGCTCTAGGTTCTAGATCTATATCTTTTCACTAGTATAATATAGATCTCTTCTTGAAATGTTATTTAAAATAAAGACTATGTAACTAACATAATAGAATTTATGAACCCAAGATTTGTTAGGCTGCCATTGTTCTCAAATCTAGAATTTTCTGGCGATGATGTGTGGTTGGTTTCAAATTATTTTCGAGTTATCGGCCATGGCGCTGTTCGGTTTTTTCCCGCCCACCACGAACTATTGATTCTTGTTTGCAATATTTGTCGTGCGCAGTACTGTAACAACATAACCTCTAATAGCTCTGATTATTGGATCAGTTGGTTCTTCTCATTTACATGTTTGAATATGGACTCACTGGTTTGCTAAGGGCGAGAACTTGCGGCGAATGTTAGGTGGTCTCTCACCGACGTACAGTTGGAGTTGGCTCCCGTTATCTATCTCACTTTTAAGGCTTTTTATATTAAGGGATTAGAATTTATTTTTATTAATGGCTATATGACTGGTTCGTCATTCTAGATGATACAGATCTTTTTTTTATTTTTTTAGATTTCTCGGCGTGATCTTGTAGTTGGTCTTCTAAAATAGGAAGAACATTTCCCAATGTTTATATGATGTGGCCTTTACAGTGTTTGTATGGCCGAGTATGCCCATGACATTTGTATGTGTATCTCCCTTGCCATCTGTCTAGCTGTTGAATCACTAGGAGGATCTTGATGTTAGGACACAACAAAGGCTCTCTAGTGTAGAAACATTTATGTTAGCCAGTAACACAGTACGGGCTGTTTGTGAACAAATCTCATGTCAATAATATCAATAGCTTTCAAATGTCTTTTCAGAAAATTGAAATGCGTGCAGGGAATAGCATTGGCGAGCGAGAGGGGCCTTCCTCTACACTCACTGTTCACCCTTCTTACATGGTAATTCTACTGAGCCACACTATTTGGGCTAGTTGGCTGGACATAACAGCCTACCCTTGTGTAGATAAAATAACATTTCTATAGTGGCCATTGTCCAAAGGCCTGGTATTTTTGTAGCACAGCTCCTTAAGAATATAATTAAATCTTGTAACTCTGATTAATGTAGTTGTTGTTATTAAATACAATGATGACATTAGTCTTTAGTTGAAATTATGTGGCTCAGTAAAACTTGTATATAGCCAAAGTGTATGAACATTGTATCTCTATTTGTGGATGTGAACAAGGTATTTGTTCACACTGTTCCCCCCACAACCCAACCCTGCAAGTGAGTGGTATACGTGTGGCCCAGCAGCGCTGCTAATCCCTGTGTCCAACCTTTTGTGTCATCTGTGCTGTATACTTGTCTGTGGAGCACACCACAAGCATATTTTCACATGACTTAACTGCCTTGCTTTCATGTTGTGGCCAGTCTCATTTTGTTTTGGCCTTTCCTCTCACCAACCATTCTATTTGTGTCTAATATATTGCAATATTTCTTGTCTCTCACTCAACACTTGGACTTGAGAAACAGTATCCATTGTTGAAGCTAGATCAGCCATCCTACGTACTTGTTACACCACTTGTTTTAAATCTGAAGGTTATAACTAATGAATTTAATGTTATCAGCCTTCATGTGTGTATGTTTACAGCTATGCATTTTAGCACTGGTATTTTACAAACATTTTCCTCATTTTAGGAAGGATAGTTTACCTTCCATTTGTTTTTATCCCATACAAAATTAATATTGATAGGTACATATTAATGATTGATATCCAGCAAGTTATATTAATTTAAAAAAAAAACATTGTTAAACTCTAAAAATAAACAGTCTGAATTTAAATATAATTTATTTTTTAAAAATTTGTTAATATTTTTGCTGTAACTTAATTGTACTGAGGGTACTGCCGAGCAAAAGCTTATCTCATTAACAAAATACTTAATAAGTTCAAAAGAGATTTCTAATACTTCTAAAGCAAAAGAGAACTTAATTTCTTCACCATTTTATCCTGAACAATTGACCAATGTTTCTATGAAGCCCATCCTTTTGGTGTATTATTGATCAGTTGATAACATGTAAGGAAGCAGATCTGTTTTGTGTTCATGTCTTATGATTAACAAAACCTGGAGCTGTAGTCTGTTCACTTGATGTTTTACCTTACATGTTTTTGATGATAAGACGTTAAGCAGATAGGTGTAAAGCTTTATACTGTGGACAGGTAAAGTCACTTGAAATGAATGGGAATTAAAGCAGTCTTATCACCACCTCAAGGACAATGTACATAGTGGCTTGGTGGTCCTCTATCAGGGAGAAAGAAAAAATTAACAATGCCATTTTTAAATCACTATTATCTCTCTTAAAAATATAGTGATATATCAGTTCTTTGAATTGATTCATTTTTTTAAACATGCCCTCAATTTAGAACATGAATAAATAAATTGTAATGCTCATTCTGGTTAATGCATCATGTTGTTTTTGTTGCTTAAGGTTTGATTATATATACAAGTACTGCTTTATATTATTATGGTAGACTTAATAATAGATACAATAAGAAAAATTGTGGTCACGTTTCTCTAGACCACAAGCTGTTTCAGGATTAAAAGTATTTTCATTGAAATGTATGTTTGTGATAGGGGCAATGAAATATCTGACTTGGTTGTGATGGAGGGAGGGGTTCAAAGGATTGAAATATCTGATTTTGTTGATCAGGGTTTAAAGGATTGGTGTCTTATTTGTTTAAAAAGTCTGATTTAAGAATTGTTATAGTAGTATCTCACTGTACTATTGCCTATTTTACAGCACACATATTATTTCTGTTTTTGTTTTGAAACTTGAGTGCACAATAAATCATTTCACATTTGGACATTAGACAAAATCTATATGCGGTTGAGCATCTGCAAGTGAAATAGTTTTCTACTAAATTGTTTCAGTGTTTATCATCCATTACAAATGTTCCACTCAAGTCTGTCTTGCTTCCATCTAAACAGTTATTGATGGAGTTGATAATTAGACATGAGCTGGACAAAAAACATTGATTGGGCTTGTGGTTTACCAGTGGTTTTTTTTTTTAATTGTGTCTTGTGTATTGTGATACAATTCATCAGTGTAGATAGTGTCTTGATGTGTTGTGTTGATTGCTTTGTTCCAGGCCCTGAACAAAAAAGAACATAAAGGCTGTGAGAGCCCTGACCCAGTGGACTCAGATCCCTACAGCAGTGGCCTGCGTGGGGAGGACAAATATGATCGCATTCCAGATGATTACCAGAGGGTCATGCAGCAAAATGCTATGAGGGTAAGAGAAATACATCCCATTAGCAGTACAATGCTTGGGTTAAGTGGTTCACTATAACTGCAGTATGCTCCTCAAACAGTATAAAACACTTTAGTATTCCCATTTTAGTTTTCCGTCTTTAATACCTCGACGCTTTGCAGTAGAAATAAGGCATTTTCTACCTCTTTATTTAGGCAGAGTTCATTGCAATATAGTGCAGCTTATCTAATCTTCACAACTCATATATACAACTATACATCTTTATACACTATGGACATAAGCCTGTCTTAAACTAAATAAAGCATTAGCCTTCAGCAATACAGTAGCTTTTAGTTGAGCCTAATTTCATTTGAATTGCTTCAACAATGTGTAATTCTTTAATACTGATCTCCCATGTATTTGTTTATTCCAGCATTCAATGCAACAGTACCACAACCAGGCCATGCAGATCAACATGCCATTACATGGTGGAGGTGGCATGTACCCCTCACCCCAGTCTGGCCTGATGCCACCCACACCACAACCACCTCATCACAACCACATGGCTGGATCACCTGGATTGTTGCAACCCCCACAAGTTTTAAGTCCAAGACCTCATTCCACAGGTACATGATAAATTACCATCTGAACATCAGTCACTGACAAGATGAAGCTTACACCTGTCAACCCAGTCAACACTAGATAAAAACTTGGTGTAGGAGTAGTTTGATAGAAAACAAATTTATAGTTTATCATAATATGGGGATTACACTTAACTTTCAGATATGTATATATACTACTGCTTTACTTGAACTCATTGTGACTTTGTGTTTGCACCAGGTGGAATGTCTGACCACATGAGCCACTCTCCCACACCTAATGGATACCAACAGCGCATCTCTCCCTGCAGTTCACCAGGGGGCCTGTCCTCACCCAACATGATGATGCACAACGGCAGCAATAATATCTCTCACCACAAGACCTCACCTAATGTAACACCTTCACACACACCCACCCCACAACAGCTGCGACCAAGTACCAACAACATGCGCATGATGGGACCCACTCGCCCAGATCACTTAAGTGTGCCTGAGGTAAGAGCTCTCACATTAGCTTGTACTTGAACAAGTTCACTATTAGCATGACAGTCTTTTAATTTGTTTTATTTGTGGCTGTCGTCAGAATCGTTCCCCAAATTGCTTGACTCCTGGGATGTCGAACATGCACAATATGGGATATAACCACACTCTCAACTCACCTTCCTATCCTCAAAGTAAGTTTTTTATTAAATTCCGCATAGTAAGCCTAAATGTCAATACATATAGTCATTGAAATGCTACAAATATTTTATTGGTCATTATTTGATTCTTGAATTAGCTTGGATAGTCTTCAAAAGAAATATATTATGCTTAACCATAAAACTATGAATAGTTATATTTAATTCTGCTTGTTTTTACCTAACAAATGTATTACCTTATGCTAGTATAAGGTTAACATTCTTTAGGGTTTATTTACTCTAGGATTTTTTCACTAAACTTGTGTATTTGGTTAATGATAAAATTCTGCATGGTAATGTTTTATTTTACAATTTGACAGATGATTTTTCACTAAGTAACCAAGAAATGGGAAGTGGAAATATGGGTTACAACCAGTGGAGCCAAGGACACATGAATTCTATATCACCTCAAAATTCTGGGATGGTCTCACATCACAGGTATTTTTATACATTCATTTTAGGTATTGACTGATATAATAGAAGCATGCATGAACAGTGCTGTTACATTGTGTTTTGTAGTAAAATCCAGATGTTTATTTTTTTATATAAGTCCATTATAAACTGGTAAAAATAAATTGAGGGGTTAATTTTTTTATGTGACCACAACATATAAAGGGATTTGGTAGTCTGTGCAATGCCAATGTTATAAGCTTATTACATGTTTGTATTATCTTTGCTAGGATACTTCCCAATATTTGCTATTTATTTATTTAATAAACAATTGTATTGATTCTTTAGCCCCAGCCCAATGGGCAGTATGTCTGGACAAGTATCACCTCTAGCCATCAACACACTCAGTGGGATGCATATCAAGAGTGAGCCCATCACACCACCTCGAGACACCACCACACCTTCAACACAGCTACGACCACAGTCCAGTGGCACCGGTCACCTATCCCCATCAGCCGGCATCACTGGACACCTCTCCCCATCTCCTGGAATGGCTGGACACTTGTCTCCAGCTGGAGGTCACAACATGTCTGGTCATCTCTCTCCCTCTACTGTGGGTCAAGGTCACATTTCTCCATCAGGTCACCTGTCTCCAGCCCAGCCAATGGGACACAGTAATAACAACTCCCCTGTGAACAGCCAGCATCTAGACTACGATAGCCCTATGGTCAAGAGATCTAGAATGGAGGGCTGGACAACGTAATGACTGCAGGAAGGTCTTGTCTGCCTACAAGCTGGACACATTTTTTCTGAGCACACCTGAGCCGCTCCCTGCACCTGAATGGTGGTCCCATCTGACGGTCAAGTTTTTCTTCCTTTCTTTCACTCACAAGGGGAAGTCATCTGTAATGGAACAGTGGTTGCATTAACAGTGCTCTGGGATGAAAAGCTTGCTTTAGCCTGCCTTGAACTTGTTGATATGTGCATACTGACATTGGCTGTGAAGATGGAAGGGAAAGAACAAGTCTAGTGTATGCATATACTGGTCTTTTGACATTACAACAAGCTCATCTTTTTTTGTCCTTTTACTCTAGGCAATTCTGGAAGCACTGCCTTTATTCCTTTGGACAAGCTTTTTGTCTGGTTGTTTCTAAATATTACAATTACCAACAGTTATTAACTACACTGAAATCATTAAAACAACAATCTTATCAACTCCATACTGTAACATCACATTCACTCTCATTTTCTTTTCACATGTCTAAGTTCTAAAACATTGTTAATTCACAAAAGTAGAGGATGTGTTTAATTTTTTGTTAACTTTTTATCTACACATAAGTAAATTTCACTGTTGGAAATTAAATGTTTTAGTCTGGCACTTATATATATAATTAGGACAAAGTATCAATAGATTTAATATTAAAATACATACCAGTACTTAAAAGAATTTTGATTATTATGACTTAAGTAAACCTATTCCTCATTAGTTGCCAATCTATTTATTTAAATTATTCTTTTTAAGCAAACAGTTTATTTCTTAAAACTTGAGACACTAGACCCTATCATATCTTCAGACAAATGTCGGTTTTTTTTTTGTTTAAATATTAATTTCTCATTGTTTACATTTGTATCTATTGACCTAGATTTGTGTTGTTGTTGTCATGGAAACATTCTCATTGAGAATTTGTTGTTGTAGAGCTGTGTTGTATAACTAACCTGTGTACATATCTCCACAAGTGTCTAGTGGACCTGAAGGACATAACCACATTGGACTATTGGAATCACTGAAAGAAAACTAACCTGAATCTATTCAGGGGACAGTGGTTTTGTTGATGATGGAATTTTAAACATCTAAGTAATACTGAACTGTTTTATTGTAGGTGATATAATTCTTGTTGCATTCATGTTTCACCACATTTTCTTTCACTGTTGGCTAGTGAATTCATGATTTATATTGTCCGTCTACCTGTGGCTACCTTACTACTTATTTTTACAGTTTCATTTCAACATTTACATAACCGGTATTTTAAATATTTTTTATTGTCAACATTTAATAAAATCCTTAGTTTCATTTTAATATTTTTATGTCCTGATAAACTGTGTTCTACTTGAAATTATTCATCAATTTGAGCTTTAATATGCCACAAATGAAACATTTGTACTTTGGTTGAATTGTAAAACATTATGTTTGAGCACACAAATTGTTCAGTATGTTTGTTTCCCCTTCCTAAGACATACCACAAACAAGAACTTCTCAGTCTAGTAAATAAGCTATGAGGCATGTCAATTAGTCAGGTGTATGGTTAAAGATTTTTTTTTTCAGTCTCTCATTGTGGTTGATTGATGGAAATTATTTCTCACATTTTTATAAAACTTTTTTTTGAAGACTAAAAAACTGATTTTTTTGTTGTTAATTTATGTAGTAAACAAATTTTCACAAGAATGTACTAGTTTATTATAAATATAATAAAATAATTCATTGACTTTTTTTTAAAATTGTTATATTTAAAGGGGCAGAATTTGTCAAGCAAGTTGGATTGCACAAATCTCTTTGTATATGTATACTTCAGTCTATCGCCTTAGTCAGTGTCAAACTCCTCCTTATTTATATAAATAGTTAATTATCAAAAGACATATCATTGAATTTTTAATGAAATGAATGGAAAGTAAAATGTTGGGCACGCAATAGCATAGCCATGACATCAAAGTAGAGAAGTGTTTGTAATCTTGGCACAGCAAAATCTTGTGAGCATTGGATACTAATGTTGGTGTGCCTTCAAAGACAATGTGACCAAATAAACAGTTTTATAAAGTTTGGTATGTATTGTAAGCGAAACTAGTTTTCACTAGCTGTTGTGCTGTACTTGTGCTTAAATACCTAGTTGTTATTTAATACATAGACCAGCATTTGGTACTAGTCACAGATTAGAGTACTTGTAAATAGGTAGTGTGTTGTTTAAGGTTGTGACATGAATATAGAAACTTATTGCTACTGGATTTTGTATGGTAATAATAGAGTACAAAAACTAAGCTGTGCGCACACCACCTTTATATGTATATAAATACAAATACATATATAATATACTTGTATTTTGTATATTTTAGTGTCAAATGTTTAAACCAAAGGTCTCTAATCATATAAACTCTAATCATATAAATTTTAATCATATAAAAAGTGGAATGCAGTGTAACTTCACAAGTTTTGAAATAAAATAATGGGGAAAAAATATATTGTATGCTACATCTGTTTGTTGAATATGTTTTAAAAGATAGTCAAAGAAATTGATAAAAAATGTAGACCTTTGGTTTAAATGCAACATCCTTTTTAATGGTAAATGATATGATGTTGTCTGTGATATGTGTCAAAGTGAATTTGTCGTGGCCTTAAACTTAATTCTGTTGTTGTTGTTACCAACAATTATATTTTTACCTGAATTGTTTGTGTATGGGATGAATGTTGGGTACTTATTATTTATGTGTCTACATAAAGCATTACCTCCTTCTAACCTAGAAAATAGGCAAGCTTTTATTTTGGCTTTCACTTTTTAAGCTATGGCTGTTAAGGGAACATTATATTTAACCTTTGAACCTAACCTTTAATTAAATGAAATATTTGTTTCTAGCCCAGTATGACAGATTTGTGATTTTAATGCTTTTGTTTGCTCATTTATGTATCATACATCTTTGTCGGGTATGTATAAATGTATATACATTTATATTTATAATTTTTGTGTAAGAAAGCCACTTAAGTAATCAAAATGTTGTAATAAAACCAATATTGTTTTCTGTATATGTTCAATCAGACTTTGTGAAATAGCCAAATATGTATTGAGATTCTGTTGATAGACAAAACTTGAAACAACTAGACCTCACTTTATTTATAATTCAGTAAGAATTTGAATTTTTTTTTTCCCATCTACTTGTCTAATGTTTAGTCTTTGTAAAATTTTGACTAAATATACTAAATATTGAAGAATAACAGAACTGCTGAAAAATAAGTTCGTTGTTTTAGTTTTATGAAACTAGGATTTCTCTTTCAACAACCCCTGGAAGTCAAATACATTTTTATCAATTTTGTTTTCACTTTTAAAAAAACACTTATAAAGGGCAAAGCCTTCTGTATGAACAGTAAATTACATGTCACTATGAATAGCAGGAGAATGTTATCTAAATCATCAATTTGCTAGGAAAGTGTTCTCTTGTTTTAAAAAAGGTTTTCTACAACCTTATTAAGTAATGAACATTTATTTTCAATGTATTTAGATTTAGAAAATACAATAAAGGAAAATGTTTACAAAAATCAAGACAGATCGCTAGTAGGTAAAAATATTTAAAAAATAAAGGTTTAAAAGTAGCTCAGGTTTTTTCAGTGGCCTTGAATTGAATGTAGGTTTAGACATTTAATTTAAATTTGTTTAGGTTTGAAAACATCAAAATTATATTTATATATTTCTTAATCTTAAAAAAAAATGTGCACTGATTTTAATAATGTATATAAATTGTAAACACATTGTAAATATTTGCTTTATGTGTGAGTACTGACCAAGATTTTAACATAGAAGCAAGTATAATATTTACAGTCTTAAAAAACAGTACTACTAATAGATTACTTAGAATTTAGCTTTTAGACTATTTTTATTTAATTTCAGCAGAAAAAAACTGTAGGCGAAATTTTGTTGATACAATGCAGATTGTAGGTTAGGTGTCCACTAGATGTCACCTTGGTCACAGTATAAAAATGTATTGTAACCTCCTTTTAATGCCCATGTCATCAATTGAATGTGTATGTATATTAAGCGCGTTTACATCTTGTAATGATCACAGCCCACATTAAAAGTATATATTGACATTATTTTGATGTTTTTGCATTATTTTGTCTATAAGATCTGCATCAGGAAGTCATTCTAGCAGCATCTTTTCAAATGATCTTTATAAATTAATTTGAACCCTTTTTAAGTGAGTTCTTTCCCTCCTCTACATTTTAATTTAAATTGTCATAGGTATGCCCTTGTGTTTAGCCTTCGAGTGAAACCGCCCCATTGCCCTTACTTTTCTGGGACCATTATTTTTGTGAGGTTTATTTCCAATTATAGACTATAAGCCTTATAATTCACAATATCTGCCCCGTCTGTGACATATTTTGTCAGTAATTTTTTACCCACTTCTAAAGCAGTGATTTGGTTTCCAGAAACATTGGTCTCCAAAGACAACACTAGAATATCTCATTTTTAGTCATTAAAAAATTAATATACTATAATTTTCAATAACAAGAGAAATAAGATGACCCAAGTACCCAGGTTGATTGATATAACATTGTGGCTTTAATGGGAGGATCAACATTTTTAAAATTCAACTTAAATCCATACTGTACTGTTGCCTGTGCACATTCAAAGGCAGATGGTGTATGTGAATTGCACTTGTACATAAAAGCAGGGAAACAACGAAGCTACATAATAGTTCAAGTCACTGCATGACTAAGGTCAACAAAATTTAAATGCTTTTTCAACCTAGCCCATGAACCATTATTTCATAATGAAAGGAAATGATTATCAATGGAATTAAATAATCATTAGGTTATTTTTTTTACCTTTACTGTACTGTCACAGTATCTTAAATTGGCTTAAACTACTATGAGAAACATCTTGTGTGCACCAGTAGTTGCAATTCAGAAGATTGACAGACTTCATACAGATTCAATTTCTACTAAAACTGACTGAAATGAAGTAAATATATGGAAACATCAGCACTCAAACATAAAACAACTGTACACCTCGCCAAGACCAATAAAGAAATTTTAATTTTTTAAAAGTTACACAAATACAATCCATAGAAATTTGACAAATATAAGTTATCCAACTACAAAACCACCTCCTGTCTGCATTCTTATGAAATTGCTTTGTATTGTTCTCTGTACATATTTTTACACATCTTAATTAATTTACACCCCCCATGATAACCCTTTCAAAAACTCATCAAAATCAGCATCTGACATAGCTTCTAGATTTAAAGCTTGGGACTGCAGGGTACTGGATGGCGATGCCTGTGCTATGGGTGGGGGGTGAATGCTGTCTATAGAACTTAAAGAGGGGCTGTCCCTGCTATGAGAGGAGGAGTGTGAACCAGGTCCACTGTAACTTGCACTGGTTGGGAATTGGGACTGTGTATGACTAACCATTGCAGGAGAGGGTGAAGATGACTGCGAATTAGACAGTATGACAGTAGGGGATCCGGGCATCGTGGGGAGTGGTGCTGGTGAGGGGGTATCAAGGTTGATGACTGGTGGAGGACTGACGCTGACAGGGTCACTAGGGATCACCGAGTCATCATCATCATCTGAACTGTCTAGAGTCAGGTCAATCACTGGTCCTTTGGCTTCAGGAGGTTTAGCAGCTGCCGGCTGAGTCGCTGTCATCGCTGCTAATAATAATAAGAGAATTCATTTCCTCAACAAAGTCTACACACATTTCTGGTTTGTTATTTCATGAAATTAAGAGAGAGCAATTTAAGTCAAAGTAAAACCCTCAAAAATAATTTGCTAAAAATCATCAGTTATTAAGAATCAGAATATCCTAGCAACAAATTTAAAAAATAAATCATGAATTTGTAAGATTACCAGTGAATATCAAATATAAAATTAAATAAGTTTTCATTCCTTTTAAAAAAAATTTAATGTACTTTCAGGTGAAAAATTCTAGGAAATTCTGATTTCTAACAACACACTTGTAATACTGATGTAGAAATGAAATCAACTTAATTGCTCAATCGATTACCTGATGTGTTTGAGTGTGTTGACGATGAAGAAGATAACGAGGAAGGTGATGATGATGTAGAAGTAGGAACTGGTACTTTTGGTGTTGAGGTCAGAATGACTTGGTTTGATGATTCCTTTTGCGGTTTCATGGGTGACCAGCTACCATCTTCATGAAATATGATATCAGTACAGGATGGTGACTGACGAAATATCTCCACAAAGTAACTGAAATTTCGGTTTCAAATTTTATTGATCATAACATTTACAAACAATTCAGTTTCAAATTTTATTTGAGGTTGCAAAATGAAGCAGAGAGAAACTAGATTTTGGATAGCTTTAAAAACAGATGGTGAGCTAAAATCCCAGAGGATAGTTAGATATAAAAAGCAGCAATAGATGGTGAGCTAAAATCCCAGAGGATAGTTAGATATAAAAAGCAGTAACATTTTATCCGTACTTTGGATAAATATTCAACTTAAATATCAGCGGAAAATTCTGACTAAAAGAATTTGCATTCTCAAAAGTTTGGAAATCTTGTCCTACATTTAATCTGTCTAGTACTGTCAGACTTAGCGCAATCGTCCAACTGAAAAGAAATGCGTGTATTCGATTGTCAGTTTCACCTAATAAATCTGCACTGCAGATCAAGCCTAAGACTCAATTTAAATAGGGATAGGTGGAATGCCTATGTCCGTTGTTTCCTTAGCAGTCATTTCCATTTTTTTTCCTAATTTTTAAAACTGCACACAAAAAAAAAAACGCCGAAAACAAATTTTAAATAGTTGAGAAGATAAAAATTAAAATACCAAAAAAGTCACATCCCTGGGAAGTTATTAAATTACATACATTTTGCTTAATTTCACAACAGTAAGTAATTTCAAGAAAATTCCTTTTGGCTACTAAAAAAGTTAGTTTCCAGATCTCTTGGAATCTCAAGAAGGCACACTAATCCTGATTACAACTGTGTTTAATACTGGTTTTTTTTACTGCACAGAAAAATACACATACCCATCAATAATGAGCTTGTCATAAGGGCAGGGTCTATCACATACTGGACACATCCAAGTAGGTTTTCTCTCATTCATCATCAAGAATGTAGAGGCATCAAAGCACTGAAGGTGTGTGCAAGTGCTAGCTCTGCAAGGAATCTGCATTCTCATCTTACCTAACTGCAAAAAGTGAAGAATTTGAACTTAAAATGCTATAATTTACTAAAAGCAGTGTTGCATTTAAGTAATGATTTTGAACCATGGTTTATTCATTTGGTTAATTCACACTAAAAAATATTTCTCATGTTCTAAAAAAAGATAACCACAAGCTAGTTGATAATACACAACAGCATACACTTGGTATTACTTTTTAAATTTTGAGTATATCACAAATAAAATTAAACTAACCATCCATTAGTGAAATGTTTCTTGTATTCAATAACAGAACTAGCTAGTTTAAACCTAGTATCAACTTCTTATATTTACACCTTTTTTAAAAATAGGAATAATTTCCTTTTTAAAATTCATAACCAATCTAATCTGTTTCCTTTATCACAGGTTAAATAATAATGATTAAAAGACAACTTAGCTAGACTCAAACATACAAAACTTACTGGGCACATTAATGATACTCTGAGACTAGTAGTGGCTATTTCACTATCAGGATCTTGAGCTAGCTTTTCTTTGACTGAAAGAAAATTTAATTAATGCATGTCAATTTTTAATTTAAAAAAAAAAAAACATTTAAAAGAAGTTTCAATCATACATTTACAGAACATACGTATTTATAAATAAGAAATAAAATTTCAAGTAGCTTGCAATTTTAATAAAAAGATATTCTGAAAAAGATATTCTGAAAAAGTTTACTCAGAATCAACATGTACAGAACAGTTATTACAAGGATAAATTTTATTTCACTTACAACTATAACTTACTTAAAGCTTTAGTGTGATCTGAATGGCGATTTCCAAATTGTTTTAATCTGGTCAGAAGAAAATCTGATGTAAGTTTTCTGACTAGATAAACAGCCATACAAAAACTCTGAAAAACAACAAAATTTTCTTTTAATTTACAGTAAAAAATATACACAACATTTAATCCAGCAGCAATAATTTGTATTTGCAAAAATAGATATTTAATTGCATAATATTAACAACACAAAAAACTACATAAGTAAATACTGTGGAACATTAGTGTTAGTTATTATATATTATTTAAACATTATTTGTAAAATTTTATTATTATTGATTTTATTAATAGAATAAATATATTGTGCAAGAAGGTTAAATTATACTACTTACAAAATCTGAAAGACTTAGTCCATTATACGTATAATGCTTATTTTAAATGGTTTATAATAATGTGTTGTAAATAGAATTTTCAAATATAATGGTAAAAAACAAAATGACCAATAAAGCTTAAAATGTATTCGTGACCAGTTTGATTTGTTGTTCAAAGTTTTTTTTTTGTTAGCTGCAACTCAGAAACCATAACTGGCTTTTGAAACCTCATAAAAACAAAGGAAAAAAAAAAAACAACAAACTAAACAGTCCATGAAAATTACATGCACAATGCAAACAAAAAAGTTAGCTTTCAACAAAGCAACAAGAAACTAAAGATACCAAGTGCTGCTCTGGCAACCACGACACGATAATATTGTTAGGCTTAGTTGGACTAAGCCTACAAAGAGCAGAGACATCTATAGGTCCTCCGTATTTTTTGGGTGGTGCTTTGTTATGGAGGGGTAATGGTTTAGGCTGAAAAGAAAGTTTGTGAATACTTTATTTTTCCAGCAAATGTTGAAGAGCACATACCCGAGTAAAATCAGCAGCCCACGCAACAGTAATGGCATTAGAAACTGTTGGTGACAATCTGCAGAGATTGGTGATGTCCACAGGCCGTCCAGGCCTCTTTGGTTCTACATTGGGATTATTTGTGGGAATTACATTCTGTAATTAGCAATCACAAAGCTGATTAAAAAAAATGTTAGACACCTTTTCTTTCAAACTTAATTTTCAGGCTTTAAAAAATATATTGAAATGTACAAAATTATAAACTTACTGGTAACGTAGCAGGTTTGTTGTTGACTCTAACTTGGATTTGTGACGGAAAAGTGTCTGCTTGCTCACATGTTGTTTCCAGTAAACAGAACCTAACCTGGACTTGAACTGTGTATTCATTTTTAGCATTCGGACGGAAATCCCTGTAGCAAAATATTGCATGATGACAAAGTTAGAATGCTGATAATTTTCAATAATTCTGTTGTTATATCATTTCAATGTATATTTACAGACATGCCTACCACTGGCAACCAAAAGTAGGAACAGTCATACCAAAAAGAGGAATTTGAAGCCAAAAAGGGAACATACACGTTGATGCTACTTTACTAAAGCGAAAATAAAAATAAATAATTCAAAACAAGTCTTATGACATACATTGGTATAGTGTTTATTAGGCCTCTAGTAAATATAACTATAGTTATATATAAATAGTATCTAGGCTATATCTAAATACCCCTTTATATCCGCTTACATTTAAAAAAGTTAACCAGTAACCTGAGAAACCCCACTCTCCACCCCCATAATAAAATCAAAAACCATAGCTTTAACATAACATTATTGACTTAATTCATGGCTTGCTATGTTCTAGACCATATGAACAACAAATGCTGAAAGTTTCATATGTAATAGGCCAAAATATAAGCTTAAGATGAGTCCTACCAAGTAAAAATCCTAGATCTAGTTAGTTCTTTCATAGTTAAGTTAGTACTAATAGATCTACTTAAAGATTATACTTGTAAATATTGTAAGTCAACGGAAATGTGTGCTAAAGGGAGAAAATCTGTTTTCCTTCTTTTTTTTTATCAATTTGATTAATTAGTATTCTTTATTAATTTGAAAAAGCTGAACAAACTTTCAAGAAAATTAGATGGAGAACAGTAATAATTTTTTTGTTCAAAAAACAAAACAATTCTGCTTTTGGAGGGACAGTATTTATCATATATTTTGTTTAAAATGTTACGAAAAACATCAAAATAATGTTAGTGTGAAGTTAAGAAAAGAACTAACAAATAAAAGTTTACCTTGACATAGTTATATCCTGCGCTTGCTGAGGTGTCAGATGAAATACAAAAAGCGTTTCCTGCATCCTCCCATTATTTTTAGGTACTGCAAAAATTATTTTTAATATTTAAGCTTAAATTATGCTCAGATTGATCTTAATTTACATTTAATTAAGATTAAAGTAAACTTGAGTAAACTTACTGATACTGAGACTTGAAGGTTTCATAAGTTCTGCAAGAACATCATAAAATGGTAAATGCTTTAATTTAACATCTGGATTGACTGGTATGGGAGGCTGGGGGATGATAGATCTCATATTGTTCATTGCAGCGCTGTAGTCCATTCCAACTGCAACTAAAAAAAATATATTAAATAGTTATTAGTTTAAGGAAGAAAGTGCTGTCTGCCTTTAAAAGTTGTTATGTTTATAGGCCTACATACTGTTTTATATGGCAGCTTAGCCATGACAAAAAGAATGCAGTTCAAACAGAGAACTCAAGTGAGTTGAAAAACCAATCACTTCACCCAAAGAAGGATAAAAAAGTGAACATCCACATTAACTTCTTAAGGAAATATATTAAGAAATTATTTAGTGATAAGAATGTTGTAACAAACATAAAATATGAAAAAAATGCAATAGTCTAAAAAAAAAGATGGTTTTGTCAAAAGTTATAGAAAAATTATATTTTTTGGGGAAACAGCTAAAAAATTAACTCAGTGCAATCACAAGAAAACTGGTACTGTTAGTCAGAATATTATATTTATATGATCTTTTACAATACACATCAATTGAACATGCAAATTATATGACCTATTGACTACTATATTTACTCCCTTCTTAGGATTTTGATTACACTGTGTGAGAGTTAAAATAAAGTTGCAGCAGCCTATTTACAATATAAAAATATCTTCAAAATGTACTGAACAAATGCTAATAAGTGTGGTGCCTAGTACCCTGTTTTATCAATTTTGGAGTGAAACAGGTTAAATTTGGAAATAATTTTAAAATATTGATCTTGTTAAGGCTAGCTAGCGCATGGTTTCCGAAAGTGTGGGTCGCCAATTGGTCTACTAATTCTCGATACAATTTTAAAAGTTAGCAGATCAGTGTTTTTATGTGTGTATGAATTCTGATTTTCTGCATATAACTATAGATAAGGGTAAGTTGAACTTGAAAACTTAAAATTACAGTTAGCACATAGCTAGTGTAGGCCTATATCTATTTACTATTTACATAAGACGTATCTGCTAGGAAAACTTTCTTTAAGAGGAAACTTTTCATAAATCAAGTTTTTAGAGCATTTGAAACTAACCTTATACAGGAGTAAGACTAAAGCAGAGACAGAATGCAATCAGATCGCAAAACCATCAAAACAAAAGGAAAACCACCCTACTTTTTAACAAACATTAGGAAATTACCCTTAAACTTAATTACTATAAATCAAAAACTTATTAGTATGCAAAACCAAATCTTGTGGGCCTGTATCAGAAAGTAATGGGAGATTTTGGGTTAGATCTAGATCTAGAATTTTTATGGCAATGGGTGAAGTATGTAAACGTAACTCAAAATTGCAAGGTGGTTAAGTTTGTATTGTTACAAGTATCTCCCAGGCATGATGCTATAAACATTTATGAACTTACAATCTTCTTTCTTCTTCGTTCTTAATTATTAGTGTTGAAGGGGATCGAGATTTATCTGCCAGTGGGTTGAACTCGAGACTTTGTTTGAATTTATCAACCATGAGCTTTTTGCCGACTCGAGCACGCCTCCAACACAATTAAGCGTTACGTGTCAACTGGTTATGCACCATTTGAGGCCATTGACTCCAATTTCAGCCTGCTTTTCTTTTTGGATTTGCTTCCATAGCCTTTGTCCAACCAAGAACAAACTACAAGGCAGCAGTTGTTTAATTTTGGAGTTGTCTCTCCTAGAAGAGTGGCTGTCCCCTGCTAACGAGCCTCATCTGCCCGAGGGTTTGAACTCGAGATTTTTCGGTTTAGCAAACATGAGCTTTACCGACTCGACCACGCCGACCCCGAACTTACAATGACCCCAAAAGTCAGACCAACACAATTTCAAACAGCTATTGCCTGAGCTATGACGTATGCTGATAATTAAAGTCTATGTTAACTCACGGTTAAGTCTCCAACTTCCGTACAGTGGAACAGCCCAAGGAGTATGCGCAAATAATAGGCCTACTACACCAGATTTACTTCCGGTTCCCAAATTACAACACATTGTGCCCTAGCCTACCTTTAGCCTTTAGGCCAATGACCTAATAATAGGGGCCTACTATTAAGCATCAAGACCAGCGCTGTAGAATTGGAACTTTAAAAAAAAAAAAACAATAAACACGTTTCCCCAATGATTCTTCATTTAATTTTTTTTTAAACTTAATTACTCTTAATTGCCCAATAGACTTTTAGTCGATAAAAATTTATGGGAAGGCCCATTCATCAGATTTTATTTTTCATCTACATTTGTAGAACCAGATCTAGATATAGAATTCGGTAATCTATCGTTTTGGGTACGTAAAATCGCCGGCGGCTAATAATGTACGAAAACGTTACCTCATTGTCAAGGCTTTAATAGAAATGTACTGTGATATGTTTGTGTCAAATATTATAGATAAATGAATATTAAACCTAAATCAATGGCTAAATATATCAATATAGGCCAGAAATTAACTTTAAACAGCAGTGTCTGCGAGCAAGATTTGCTATATAAACAGCAGCCATTTGTAAAATAGAGTGGCTTCCCCCTGAATCTCGTGCTAAAAGCTTATAAAAATAAAACTTAAACATGATGGCTGCTATAGTAAATGAGCATGGTTGCATCTGTTGGAAACATCACCAGTCTTCATTTATTACGGAAAAGTTTTAATTCAATCGTTTAAAAACAGGTGCATAAATGAAACAAGAAAACATTTTTGTATTTTAACAAACATAAATCCTCCTCAAAATGTGAAATAATTATTAAAATTTAAGGAGTCACCTGGTTTTCACATTACAAGTCGCGGGCGATTTTACGTACCCAAAACGATAAATTACAGAATTCTAGATATACGATTATGTTTAAAATAAATATTATAATGATAAAAATCTGTTGGATTTTATTTGGAATTTAATAAAGATTGGATAAATTTGATGTTTTTACTAGTTTTTAGTATTTTCGGGAACTAAACCAAAATTTTTAAATACTAAATAGCCAAAAAAAAAAAAAAAAATTAAAGATATTTAGGCCTACACATGTTTTGTCACTGACTAGGCCTAGGCGAGACTCCAGATTCTAGATCTAGATATGTAACTAATTTACTAAGCCATGTTGTCTAAAAAGAATAATTTTATTTTAAAATTTTATCGGCAAAATTTGAGTTAAAAATAGATGGTGTTTTGGGAGATCGATCACCGAGTTTCCTGTACAGATTTTGGCTTGATAAAAATAAATGTTGCCTTAATATTTAATTAACTTAATAAACACACAAAAAAAATAATTATTTTCAAGTTCTCTAAAATCTCTACATTTGCAACTTTTATTAAATCTATTAGATCTAGATCTAGATCTATTCTAGATCTAGTGTTTCTTAAAATTAAAACATTTAGGCATGATTTAGGCCTTAGGCCTAATTAGTAATTCATTTATTTTTTTAAATAATTAATAAATTATCATTAAAATAAAAAAAATAAAAAACCCACGTTTTTTGGTTCGTTCTTTCTGCTTAGCAAGACGAGAGACCCTTTCTTGTTCTGTCTCAATCGCACGAGCAGTAGCATGACGCACTCTAGATCTAGATCTAGAATCTATCTTTTGCTTTACGACTTGTTCTTCTGTCTCCATCGCTAAAGCAGCAGATTTTCGGTTTCGATCTTTTTCAAGCTTCTTTTGATACTCGCCTTCTTCCATAATTTTTGGTCGTTTAGGAGGATTTTCCAATCTGTATCCTGCATTGCGCTTCTCATGATACTTCTGGCGTGCCTTTTCCAAACGACGTTTCCTCTGTGTTGACGTTTCTTTCAGTTTCACCATTTTGCCCTCGCACGCAAACCATTCGACCATCAACATTCTACTTCCGGATCAGTCAGATTTGCATAGGTTTGTACACAAACACCGCATGACCACTACTCGGCCAATCGCGTGCTCGCTCCTTCATGATTTTTCATTTGTTTTTCAGTAAGCCAGAAGAGGGAAAGTACTGAACCTTGTTTTTAACAAATTACAATTACTAGGTTATGTCCCTTTTTTGTCCAAATCAATAGTAGTCTAAAATGATCAATAAAATTTTTCCATGGATCAATTTAGTAATAATAATAATAATTAAATATTGTATTGTCATCGGAAACAAAGCTTCCCTGAAAATTTCAGCGCGCTAGCTAACTGGGAAGTGCCCGAAATTTTGATCGCAAGATTTGATGGAAAGACAAACAAACAGACGCGAAAGCAAGTTAAAGAAAACGTTTGAAAAAATGTTCAAGCTTTGTTTTTTTGTTTTTTTTTATCTTTAATTTAACTTGCTTCCTCTGTCGGGCATTTCTAACTGAGAGATTCGGTTCAAAGTTGGCACGTGACATTGAAGACGATGCAATCTGCCATTAAATTTGACTTAATTGGATGCCTAACTAATTGTTTATGAATTAATTTAAAATATAATGTCTCCAAATTAGTAGGCTGTCTTACCCAACTATTCCGCACTATTATGCTATTATGTTCATTAGGTGCGTAATGGTTTTTAGTCATGCAACTCTATCTATATAAAAAGCAATGTATGTGTGCGTGTGTGTATCTGTCTGTCTGTCTTTTATGCATTACTACACCGTTCATCCAATCGCCATCAAACTTTGGGGAGTTGATTAAGCCTAGAACACTAGGTTTCAGTAAAAAAAAAAAAACTTTTTTAATTTCACAAGGGCGGCGCCGCGGGATGGTGCGATTTTTCTCTATATACGATATATTTTTAAAAAATGAAAGTCGGATGCGGTTTGACACCGCTTATCGAAGTGCCATAAAACTTTAGGGAGTTGATGAATACTCCCGAGAGGATTTCTGGGGGAGGGGGGAGATTTGATTTTGCACGGGCGGCCCGCCGCATGATGCAATTTGGCGCCCTGGTCTTTCCCGTGTGCGCTATGGCGACTACGTTCGTTCTAAACAGTGCGATAGACAATCGATAACATGGGGCGTTAGAATCACTCACTAAATTAATTATGGCGTGTCCTTGATTTGGCTGCGAACAAAAATTTCAGTTTCGGTCACAAGGGCTCACGTGGGCCGCAGAGGGCCTTGTAGTACATTTTTTAAAAAATAATCAGACAAATCAACCAAGGTTAGATGGGTTGTTTCCTTTTGTCCGTAAAAAAAACCCAAACAGTTTCGTCGCTTTGCGAATGATGCAATTAGCATCTATTTTTAGACGATCCAATCAGAAATTGAGATCGAGCTTTTAATAATACACAATTGGTAACGCTAACTAATTCCATCGGTCACACTGATGTTTATAACACGTTAATTTTTTTTTTCCACGTGTTAAAGAAAAAACCCTGTTGATTTGTGTAACTTTAGCGAATGACGCAATCTGCATCATTGTTTCAGGATGTTATGTAGCGCTCTAGGTTATCATGTGAGCATTATGGCGCATATGTTAGTATTAAGTAGCCAGGGGCCGAACGCGGCGTCTCTGCGGAAGTGTAATCGGGGGGGGGGGGGGGGCCGAGAGCGCCACTCTACGTCCCTGACACATGGGCGGTCACCGAAGTGTGTTCTACTTCATTATTTTGGTGCGTGATTTATGTAGGTTTTCTTGCGGTAGTGTAGGTAAACCCGTGTCCCGATATTTATGATCCAAGCGCAGGCATTGTTTACATTTAAATAACTCAGATTTAGAAAACAAAGTCACGCGTCTAAGAATATAGGATTGGTAACACATTGATGAAACCGTTCTTATATATTTTGTCAGACTTTCTTCTATTCCCGCGGCAACGCGCGGGGACGGGTACGCTAGTTATTTATAATAGAAAGACGATATTACTAGATCTATTATGGTAAACAGTTGAGGGGAATAGGGGACCGATGCCCGTGCCGTCTGATAACTGTTCAGGGCAAGTATCGGAGTTTGTGAGAAATAATTATAATTTAAAAAGTTTAAAATAACCCACGTTTTCTGATTGAACTAAAAAGTAGAAAATAAATACTATACATCACAATAATGCAAGCGATCACTCTACTATAAGCGATGAAAAACGTGGGGTGCCGAAGTAAAAGTTTTTTATCGGTCATTGTTAATATAAGATGTAAAAGTTATATTACTATTGATTAGATAATACTATTGACTTTTATTAGGGAGCTTGTAGAGAGTCAACAGTATTGGAAATTGTAAGAAAATCACGGCGCCCCACGTTTTTCATCGCTTATAGTAGAGTGATCGCTTGCATTATTGTGATGTATAGTATTTATTTTCTACTTTTTAGTTCAATCAGAAAACGTGGGTTTTTAAAAACTTTTTTAATGATAATTATTTTCTACTTTTTAGTCTTTGTCTGTTTGTTTGCATTAAAATCTTGCTATCGATTTTATCTTTTCGCATTCCTTTTTTTTCCGGGTAAATGAAGACAACTCGTAAAAAACACGTGCCTTGAACCCGAGTGGGTTAGCAATCGTGTGCCCAACCACTCGACCATATCGTCTCCCCCATACTAGCCAGCAGTTGTTACGTTCCGGTTGTTTGTACACAAACACCGCGTGACCACTACTCAGTAAGCCAAAAGAGGGAGAGTACCGAACCTTGTTTTCATCAAATTACAATTACTGGATTATATCCCCTTTTCCCACGTTTTTGCACAAATATATAGGGGGTCTAAAATGATCAATAAAATGTTTCCATGGATCAATTTAGTAATAATAACAATTGAATATTCTATTGTCATCGGAAACAAAGCTTCCCTGAAAATTTCAGCGCGCTAGCTAACTGAGAAGTGCCCGAAATTTCGATCGCAAGATTTGATTGGAGAACCAAACAAACAAACAGACTCGAAAGCAAGTTAAAGAAAACGTGGGAAAATGGATTGAAGGATTCCACAGAAACAGATATTTGAGACAGTTAAATTAAACCTTAGGTGGCCTGAAGATATAAATATTATTGTATGTATCAGTGGCGTTGCGAGGTCGGGTGTTTTTAATTAACCAAAGACTTCTGTATGTTTTTGTGACAGCTTGCAACAGCTTGAACATAGAATAAACCTATTTTTTCAGTCTTAAAAAACAGTACTACTAACAGATTACTTAGAATTTAGCTTTTATACTACTTTTATTTAAATTTCAGCAGAAAAAAACTGTAGGAGAAATTGTGTTGATACAATGCAGATTGTAGGTTAGGTGTCCACTAGATGTCACCTTGATCACAGTATAAAAATTGTACCCTCCTTTAATGCCCATGTCATCAATTAAATGTGTATGTATATTAAGCGCGTTTACATCTTGTAATGATCACAGCCCACATTAAAAGTATATATTGACATTATTTTGATGTTTTTGCATTATTTTGTCTATAAGATCTGCATCAGGAAATCATTCTAGCAGCATCTTTTCAAATGATCTTTATAAATTAATTTGAACCTTTTTTTAGTGAGTTCTTTCCCTCCTCTAAGTTTTAATTTAAATTGTCATAGGTATGCACTTGTGTTTGGCCTTCGAGTGTATTTTTTTTTAATGAATTGATACCTCCATGTGAAACAGCCCCATTGTCCTTACTTTTCTGGGGCCATTATTTTTGTGAGGTTTATTTCCAGTTATAGACTAAGCCTTGTAATTCACAATATATGCCCTGTCTGTGACATATTTTGTCAGTAATTTTTTATCCACTTCTAAAGCAGTGATTTGGTTTCCAGAAACATTGGTCTCCAAAGACAACACTAGAATACCTCATTTTTAGTCATTAAAAAATTAATATACTATAATTTTCAATAACAAGAGAAATAAGATGGCCCAAGTACCCAGGTTGATTGATATAACATTGTGGCTTTAATGGGAGGATCACCATTTTTTAAATTCAACTTAAATCTATACTGTTGCCTGTGCAATTTCAAAGGCAGATGGTGTATGTGAATTGCACTTGTACATAAAGCAGGGAAACAACGAAGCTACATAATATCTCAAGTCACTGCATTACTTAGGTCAACAAAATTTTAAATGCTCTTTCAACCAAGCCCATGAACCATTATTTCATAATGAAAGGAAATGATTGTCAATGCATAATCATTAGGTTATTTTTTTACCTTTACTGTCACAGTATCTTAAATTGGCTTAAACTACTATGAGAAACATCTTATGTGCACCAGTAGTTGCAATTCAGAAGATTGATAGACTTCATGCAGATTCAATTTCTACTCAAACTGACTGGAATGAAGTAAATATATGAACACATGCAGCACTCAAACATGAAACTGTACACCTTGTCAAGACCAATAAAGAAATTTTAATTTTTTAAAAGTTACACAAATACAATCCACAGAAATTTGACAAATATAAGTTATCCAACTACAAAACCACCTCCAGTCTGCATTCTTATGAAATTGCTTTGTATTGTTCTCTGTACATCTTTTTACACATCTTAATTAATTTACACCCCCCATGATAACCCTTTCAAAAACTCATCAAAATCAGCATCTGACATAGCTTCTAGATTTAAAGCTTGAGACTGCAGGGTACTGGATGGCGATGCCTGTGCTATGGGTGGGGGGTGAATGCTGTCTATAGAACTTAAAGAGGGGCTGTCCCTGCTATGAGAGGAGGAGTGTGAACCAGGTCCACTATAACTTGCACTGGTTGGGAATTGGGACTGTGTATGACTAACCATTGCAGGAGAGGGCGAAGATGACTGCGAATTAGACAGTATGACAGTAGGGGATCCGGGCATCGTGGGGAGTGGTGCTGGTGAGGGGGTATCAAGGTTGATGACTGGTGGAGGACTGACGCTGACAGGGTCACTAGGGATCACCGAGTCATCATCATCATCTGAACTGTCTAGAGTCAGGTCAATCACTGGTCCTTTGGCTTCAGGAGGTTTAGCAGCTGCCGGCTGAGTCGCTGTCATCGCTGCTAATAATAATAAGAGAATTCATTTCCTCAACAAAGTCTACACACATTTCTGGTTTGTTATTTCATGAAATTAAGAGAGAGCAATTTAAGTCAAAGTAAAACCCTCAAAAATAATTTGCTAAAAATCATCAGTTATTAAGAATCAGAATATCCTAGCAACAAATTTAAAAAATAAATCCTGAATTTGTAAGATTACCAGTGAATATCAAATATAAAATTAAATAAGTTTTCATTCCTTTTAAAAAAAATTTAATGTACTTTCAGGTGAGAAATTCTAGGAAATTCTGATTTCTAACAACACACTTGTAATACTGATGTAGAAATAAAATCAACTTAATTGCTCAATCGATTATTTCAACTAAACATGAAACAGTAAAAGAATAAAACATACTTAACTAGCTTTTTGTTTTAAAAAATGTATAACACAAACTAGAAAACAGACTGTATTTTAGCACCCATTAAGATGTCAGGGACACTACCACTCACTAATACAAGGAATTTTCAGGTAGAAATGTGTTTTCAGGGAAATGTTACAGATTACAAATTATTAATTTATCAATTTCACTGACATTTTAAAAGAAATATGGAATATTATATTGCAGCGCCCACTATACTTATTCCCATTAAATATTAACTAAAATTTACTTAGATAATTCAGCTAAACATGTACCTGATGTGTTTGAGTGTGTTGACGATGAAGAAGATAACGAGGAAGGTGATGATGATGTAGAAGTAGGAACTGGTACTTTTGGTGTTGAGGTCAGAATGACTTGGTTTGATGATTCCTTTTGTGGTTTCATGGGTGACCAGCTACCATCTTCATGAAATATGATATCAGTACAGGATGGTGACTGACGAAATATCTCCACAAAGTATCTGAAAATTCGGTTTCAAATTTTATTAATCGTTATATTTACAAACAATTCAGTTTCAAATTTTATTTGAGGTTGCAAAATGAAGCAGAGAGAAACTAGATTTTGGGTAGCTTTAAAAACAGATGGTGGGCTAAAATCCCAGAGAATAATTTAATATTTTAGATTACAATTTTACATATTTTGGACAAATATTCAACTTAAATATCAGCGGAAAATTCTGACTAAAAGAATTTGCATTCTCAAAAGTTTGGAAATCTTGTCCTACATTTAATATGTCTAGTACAGACTTAGCGCAATCGTCCAAATGAAAAGAAATGCGTTTATTCGATTGACAGTTTCACCTAATAAATCTGCACTGCAGATCAAGCCTAAGACTCAATTTAAATAGGAATAGGTGGAATGCCTATGTCCGCTGTTTCTTTAGCAGTCATTTCCATTTTTGTTTCTAATTTTTAAAACTGCACAAAAAAAAAAAAAAAAAAACTGCCAAGAACAAATTTTAAATAGTCGAGAAAATAAAATTTAAAATAGAAAAGTCACATCCCTGGGAAGTTATTAAATAACATACATTTCGCTTAATTTCACAACAGTAAGTAATCACTGTTGTGAAAAATACACATACCCATCAATAATGAGCTTGTCATAAGGGCAGGGTCTATCACATACTGGACACATCCAAGTAGGTTTTCTCTCATTCATCATCAAGAATGTAGAGGCATCAAAGCACTGAAGGTGTGTGCAAGTGCTAGCTCTGCAAGGAATCTGCATTCTCATCTTACCTAACTGCAAAAAGTGAAGAATTTGAACTTAAAATGCTATAATTTACTAAAAGCAGTGTTGCATTTAAGTAATGATTTTGAACCATGGTTTATTCATTTGGTTAATTCACACTAAAAAATATTTCTCATGTTCTAAAAAAAGATAACCACAAGCTAGTTGATAATACACAACAGCATACACTTGGTATTACTTTTTAAATTTTGAGTATATCACAAATAAAATTAAACTAACCATCCATTAGTGAAATGTTTTTTGTATTCAATAACTGTACTAGCTAGTTTAAACCTAGTATCAACTTCTTATATTTACACCTATTTAAAAATAGGAATAATTTCCTTTTTAAAATTCATAGCCAATCTAATCTGTTTCCTTTATCACAGGCTAAATAATAATGATTAAAAGACAACTTAGCTAGACTCAAACATACAAAACTTACTGGGCACATTAATGATACTCTGAGACTAGTAGTGGCTATTTCACTATCAGGATCTTGAGCTAGCTTTTCTTTGACTGAAAGAAAATTTAATTAATGCATGTCAATTTTTTAATTTAAAAAAAAAACATTTAAAAGAAGTTTCAATCATACATTTACAGAACATACGTATTTATAAATAAGCAATAAAATTTCAAGTAGCTTGCAATTTTAATAAAAAGATATTCTGAAAAAGTTTACTCAGAATCAACATGTACAGAACAGTTATTACCAGGATAAATTTTATTTCACTTAACAACTATAACTTACTGAGCGCCTTTGTGTGATCTGAATGGCGATTTCCAAATTGTTTTAATCTGGTCAGAAGAATATCTGATGTAAGTTTTCTGACTAGATAAACAGCCATACAAAAACTCTGAAAAACAAAAAAAAAATGTTTTTAATTTACAGTAAAAATATCCACATTTAATCCAGCAGCAATTTGTATTTGCAAAAATAGATATTTAGTTGCATAATATAAAAAAAACAACTAAATAAGTAAATACTATGGAACATTAACGTTAGTTATTATATATTATTTAAACATTATTTGTAAAATTTTATTATTATTGATTCTATTAATAGAATAAAGATATCGTGCAAGAAGGTTAAATTATACTACTTACAAAATCTGAAAGACTTAGTCCATTATACATATATTGCTTATTTTAAACGGTTTATAATAATGTGTTGTAAATAGAATTTTCAAATATAATGGTAAAAAACAAAATGACCAATAAAGCTTAAAATGTATTCGTGACCAGTTTGATTTGTTGTTCAAAGTTTTTTTTTTGTTAGCTGCAAAACAGAAACCATAACTGGCTTTTGAAACCTCATAAAAACAAAGGAAAAAAAAACAAACAGTCCATGAAAATTACATGCACAATGCAAACAAAAAAAGTTAGCTTTCAACAAAGCAACAAGAAACTAAAGATACCAAGTGCTGCTCTGGCAACCACGACACGATAATATTGTTAGGCTTAGTTGGACTAAGCCTACAAAGAGCAGAGACATCTATAGGTCCTCCGTATTTTTTGGGTGGTGCTTTGTTATGGAGGGGTAATGGTTTAGGCTGAAAAGAAAGTTTGCGAATACTTTATTGTTCCAGCAAATATTGAAGAGCACATACCCGAGTAAAATCAGCAGCCCACGCAACAGTAATGGCATTAGAAACTGTTGGTGACAATCTGCAGAGATTGGTGATGTCCACAGGCCGTCCAGGCCTCTTTGGTTCTACATTGGGTTTATTTGTGGGAATAACATTCTGTAATTAGCAATCACAAAGCTGATTAAAAAAAATGTTAGACACCTTTTCTTTCAAACTTAATTTTCAGGCTTTAAAAAATATTGAAATGTACAAAATTATAAACTTACTGGTAACGTAGCAGGTTTGTTGTTGACTCTAACTTGGATTTGTGACGGAAAAGTGTCTGCTTGCTCACATGTTGTTTCCAGTAAACAGAACCTAACCTGGACTTGAACTGTGTATTCATTTTTAGCATTCGGGCGGAAATCCCTGTAGCAAAATATTGCATATTGTATCTAGGCTATATCTAAATACCCCTTTATATCCGCTTACATTTTAAAAAGTTAACCAGTAACCTGACAACCCCCACTCTCCACCCCCATAATAAAATCAAAAACCATAGCTTTAACATAACATTATTAGGGGTCGGCGAGGTCGAGTCGGTAAAGCTCATGGTTGCTAAACCAAAAAGTCTCGAGTTCTAACCCTCGGGCAGATGAGGCTCGTTAGCTGGGGACAGCCACTCTTCTAGGAGAGACTACTCCAAAATTAAAACAACTGCTGCCTTGCAGTTTGTTCTTGGTTGGACAAAGGCTATGGAAGCAAATCCAAAGAGAACAGCAGGCTAAAACGGAGTCAATGACCTCAATGGTGCATAACCAGTTGACACGTAACGCTTAATTGTGTTGGAGGCGTAGTCGAGTCAGCAAAAAGCTAATGGTTGATAAATTCAAACAAAGTCTCGAGTTCAAACCCACTGGCAGATAAATTAAGAACGAAGAAGAAGATAACATTATTGACTTGATTATTCCTGTCTTGCTATGCTTTAGACTGGGGGTCTCCAAACTGCGGCCCGCGAAGTCCTCTCATCTGGCCAGCAGAGATCTTTTTGTCCAAGGAAAAATCGTTAGTTGGCGATGGCTGAGGCACTTTGCCCAGAAAAATCAAAGACATGCCTGGAATAAACTGGCCCCCGAACTGAAATTTGATAGTTGATGCGGCCCTCTGACTGAAAAGTTTGGAGACCCCTGTTCTAGACCATATGAACAACAAATGCTGAAAGTTTCATATGTAATAGGCCAAAATATAAACTTAAGATGAGTCCTACCAAGTAAAAATCCTAGATCTAGTTAGTTCTTTCATAGTTAAGTTAGTACTAATAAATCTACTTAAAGATTATACTTGTAAATATTGTAAGTCAACGGAAATGTGTGCTAAAGGGAGAAAATCTGTTTCGCTTCTCTTTTTTATCAATTTGATTAATTAGTATTCTTTATTAATTTGAAAAAGCTGAACAAACTTTCAAGAAAATTAGATGGAGAACAGTAATAATTTTTTTGTTAAAAAAAAACAAAACAATTCTGCTTTTGGAGGGACAGTATTTATCATGTATTTTGTTTAAAATGTTACGAAAAACATCAAAATAATGTTAGTGTGAAGTTAAGAAAAGAACTAACAAATAAAAGTTTTACCTTGACATAGTTATATCCTGCGCTTGCTGAGGTGTCAGATGAAATACAAAAAGCGTTTCCTGCATCCTCCCATTATTTTTAGGTACTGCAAAAATTATTTTTAATATTTAAGCTTAAATAATGCTCAGATAGATCTTAATTTACATTTAATTAAGATTAAAGTAAACTTGAGTAAACTTACTGAGACTTGAAGGTTTCATAAGTTCTGCAAGAACATCATAAAATGGTAAATGCTTTAATTTAACATCTGGATTGACTGGTATGGGAGGCTGGGGGATGATAGATCTCATATTGTTCATTGCAGCGCTATAGTCCATTCCGACTGCAACTAAAAAAAATGTTTTAAATAGTTATTAGTTAAAGGAAGAAAGTGCTGTCTGCCTTTAAAAGTTGTTACGTTTTTAGGCCTACATACTGTTTTATATGGCAGCTTAGCCATGACAAAAAGAATGCAGTTCAAACAGAGAACTCAAGTGAGTTGAAAAACCAATCACTTCACCCAAAGGAGGACAAGGGATTCTTAAGGGAATGTATTAGGACATTTTTTAGTGATAAGAATGTTTGTAACAAACATAAAATATGAAAAAAATGCAACAGTCTAAAAAAAGATGGTTTTTGTCAAAAGTTATGAAAAATTATATTTTTTGAAGTAACATAGCTAAAAAATTAACTCTGTGCAATCACATTTAAGAAAACTGGTACTGTTAGTCAGAATATTATATTTATATGATCTTTTACAATACACACCAATTAAACATGCAAATTATATGACCTATTGACTACTATATTTACTCCCTTCTTAGGATTTTGATTACACTGTGTGAGAGTTAAAAGAAAATTGCAGTAGCCTATGTTCAATATAAGAAAATTCTTAAGATTAGAAATCTTCAAAAATGTACTGAACAGATGCCAATAAGTGTGGTGCCTAGTACCCTGCTTTATCAATTTTGGAGTAGAATAGGTTAAATTTGGAAATAATTTTAAAATATTGATCTTGTTAATACTAGCTAGCACATTTGAAACTAACATAATACAGGAGTAAGACTAAAGCAGAGACAGAATGCAATCAGATCGCAAAACATAAGGAAAACCACTACTTTTTAATATTAACATTAGGAAATTACCTTTTAACTTAATTACCATAAATCAAAAACTTATTAGTATGCAAAACCAAATCTTGAGGGCCTGTATCAGAAAGTAATCGGAGATTTCGGGTCATGTTTTTACCGTGAAATCGGCAGATGCCGACAACCTTACTTTAGAGTAAATTAGAGTCTTAGACTCTTACAGTACAGTTACTCTGAAAACGAAAACTATTGCATTTGAAAAGTGATAGGCGAATCCTAGGCTAAAGTATAGAATCTAAATCTAACAGACTAAAATGCTTTAAAACAAATTTAATCTAGATATCTAATTCTAGAAAAATAGGTAATCCATTGATTTAGGTACGTAAAATCGCCCGCGACTAGTAATGTGAAAAAAGGTAATTCCTTAGGCCCTAAATCTTAATAATTATTTCACATTTTGAGGAGGATTTATGTTTTGAAAAATACAAAAATGTTTCTTTCATTTATATACCTGTTTTTAAACTTTAAACAATTGAATTAAAACTTTTCAGTAATAAATAAAGACTAGGTCTAGTGATGTTTCCAACAGGTGTAACCATGCTCATTTACTAAATCTATAGCAGTCATCTTGTTTAATTTTTTTTTGTAAACTTATAGTGTGAGATTCAGGGAAAGCCACTCTATTTTACAAATGGTTGTTTATATAGCAAATATCGCTCGCAAACACTGCTGTTTAAAGTTAATTTCTGGCCTATATTGATATATTTAGCCATGCTTTATAAACAGCAGCCATTTGTAAAATAGAGTGGCTTCCCCCTGAATCTTGCGCTATCTATATATAATTCTCTTCTGGGAGACGTTAGAAAACAAGCTGCAAGCGTGCCTTGAAGTCCCCTCTTTCTATCGCTACCACCCCCCATATGGTCAGGTGAGTTGTGGTTCACGCTAAATGTTTACAAAACAATCGTAGAGCTGGGTTTGGTGACGGCTATAAGGGGCAGATAATTTAGTTTGAAACGATTTTAAACTTAGAGGAGGTAACTAAGAGGAGGCTGCTGTCACGGGGGAGGTGTTTAGTGTTTTAAAGCAAATATTTTCAGTGGCACCATTGGTACTGTCAAATTCACAAATTATAAATTACTGAAAAGTAAAAAAACAACAACTAAATAGCGGCGTATGATACACCGTGGGTCGGCTTGTACTTTATAAAAATAAAACTTTAACAAGATGGCTGCAATAGTAAATGAGCATGGTTGCATCTGTTGACTGTTGGAAACATCGCTAGTCTTCATTTATTAGTAAATTATTATCATCTTAGGCACTATTACTCGCTAACTTGGAGGCATGGTCGGTTGCTAACAACAATATGGCGCCCGGACTGGACGCTTGACTTCCGAAGATTTTTCGGCCAAATTCCAGAGACCTTCTACTAATTAGTTTTTAAAATGTTTACCACGCGCAAAATGGCGGGACTTTCACGTTATAACAACAAGCTATAGGTGGCAGGGCTATATATGCCAGAAAAGCACTTTAAAATTTGCGCTGGAGAATGAAGGCTAAATTTAAAAGTTGGTTTCATCAAAAATACTAGAACTTTTTAAATATCGATTTCCATATTACAAAATTGATTTCCATACTAAAGCATTATTAGTTTTATCAGTCTATGAAAAAATAAATCAAATATCGTCAACCGTTTTTTTATGAGACCAGCCGAAAAAATGACAACCAAATTTTTTTTGAAAAAAAAAAACCACGTGACCACTATTTGGTGATCACTAGTGAGGAACTCTTGTGCATGGCCACTTAAAAAGTCTAACTTGATTTGTGGTTTTCTTTAGCTTCAAGCTTAAGAAGAGTTGTCATGGAGAGATGTGTTGGACATGGCAGTGATTGACAATAAATATTAAATTAAGTAATTTAGTTAAAAACGAACTAAAAACTCCAAAGTTAGTGCCTAATGGATTAAATATGGATGTCTATTATTCAGTGGTCATGTTTAAATTGATAATTGCGTAAATTCTAGATTTAGTGAGAAAAACTACTAGATCTAGATCTAGTACCTAATCTTAGGCCTACTGAAAATTTCTAATTCAATAGAGTCCTTTCATATGACGTCACGTCCGTTCGTGATACCTACGCCCGCCGCCACAGTGGTGTACATCAGACGTAAACACAATCAGCTGTTCGCCAGCGCTGGACATGTTCACCAACGCTGGACGCGTTCACTGTATGTAAAGAACCGCACCCGCGGAAAAGGAAAAATACGTTAAAAAACTTGAACTCTTAGGAATTGAAGATCCTTATACTGTTATTGACAGTTTCGTATAAATAAATATGTGGACAAAATTTCTAAATAAAAATACTGTTAGTAATACTGTTTGCGTTTAGAGTTAAAGTAGCCGAATCTGATCAAATGCAGTTCTCGATACTTTGTTTCAGGTAAGGACAGTAAAATAATAAACTTCATTTTAATTATAAAAGATAACTATTAATAATTAATAAAACAAATATGCTCGACCTTCACAAATACTAATATATAGTAAAAGACAAAGTCAAAAGTAATAGGCTAATAAGAATAATAAGATCTAATAGTAGGCCTAATACCTGGCTCCGCTGGGTAGACATAGAATCTAGAATCTACTTCTTTACTTAAATTTAATTACTTTAGATCTACATTCGATTCAAAATACTACCATAATAAATCAAAAGTAGTCATAATAGGCCTAATAAAGCATTTAATTGTCTCTAAGATCTAAAATCTCGCTCTATTAGTATTATCTAATCATTTTTTTAGCAAACGAAATTTTCTGAAATTGAAATAGATTATATGACTAGACTTAGATCTAGAATCTGCTACTTAAATTAAATTGTAAAAACTTTATACAAGCATGTAGTTGATATTATTGTAGTAGAAGGCTTTAATAAATTACTAAGGCCTAACTACTTTGTTGTCTTTTTACAGCAATATGTATCTGATACTGGACTGAGTTTAATTAAATTCAAATTCATATCTAGTAATTGGTCTACTAAGTTTTTGTAGCCTAGTAGTACAATCTAGATTCTAGATCATACCAGCCAACAACAAATAACCACATTATTATTATTTGGTTAATGATTAGGCTAATTTTTTTTTTTAAATCCACTGTTTATAAAAGAAACAAATCAAGCTAGAAACATTATAAGTGAGATGGTTTAGAATAATAACAATGGACCCAGTCTACAATTGATACAATTGCAGGTCTACATAGGGCCTACAGTCTAGTAGTTTACAGTAGGCACCTAGTGTGTAGCTAGTATACTAGTGTGTAGCTGTCCAGAGTTAAGATTCTTAATGCCTTAATGCTTTCCCCTGATAAGCCGTGTGTGCTATAAATGACATAACATGACACCGAGGTGAGAAGCGTTGAGGGGAGAGCAGTGGGACTTTCCCTTTTGTTCTCCCTGCTGGGCCCTGAGGGTCAAAATTATATAAGAAATACTATCTCTGTGGGGCTGGGTATCACGGAGGTGAGACATTTTCAGGGGAGGGCAGGGCAGACTCCTCTTTGGTTTTATTGTGGGCTAGATACAGGTGGGGGCAGCCATCGTGAGGGTTGAACGTCAATATTAATGTGTCTGATTACTTCCCTGCTGGATTATAAGGGTCTTAAATTGTATAACATGCTACCCAGATTGGTTATTCCATGGATTATATTAGCCGTTGTAGTGTGGGTTTTGTAGGAGTTAAGTGGTCTCACGTTTGCTACAGTAGATAACCTCTAATATATTACTGCATTTGATCAGATTCGTCTACTTAAACTCTAAACGCAAACGGTATTACTAACAGTATTTTTATTTAGAAATTTCGGCCACATATTTATATTATCCACGAAACTGTCAATAACTGTATAAGGATCTTCAATTCCTAAGAGTTCAAGTTTTTTAACGTATTTTTCCTTTTCCGCGGTCGCGATTCTTTACATGCGGTGAACACGTCCAGCTCTGGTGAACACGTCCAGCGCTGGCGAACAGCTGATTGTGTTTACGTCTGATGTACACCACTGTGGCGGCGGGCGTAGGTATCACGTGATTTAGGTCACGTGTTTGCAAGGACTCTATTGTTTAAAAACAGATACATAAATGAAACAAGGAACCATTTTTGTATTTTAAAAAACATAAATCCTTCTCAAAATGTGAAATGATGTAATTATTAAAATTTAAGGAGTCACCTGTTTTTCACATTACAAGTCGCGCGCGATTTTACGTACCTAAAACGATAGATTACCAAAAAAATAAGCCAAGTGGCAGTGGCCTAGATTCTAAATTTCAAATTTGAACGTAGAGATCTATTCTAGATATCCAAACAAATTACTCACTGTGCTGTTTCATATTATAATCAACTACATTTCTTTTGTTGACGTTGTTCCGACCGCTACCTCCACTATTGCGGTATGCCATTTTATGCTAGACCTAGACAATCTCTACCATGGAACTTAAAGTAGGCCTAGGCTGTACAGATCTAGTCTCCAACTTCCGTACAGCGGAACAGCCCAAGGAGTATGCGCAAATAATAGGCCTACTACACCAGATTTACTTCCGGTTCCCAAGTTACTACACATTGTGCCCTAGCCTACCTTTAGCCTTTAGGGCTTAGGCCGATGACCTAATAACCCTAACCCTAACGGCCTACTATGAAGCATCAAGACCATCGCTGTATAATTGGAACTTTTTTTTAAACTCGTTTCCCCAATGATTCTTCTTTAATTAAAAAAAAAAACGTTATTACTCTTTATTACTCAATAGACTTTTGGTCGATAAAAATTAATGGGAAGGCCCATTCATCAGATTTTATTTTTCAACTAGATGATCTAGATCTAGATTTTTAGAACTAGATCTAGATTTCTAGATCTAGTAAATAGCAAAAAAAAAAAAAAAAACAATTAAAGATATTTACACACACGTTTTGTCACTGACTAATGGCTTAACTATTAGACTCCAGATTCTAGATCTAGATAATATCTAACTAACTAAGCCATGTTGTCTAAACGAATAATTTTATTTTAAAATTTCATCGGCAAAGTTTTGAGTTCAAAATAGATGGTGTTTTGGGTGATCGATTACCGAGTTTCCTGTACAGATTTTGGCTTGATAAAAATAAATGTTGCCTTAAAAAAAATATATTTTCAAGTTCTCTACATTTGCAACTTTTATAAAAAGTCTATTCGTGATTCTTAAAACACGAGAAAAATGGCCCGTTGAGGAAGGATACACCGGGCGCTAGCTTGATAGTGCTGTCTCTTTTCTCTAAACTAAAACCAACCCACCCCCCCCCACACACACCACCCCCACCCCACCCCACCCCACACCCCCACCCCCCACCCCCCACACACACCACCCCCTCCACACACCGCCCCCCCCCCACACACACCACCCCCCCACCCCTCCACCCCCCCCCCCCCCCCCCAAAAAAAACATGCCTACCGTCCCATTCAACGAAATATAATTATATACTTTTTCCAGTGTCCGCCCCTTCCCCGAAAATTCTACCCCCGCCCCCGAAAATTTCAAGTACCCCCACCCCTCTCTGGGGAGGAAAAAGTCTAAACTAAAACCACCCCTACCCCCACACACACCACCCCCCACCCCCCACACACACCACCCCCCCCCCCCCCCCCAAAAAAAAACATGTCTACCGTCCCATTCAACGAAATATAATTATATACTTTTTCCAGTGTCCGCCCCTCCCCGAAAATTCTACCCCCGCCCCCGAAAATTTCAAGTACCCCCACTCCTCTCCGGGGAGGAAAAAGTCTAAATTAAAACCACCCCCCCCACTCAACCCCCCCCCCCCCACCCCCACCCCCCTCAGACGTTCTTACGCGGGGGTGGGGCTTCGCCCCTACCCGAAGAATTGTATGCAAGAAACTCTTCACGCAAACCATTTAGATTAGACAACATTTCCTTTTTTTCAATGTTTCAATGACGTCATTACATTACTGTGTGCACTCTCTGGTTTGAGATTATGTTCTACTCTACGCTAAATGTGTCGACGTCATATTTCGTTTTTCGAATTACTGTGCAGGTTTTTAAATTCCTTGTGTTTTCTCTAGAGCGTTCTTGTCAGACAGAGCGTTCTTGTCAGACAGATAGATAGATAGAGAGACAGCGAAACTATTATTATAGATTTAATTTTTAAAAATTAAAATTGTTCAAGCTTAGGGTCTAAGTTGTTTTGTTGTTTTAAAAAATCTTTTATTTAACTTGCTTCCTCTGTCGGGCACTTCTGACAGATTCGGTTCAAAGTTGGCACGCGACATTGAAGACAATGCAATCTGCCATTAAATTTGACTTATTTGGATGCCTAATTAATTTTTTATGAATTAATTTAAAATATAATGTCTCCAAATTAGTAGGCTGTCCTTACCCAACTACTCCGCACTATTATACGCGCTTTGTCATGTTCATTAGGTGCGCAATGGTTTTTAGTCATGCAACTGTATCTATCTATATAAAAAGCAAAGTATGTGTGTGTGTATCTGTCTGTCTGTCTTTTATGCATTACTACACCGTTCATCCGATCGCCATCAAACTATGGGGAGTTGATTAGAACACTTCAGGTGAGGTTTCAGTAAAAAAAAATGTTTTTTTTTTTTTAATTTCACAAGGGCGGCGCCGCGGGATGGTGCGATTTTTCTCTATATCTAATATATAAAGCTAAATTCTGTATGTAAAAACAAGTTTGTTTGTCGTTGACATACTTCTATGGATTTAAGTGTTAGACTATTATCGTGCTCATATTCTAAATTTATGAGTTAAAAAATTACTATTGAAAGTGTTGGGAAATAATTTTAATTTTTCAAACTGATAATAATAATTGTCGGCATGTTCATTAAACACAATTTTAAAAAAATAAAAATTCTAATTATGTCTGAAAATTATTTATATTTAGTCGTTTAGCACTTACTTTCCTTTGATAAATTAGGAAAACAATTACTTCCCTTTATAAAACATTGCATTGGTGGAAAAGAATTTACTTTTTATTACTTTGTTTTTGTTAGGAAAAAAATAATTACATAATTAGCGGGGATTGATCAAGTGGAAATGTTGTAGGTATTTTACGAATAAGCTTGGAGTATTATAATTGTTCATTTGGTTTGGTTTGGCACCTACGTTCGTTTAAGTGAGTGCAAAAGACTGAATAAGTTGGGGTACTGTAGTCGATTATTAAGCTGAAACAGGCGATTCTACCCCGGGCTAGACTGTGAGCACTTTGCGTTTATGTTCGCGTTAGTGTTTTCTTTGTGTTTAGGTTGGGTTTGCGTTAGTGGTTGCGTTTTGATTTGGTTCGTTTTTGTTCTTTCTTTTTTCGTTTGTGTTTTTTTCTTTGGGTTTGTGTTTGTATTTGTGTTTGTGGTTGGTTTTGCGTTTGGATTTGGTTTGTTTTCGTTTGCTTTTTCGTTTGTTTTTTTCTTTGGGTTTGTGTTTGTGGTTGGTTTTGCGTTTGGATTTGGTTTGTTTTCGTTTGTTTTTTTCTTTGTGTTCGTATTGGTGTTTGTGGTTGTGTTTGTTGTTAGGTTTTTGTTTTTGTTTGCTTTTTTGTTTGTTTTTTCTTTGTGTTTGTATTGGTGTTTGTGCTTGTGGTTGGGTTTGTTGTTAGGTTTTTGTTTTCGTTTGTATTTGTAATTGTGTTAGCGTTATGTTTGCGTTTTGTTGTTTTGGTTGGTTGTGGTTTGGGTGGGCAATGCCGGGTTTATGATGATTACTAAACACACAGGTAATGGTCTTTAACAGAAAGGTTTTTCACAGAAGCCAGAGCAGGGCCTGGCCGGGACGGCTAGTGCGATATATTTTAAAAAAAAAAAAGTCGGATGCAGTTTGACACCGTTTATCCGAGTGCCATAAAACATTAGGAAGTTGATGAATACTCCCGAGAGGGTTTCTGGGGGGATTTGATTTCGCACTGGCGCCCCCCCCCCCCCCCCCCCGCACGATGCGATTTGGCGCCCTGGTCTTTCCCGTGTATTATGGCGACTACGTACGTTCTAAACAGTGCGATAGACAATCGATAACATGGGGCGTTAGAGTCACTCACTAAATTAAATATGGCGTGTCCGCGATTTGGCTGCGAACAAAAATTTCAGTTTCGGCCACAAGGGCTCACGTGGGCCGCAGAGGGCCTTGTAGTACATTTTTTAAAATAGTCAGACAAATCAACCAAGGTTAGATGGGTTGTTTCCTTTTGTCTGTAAAAAAAATCCAGTTTTGTCACTTTGCGAATGATGCAATTAGCATCTATTTTTAGACGATCCAATCAGAAATTGAGATCGAGCTTCTAATAATACACCATCGGTAACGCTAACAAACTGCATCAGTCACACTAATGTTTATAACACGTTAATTTTTTTATTTCCACGTGTTAAAGAAAAAACCCTGTTGATTTGTGTAACTTTAGCGAATGACGCAATCTGCATCATTGTTTCAGGATGCTATGTAGCGCTCTAGGTTATCCTGTGAGCACTATAGCGCCTATGTTAGTATTAAGTAGCCAGGGGCCGAACGCGGCGCCTCTGCGGAAGTGTAATCGGGGGGGGGGGGCTGCTGAGAGCGCCACTCTATGTCCCTGACACATGGGCGGTCACCGAAATGTGTTCTAATTCATTATTTTAGTGAGTGATTAATGTAGACTCAAGGTTTTCATAAACCTTAGAAGTCCTGAAGATATAAATATTATTGTATGTTATTTCCAAATATAACATATTCACCATAAAAATATTCTTGGAAAACAATTTTTACAACAAAAATTACCGAATTGTTTTTAATTTTGTGACAGTTTGCAACAGCTTGAACATAGAATGAACCTATTTTTTATACTTGGTTAAGCAATTTTTAGAATACCAGCGTTAACTAATTTAAAACAAGGCTTTTTAGTTCCTTATTCAGGAAACTTACAGATACCATAATAAATCAAGCTTACCTGGACCCTCTGGAGGGTACCCTACTATCCCTACAAACAAAAATAATATAAATACATCAGCATAACTGTCTTAACAAAGTAATTTAAAATTTAAAAAATATTACATGTACATGAGAATATAAAAAATACTGTACGTCTACAGGTTAAATATAAAATCAGGCAGCATTTGTACTGATGAGGGTTTGTGAAGAAGTAGAAGTGTATTTATGATAGTATTGCGGTATTAGGAGGAAAGCGCAATGTTCTTGTAATAATAAAATATTTTTCACACATTAATTTTTTTTTAAAGAAAATAGCTTTTATTATATTCACAATCACAACGACAAAATGGAAACACCCTCTGAGGCCATCTGATCAAAATGGTTAGTAATTATTCTTGTTATCCAGCATTTTTATTTATTTATTTTCAATAGTATTATATAGTATTTTTTAAATAAAATTGTCTATCTAATAAAAGCCTTTAATTAGATTTTAAAAAATTAATTTCAAGATTTGTGGAGCCACACGACATGCTAAGTGAACATAATAAAAAATTTCTCTGAATAAATAATAATGCACCAATGGTAAAATAAATTTTAAAGTGTGGGTCGCCTATAAAAATTTCAGTAAGAGTGTTCAATCTAGATATATAAAAATGGAGGTATATTTTGTATTACTACACCATTCAACTGATAGCAATGAAACTTTGGGATGTTGTTGAGAACACCCACAGGAAAGTTTCTGGCATAAAAAATTGTTAAATAGGAAGGGCGGAGCCCAGGTAATTGCATGAACAGGAGTGCCTCAAGCTCACTCATTGGCACTAGGGTGCTTACATTCTTTTTAAAGATCGCCCTGCGGCAGAGTACCTTTGCGACACCCATGACACTCAGGGTGTTCTACCTGGCATTAACGAATAGTGATGTAAGGATTTCTTACAGCACATCCAGGGCGTCTGGGTGTTAGTGTGGTCAAACTCACACCCTATCAACTAAGACACATGAAATAAAGTGCTGACAATGTCTACATTTACATAACTCAAGTTTGAAAAAACTAAAATAGTTGCTTTTTGTTTCAAATATAGCAAAATTAGCTAATTTAATGTAATTTGGGTTGACTAAAATATTAATAATACTGCTTTACTATACACTATAGTCTTGATAACTCATAATTATGTATGCCCCTTTTAAGGCAGTCCCTTTTCAAAATATTGTAAGAGCGGGAGAGGTTAAGGTCGAATTATTATGACCCTGGGGAGAAACATAATTTCAACACAATTCTATTTTGCTGAAATTTAAAAGACAACCACTGTTTTAAGTATGAAAACCGCTTTGTCAGAATGATTCACTTAATGTTTTTAATCTAAAGTGAAGGAAAATCTGTAGCTCCAAGGTGAATACAAGTATTTTGACAACTAAAGGCTGGTCTTTTTAAACACTCATGTTGCTTGTAAGATACTTGGTGTTTGTTATATATATTAGGCAAGTTCGTGCACTTAAATAGAGTAAATTTTCTCCACAATATCAATTCAACAAAGTATTAATTTTTTTAAAAAGAGGACAAAATAATTAAGTTCAAGATGGGTTAAGGCATTGTGCACATTTTATATAACACAATAATAGGTCATTTTTATCTATGATACCCCAAATATTATGTAACTTTTCCAGACTGCCACCCCACATACAATTATGATACAAGATCAGAGTTCTAGGAGAAATGACTTGGTAAGTATTATTATTGTTAAAAACAGTTGTAAAGCTTTATAATAATTTATAATGAGTTGTTTTTTTTTAATGTTCAAGTGTAAATCAGTGGTAAAGCCATAAATAGGGAATAGAATGCAGTGTACATAACTTGGCTCTATACCACCTCCTTACCTGTTCATGTTTTTAATTATGTTATATAATATGTGCACAATCCCTAAAGACTGAATCAACAATTTCTATGTTTTAATTACAAATTAATTGTGATAGCAGTCTTACCTGAACCTTCAGGGGGGAACCCAACAATCCCTACAAAATCAACACAAATGAAAAGAAAACATTAAGATAAAGACTTCAGACAACAGTTGATGTATAAGACAATGGAAAATAATAATCATAAAAAATCATAATCATCAAAATGGCTAGTCACAAAACAACCCTGTCAAAAGTGTCTTAACATAAGCACCAGTTCCAGAGAATGGCTTCAGTTGATAAGATTCCCAACACATAGGTCCCACCAGTATGGTACCTGACTACAGGTACTTATCAAAAAGGCAGTTTCAGTTGGACATACAACCATGACATAAAAATAAATTGTAGGACATTCAGAATTTAATGAAAATTAAGCTCTTGTTAATTTAATCTGCCATAGTTAAGCATTAATTGTTCATCTTGCTACTACCTTAAATGAAGGTCACACGACCAAATTAAGCTCCTGCCATAAATCAAAATTGCATTAATTACTCAGATAAAACATAATAAACTTCAGAAGTCTTGGCTCTAATTGTACCTTTCTTGGCAAACATATAAAGCTAATGCAAAACATAACTGTTTACTAATTTGGCGCCCTGGGCTATCCTGTGAGCATACTTTTGTTTTAAAGAGTGCGATAAGCTGTGAGAAAAATCTTAACAAGGGTGTCCTCCGGGACCCCGACATGGTGCTATTTGGCGCACTGGGCTAGACTGTAAGCACTATGCGTTTGCAATTAAGTTTGTGTTTATGTTATGCGTTATTGTTTGCGTGTTATGTTTGTGTATGAGTTTGTGTTTTCTTTGAGTTTTTTGCATTTGCATTGGCGTTGTCTTTTTTTTTTATTTGCATTGTCTTTTGAGTTATTTTTTTTTCGTTTGTGTATGAGTTTGCATTTTCTTTTGTGTTTGTGTTTGCATTTTTATTGTGTGTTTTTTTTGTTTGTGTTTGGTTTTGTTCTGTTCCCAAGTTGGGAATTGTTTTTAACAGCTGAATTGTCATTATCCATATTGTTGTGAGCCCTTTTGTCAATGCTACAATAGTGGGATCCCTTTGTCAGAACTATTTTGTCACCAGCCATTTTGATGGAAACCATCTATTTTTCTATCAACTGTGCCAACCAAAACTAAATTATGCATTAATAATTAGCATTATTCTCATTGCAACCATTGTTCTGAAAAGAAATGCTGAAAAATAACTGTACAAGTAATTAAAATTCTGGAGCAGATTTCATACAGGTAAAAAGGGAAAACATCTCACCAGGACTTCATATAGATTCGAACTTAAATTTAACTAAAAATAATAACTCGTTAAATTTATTTTCGAATGGAGCAATGTTACATAGATATGCAAATAATAAAATATTTTATTTATCTATCAAGTTTCTCCCACTGTGCGGTATAAGAAGTAAGAATGCATCCAATCACTTCAATGCAGTACATTTATTATCTCTCAGCTCAACTACTGGTCACTAACTAAAGGTTCTTTATAGACCTAGGATAAACCTAATCTGTTACTCTTTGGCCATAAATCTATAATCTAGAGAATATATTTTAATTATTACTTGTTACCTAGGTTAATAACATTTGATTTATTATTGTACAGAAGAAAAAAACATACTTTTGAAGAACACAAGATTTTTCTGTATACCATTATGTGATAAGCATTTTATATAAACCCAAAGCAGGTTTTAAAAAGTCAATTAAAAATGTTCATATTTGAAAATATTTCAATATATTGACTAATTAATCACTTAATAAAGGGCAGGTTATACCTTCCCAAAATACATATTTAAGTCAGAAATGTTGATTTCTCAAAATCTATTGTTTCTGAATCTACATTCAATTCTGAACATTTCTGTATAATTATTTTGCCAAATTACGTACCGCTAGTATTTTAAAAAAATTTTAATTAATGAGAGTAATGACTCAATTCCCCTATTTTAAGCAACATTTTGCAACAGAAAAATAAAAAAACTAACTAAAATAGATGTTCTTATTGCTGAGTAAGAGGGCCCAGATGCAATTTTTGTAACTGGGAGGTTTTAAAAATGATTTTTTGGTATAGTTTTCAGTTTTTCTTGTTTTTTTTTCAAATTTAGTATATTTTTCACTATTTAGCGTTTTTCTCAAAATGTTACTTTTCAAAAAAAGTGTACCAGTTAAATCACTATAACTCAAAAACTACTTAAGATATTTAAATTTAGCTGAAATGTTGCACACATGTTCACTAAACACTGCTTGTAAAGTTGAACTTAAAGAATTTCTATATCTTTGATACTTCACATTTTATAAAATAAAAAGCTAAGTCTACTCCCTACTTTTTGGAAAATTTTTAGGTCTCACATTTTAAAAAATTGGCTAAAATCCTTTTTTCTATTATTTTCTAATTGTTTTAGTTCATCCTTTTTGTAATTGCCTACATTACAAGATGTTAAAGATTTGTGTTATTCTGACAAACAGAAGCTGTGTTATTGTGATTTCAGTGTGAGCTGATTTTGAGCTATTTTACCATAAAAATGACACTTTTTAGAAAATATTTTCAAAAGACCATAACTTTTTAGTGATTTTTTTTTGCATTTATTTCATATTTTATGTTAGTTACAACTTCTTCATCACTCAAAAAAGTCCTAACACCTAATTTTCAATTTGGGGGTTTGACCTGCCCTTAAGCAATGGGTAGAATTAAGCTCTAATAAAGACAAATAATGATAAAAAAAAACATTTAAATGAATATCTATGAAAAAATGTTAGAAAAAGTATGCACTTGAAATTTTTTGATTAACACAGAAAATATTGATCAATATTTGTTGGAGCCAAATTTTACATTTACAGACAGCTCTTTTAGTTATAATTTGGTTTTAACAAATATTTGAACAAAAAAATAAAACAGTCAAATTCAAGACTTATTATTTTCAACTAAACTACTTTAACTAAATATAAAAAAATTAATGCAAATTCAATAATCAATCATGCTTTTGGGGAAGAGGGGAAATAATTTCTCTGTCTTAACTGTTTTAGGTACTGGTGATTCACAAAACAATACAGAAGATCAATGCAAAACAACAATACAAAAAAAAAAAAATGCCTTCAATCAAAAGTATACAAATTAAAACTTACCTGGATGTCTGTGCATTACAGGCATATTTATTTCTTTGTGAGGGGAACCTGATTGCGTTTTTGTAACTGGATAAATTTGTCTGAGTAAATAAAAAATTGTTTAAATTTAAGCATCATTTATCAAGTTTATTATAAAACAAAAAAGAACAGTTCTTACTGATAAATTAATACAGCTTATTATTTGGTGGTCAAAACACCTTTAAATTCCCAAAGGCACAAGAAATTTTATAAAATCTGTGATAAAAATTGTCTTAGTAATGTAATTTGTACTTGCTTCTACTCTTACTAACACTTACCTATATAATTCTCTAATTTTTATTTGAACTGGCAAAGAACAACCTTTCTGTACCAAAGCTAAAGCCCGTTGAGTAAGTTCTTGTTTTCTCCCACTTTTATTTCTTCCAGCAAAACCAAGTAGGACATGTAGCTCTGACACTCTAAAACTCAAGACCATTTGCTGAAAGAGAAATAATGTATACTAGAGGACTAAATACCAAAGAAACATCAATTATCACTGAATATCAATATTTCTGACTGTGCCATTTTAAAAGAGTGCAAAGTTTAGTCAAGTGTTTAAAAAATAATATTTTTAAACCCAACATCTTTCTCCTGGTATTTAATAAAGCTGCTTGTTTAGATGCAAATATTAAATGCAGTCACAAATTTAATGTTATATATACTCAGTGCTTACACTCACTTTAAGGGATATGTACTGTATAAATAGTTAATAAAGTAAGGTTAAAAAACACTATAAAAGTAAAGTTCCCTTTCAAACCTAACAGTTCACGGGGCATGTGAAGTTGAGTTCACCTGTTTCTGTGAGCTCTGTACATGAAACGATAGTGTAGTCAGCACAGTACTATGCCCAGCATTTACTTTCCCTAAAGTGAGTCAGGTACCCATCAGAGCTGGGTGGATTTGAATCCGGATTTGAACTCAAGACTTTCGGTTTAGTAGTAGTACACTCTATCATTCGACTACGTCATCCCATAAAAAATGTGCATAGTCATAGCATTTTATATTAAAAAATTTAAAATTCAACAAGTCTAAATACATATCCTAATTGAAACATAGATCTAGGTATAAATCACAAGGACAGGAAATAAGTCAATGCGTTAGATAATCTGGCCATGGTCAGGTCTACTAATTATTATTATTACAAACTGCAATTTTACAGTTTGAAAGACCTGATAAAAGTGAGCTCACAGCAGATTTATATTTTAATCTAGGATGACCAACTCAATGCTCTAAAGTCTCAGTTTTATGAGTTTCTAACACTACTTTGGCCTAATCATTTGGCTTAATCAATTTAGAAATAGGTCCTAATTTTAGTCCTAACACCACATTCACACTATGGGCATGTTTACTCTAATTTTGTTTGTTTCTTCCAGGCAGCTCTTTGGGGAGGAGGGCAGAGCCCCCCCCCCCCCCCCCCAAAGAAATGGAATTTATACAGAAAACATACTTTTACCATCCCCCACCTCCCCCAGAAAATATCAACAGCGCCCCGGAGAAAAAAGTCTGGAAGAAACACTGGTAGACCCTGCAAAATGTAGTGACAGCCTGGAATCTAAATAAATAGATAGATCTAGGCCCTATAGATAAAAATAATAAATATAGGCCTAAGCCTAGCCTATGTTAATTTAGGCAGTCTATATTAGTCTATAACTAGATTCTAGATCTATAGGTAAAATTTAGCATTGGTAGATAAAGGCCTACAAAGTAAATAAAAAATAAAAGATCAGAAGGCTATAAAAGAGTATAAGATATCTAGTCACCGCTATAGGCTACTAACTAATTAGTTACTAGATCTAAGTATTGCAGCCAGAACTAAGAATCTAGAAGTAGAAGAATAGATCTCTAAACTAGATCTAGATCTAGATCTCTCAGTTTGTTATGATTTGTCATTTTTTTTCCAAAACCAGTAGCCTCTATTAGCTGCTATAGTATAAAGTATAAAGTAAAGTATAAGTATAAACCACTAGAATTGACTAGAATGACTAGATTCTAGAGATTCTAGAATCTAGATCTATTTAATAGCAAATCTAGATTAGATTAGATCTATTTATTAGGCCTATGCTGCTTTTCCATGATATAGATGAATCAGATTATAGTATTCAGTATAGATCTAATCTAGATCTAGATCTAGATTCTAGATATAGATCTAGAGTCTACCAGATAGATTCTATTTATTTGATATTATAAAATAAATATAAAATAGTAGGTAAAAATAGGCCCTAATAATAAACTTGATCTAGAGATCTAGGCCCCTAAAAAAATTATAAAGTTACTAAAAATGCTCTAGATTCAAAATATGTATTAAATCAAAGCCTACTTATAATTCTAATTAGGTGTAATCAATTGTACATTTTTACTAAATTTTAGTTCCGTCTTGTAATCTACTTTAAAAAAAAATAGCGGAATAGGAGTAAGGGAATGGGCAACTTTCCAAGCCACATTGCTCTCACATCGAGAATGCAAATGCCCATAACTAATAAATGGGTGAGTAAAAACAATCCTTTAAAATGGCCAGTTTTCTATAACATTGGATCACGTTAAAATTATCAGGTTTTAAAACTAAAATCATAGTATTTTGAAAACATTTTAATCTAAAATGTTTACCTTCAACTCGGCCAAATCCGCCATTTCGTTGGTTATCCATGAATACCGAATGAAATGTTAACAGTTAATGTAAAATGTGGAATGGGTAACATTCTCTTTATAATAGAAACGTTTTTAAAAATGCTAAAATGTTAACCATTACAGAAAAGTAGCTTATTTTGATAGAATTACGTGTTATTAGTTGTTGTTAAATGATCAAAATGTCATTAAAAATTAGTTTTTTTTTCATTTATGATATATCGTATTATAAAGTAGAATAAAGTGAAAAATGTAAGCACAAAGCAGTTTGGCTCTGTCATACTTAACGGAGATATCTATTTCCGATAATTTCGTTTCGTGTTGTTCCCGATCAAAAGGAAACATTTGCCTTAACCACAAACAATAATGGGGAAAAAATGTTGCCCGTCTATAAATAGCGTAGTAATAAAGCCAGCCCATCGCTGAACGACAAGTGTAGTAATACTAGAGTAAGCCTGGGCCTAATTGATTTTATTCTCCTATGGTTATGGTATTCAGAAAAAGTACGTTAAGATTTCAAACGATGTCTAGATCTAGATCTAGCAAGATCTATCCGTTTAACAAAAGTTATTTTTATGTAGAATCTACCCAAAACAAACATTTCTCCACCTTTTTAAAATGAGTAGAATCTAGATTTCAACGAAACTGTTCAAACACGAGTAGATCTAGGCCTAGATCAATTTACCATCTCTTGACAGACCAATACAAAGGCCGTTACATTTGTAAAAAAAAAAAAAAATTAAAGTCAAAAGGAAAACTGTATCTTGTGAATCGGAAATAATGAATACAATTATTAAGCTATAGTTTTTGTCAAAGAATATATTTATAGAATATATTTATAGATATAGGTTTAAATATAGATATAAATTTATATATATATATATATATATATATATATATATATATATATATATATATATAGGCCCTATATAGTATATATGCATATATATATTTATATGTAGGCCTATATAATATATATATATATATATATATATATATATATATATATATATATATATATATATATATATAAAGACTAGGCAAATAATCTATCTTCTATATATATAATTCTCTTCTTGGAGACGCTAGAAAACAAGCTGTAAGAGCTCCCTACCACCCCACCCCTACATGGTCTGGTGAGCTGTGGTACACGCTAAATGTTAACAATCAAATCGTAGAGCCGGGTTTATAGTGACGGCTACTAGGGGCAGATAATTAAGTTTTTAAACTTAGGGGAGGTAACTAATAGGGTTGCCAGGTGTCCAGTTTTGAACTGGACAGTCCAGTATTTGAGCAGACTGTCCAGGATAAAATAAATATAAATACTGGACAAGTATATGAATAATACTCTGTTACCCCCCTTCTTCTGCTTTGCGGCATACATGAGAAGGGAAGGATGGAAAGGTGTCCAGTATTTTCGGAAAAGGTATCTGGCAACCCTAGTAACTAAGAGGAGGCTGCTTTCACGGGAGGGAGGGGGGGTGTAGGGTAGTGGTTGTGGGAAAGGAGGGTGGGGGTAGTATCGTCCTTAACGACCTACTGATAGTGTTTCAAAGCAAATATTTTCAGTGTCGAATTCACAAATTATGAATTACTGAAAAGTAGAAAATAAAACAACTAAATACTACTAAATAGCGGCGTATGATACGCCGCGGGTCCAGTGGCGTGCAGAGGGGGGGGGGGCGGAGGGGGCCCAGGCCCCGGGCAGCCACATCAAGGGGGCATCCAAAGGGGGTAAAAAAAATGATTTTTTTTTTTAAATTTTGAATTTTAAATTTTTTTTTTTTTTTTTTTTTTTTTAGGAAATCTGTCTACTAAGGTTTGTCTACCTAGGCAGAATTATCAAATTATCACAATTTGCCGAATTCACCGAAATGTGTATATACAATCAACACATGGCACTGCTATAGTCATCGTACTGTCCGTGTCGTACAACCTTCAGGGAGAAAGGGGCATCGGTGAAGGGTAGTGGTGTAGTAGTCATTGATATTCCCCGAATAAATGTATGCAGTCTTTGAATTAATAGAGTATCTGATACTTGTGTAGGTAGGGGCATCTTTTAGAGAACACGCCCATAATCATTTTATACACTTGTAGTCATCAATAGAGTATTAAAGCCCATGATTATAATTTACACACTGTAGGGGCATCTTTTAGAGAACACGCCCATAATCATTTTATACTTTGTGGTCATCCATAGAGTATTAAAGCCCATGATTATAATTTACACACTGTAGGGGCATCTTTAATGTAATTTGCTTATATTCATCATAATACTTTTGAAGGGCATCCAAACAGTAATTATGCCCGCATACATTTTATATATCATCAGGGCATCTTTAAAGTAATTTACTTGTATTCACGTTTGTATTTATATAATTATAGCAATTATGCCCATATTCGTTTATATATTATCGGATATTTATTATGCTTATATTCATTATTGAATGTCTGAAGGGCATCCCTACAGTAATTATGTCCTTGTTCGCTTTATATTTTATCGGGCATCTTTATTATGTTTCTATTCATTGCATAATGTTTGTAGGGCATCCTTATTTATTATGATGGACGTAACGGCATTCGTAGACTGATTAAGCACACAGCCTATTGTTTTTTTTTATTCTAATGATATTCTTTATTCATGGCCATTTGGATTTTTGTGTACGGTTAAATACAAACTTTCAAGTCCGTACTGTTTTGATACACTGGGCCGGGCCGAGTTAACTTCATTCTAAAGTTGTCCTTAAGTCTCACACTTCTTAATTAGGAGTCATCCATTTATGACGTCCACACTGGGGGGGGGGGGTCCGAAAAAAATTGACTTTTGTGGACGCGTGTGGACAGGGGGAGGGGGGTTGGCCCAATGTGGACGTCCACACATTAAATCTAACATTATTTTTGGTAGGCGGGGTTATCCCAGTTCAGTTGTGAGACGGGAGAGGGGTGGAGGGGGGGGGGGCATAGCACGCTGTCCTTGTTCAGGTGTGGGACAGGAGGGGGGGGGGGGGGCGTTAATACACACTAGCATCAACGTTGGACTCAGTAATATAACAGTGTCAATGCGACTACAAGTGTGCGAAATAATGGCTAGTCAAAACACCGCGAAATATGCTAAATTAAATGATTTGTATCAAAAGGCGTATCCTTCCAAATTGAAATATCAATTTCAAAAAGAGGTTAATAGCCTATGGCTTAATTTAAAGAGGCAGCCAGAAGAACAATTTAATTTACAGCTAAATTAAGGGTCTGACATAGCATAGTAGATTTTTAAACACAGTCCGATGTAGAAGCAGGGGCGTAGCGAGGGGGGGGGGGGCGGGGGGTGCGGACCGCACAGGGTGACACCATTTAGGGGGGTGACACCAAGGCAAAAAAATAGCAAAATATATATATATACTTGAGGGGGGGGGTGCAAATCGAAAGTTTGAGGGGGGTTTGCAAATCGAAAACTTGAGGGGGGGGGTGCAAATCGAAAGTTTGAGGGGGGGGGTGTGCAAATCGAAAACTTGAAAGTTTGTCCCCGGGAAGGGTCGCGACGACTCTGGGGGGGGGGGGGGTGACACCATTAAGTGCCGCACCGGGTGACACCCGACCTCGCTACGCCACTGTGTAGAAGTGTTGTTTTTTTAGGGCTGGCAGCTTTAGCCAAACAATGTACACTTCTGTTATATTCAAGGTTCAGATACTTTGAGAGTATCTAGCATCACCCATCTCTTTAAAGAGTTGACGTTTTGACCAAGTGGTTTAGAGAAAAAATCTGAAACATCTCTAGTTCAATGCACACTCTCACCTGTATTGGTTACACTATAGGAATTCCTTAACAGGCCAAGAGAGAAACATCCCATAAATAAAGGCGTGTCTGATGCCCTAATTGTAGACACGGACAGCGTTTTTGTCCCTGCGGTCCCGGGTGGTAATACAATACCGGATGAGACTCTTTTGTAGTGCATCACAGCCCCCCCCCTCCCCACCACGACACGTCCGCAATTGTCTCCCCCCTTTCCAACCCCTCCCCCCCCCCCCCCCCCCCCCAAGTTCCAACCATTTACTCCATTTGGATTTAGCTGGCTGTAGTCAACGTTTTCATCTCAATTAAGATAAGTACAATTTTTTAAATAAAGTATATATATATATATATATATATATATATATGTATTTATGGGGGGCATCTTCCGCTTGAGTTTGCCCCGGGCATCTACATAGGTCTGCACGCCACTGCGCGGGTCGGCTCGTATGGTTTGTTTTGCTTGTTGGCTTTTTAAACACAAGTGACAAGTCAGACACTTGGAGTGATCCAAATTGGGTTGTAGGAACTTTGCAAAAGGTCCAGACAACATTGAGAAACACGGAAACTCTGAAAAAACACAATAGATTGCAGAGAAAGAACTTTTTCTTAAGAAATTTCGATTGTTTCTTCAAGACAGAAACATGTTTCATTTTAATAGCAAAAATAGAAGGAAATAGAAAATAACAGAATAAGCCATAGTCACATGATGGAGCAAACACTATGTCTGCTGAAACATCAGGCCTACAAAAACGAGTTAGGGAAATAGCTCCACATGCACTCAGTGTTTCTTCCAGACTTTTTTCTCCGGGGGGGGGGGGCACTTGAAATTTTCGGGGGGGGGGGGGGGGGTAGACTTTCTTCGGGGGCGGACACTGTTAAAAGTATATATTTTCTATATAAATTATATAAATTTCATTTCGTTCGGGGGGGGGGGGGGCGGTAAAAAATTTCGGGGGGGGGGGGGGGGGGGGGGGTCTTCGCCCCCCCCGAAGAGATGCCTGGAAGAAACTCTGCATGCACTCTTTACACACTGATCATGTGTTAAAAATTCCGCGCGTTTTTTTTCTCTTTTCGCTCTCCTTTACACTTGAAAACATGACTACTACGCCACTGATGGCGTGCGTTTGACAAGGACATCAGAAATAGGTCAAGATTGCATGCGTGTATTACATATTAAAATGGACCCATCCGACTCATGATTTGCGTTCGGATTTTGACAGCGCTGATGATGACAGTTCAAATACGACAGCGAGACAACACGACTCAGTAAAAAAAAAAGTGCGCCAGAGCGAGATATCGGTATCGTGATACTTCTATATCGTGGACCCAGTGGCGTAGTGAGGTCGGGTGTCACCCGGTGCGGCACTTAATGGTGTCACCCCCCCCAAGAGGCGTTGCGACCCTTCCCGGGGACAATCTTTCATCTTTTCGATTTGCCACCCCCCCCCTCAAATTTTCGATTTACACCCCCCCCCCTCAAGTTTTTAATTTGCACCCCCCCTCAAACTTTCGATTTGCACCCCCCCCCTCAAGTTTTTGATTTGCACCCCCCCCCCCCCCCTCAAACTTTCGATTTGCACCCCCCTCCTCAAGTTTTTCTCTATATATTTTGCTATTTTTTGCCTTGGTGTCACCCCCTAAATGGGGTCACCCGGTGCGGTCCGCACCCCCCGCCCCCCACCTCTCGCTACGCCTCTGCGTGGACCCCTTGACGGAACACATAAATTACGAATCATGTCAACGCCACCTACACAGGCGCGTGTTGCTCGTGTATATGTGCTGTGACGAACGTACAATTTATTTTTATATCGTGGCCCAATAGACGACGTGTGACTGTCGTGATCGTACGTCGTGTGAGTATTTTAATCCTTCATACTATCTCGAGCAAAAAAAAGTGATCGGACGAAATAGTAAACTACGAATTCACATGCGTGACTGAACTTGATGGAGTCAGGGTCCTAACTGGATTCAATGAAATGCCAAGTCGAGCGGTTCTAGTCTAGCGCAGGCAACATTAAGAGAACACTTCCTTAAATTGCACGAGATTGAAAATACAAAAACAGCGCTTGCTGATTCAAGGTACCTCCACTGCTTTAAAGGTATCTTTCTCGGAACCCCCCCCCCCCCCCCCCCCCCCCACCACACCACCCACCCACCTCACCCTCAAACGCCAATAAAAATGTCTGTAAAGAACCTAAAGCTATTCTGCACGAGATTGACGGTATGAACACTTTGAAAGAGGCAATGAATTCCAAAAACATACATCTACGTACAGAGTAGGCCCCTAGCATGAGAACAGCAAATATATTTTTCTCCCAACAAAATATAAGTTTATGAAAAGAAGCAAGTGCTGGAGAGAGTAAGTGATATTCTGAAAATGGTTTGAAAACGTGGTCTTCACTATCAGTTTTTGCTGCCTATACATTATGAAACAATACAACGGTTCGTGTAAATTTCTTGGAAATATTACTCTTGTCAAAGATACAGTAAGAGAGAAAAGTAAAATTAGACAAATTTGGCAAAAAGGAGAGTCTATTTTGTTACTTTCATCTCAAAATTCTCAATAACATTTTATGCAATGGGAGGGGGTGAGGTAAAGTCTATGTCCAACCGCCATGTATTTTTCATTTTCAGGCAAAATCTTGAATGACTAAGTTATATATATATATATATATATATATATATATATATATATATATATATATATATATATATATATATGTATATATATATATATATATATATATATATATATATATATATATATATATATATATATATATATATATATATATATATATGTAAAGCAATATTTTGATTGAAGATGGTTTAAAAAATCACCTGCCACACGTTGGGTGTATTTAAAACAGCTTCCATATTCGAACAAACGCAACCGTTACATAATAATTACGATAATTACAGACTTTGAAGAAATTCGATAAGCTCTAGTGTCTCCACCCCTTGTCTCACAACACAACATTATGTCATTTCGAATATCGATCCCAATTCATAGCATATGGCATTCTTTGTAGTCTGTTATTCACTGTAATATTAACAAAGAAACACAAATATATAATTTTTAAATTCCTCTTTCACAAAGAAACCGACAGAAAAAGCATTCAATTAATAAATGGCTCTGTTGAAGATGACATAAGCAGGTGAACTCTACTTCACCTGCCCTATTGACCGTTAGATGTACACTTATATCTTAACATTTTACTTACTTTTCTGGTAAGTTATAGTTTTAGACATTCCATATTTACCCACAAAAAACACAACCAGTGCATTATTTTTGTATTTATGTCTTAACTGTGATTCTCTATTCTCGTTCTTTTTTTTCCCTTATATTTTGGTCAACACAATGCTTATTTCTCATTTAATGAATAGAATACTACGTGTACTAGTTGAATACATTTCTTATATGGTCGCTCTAAAAATCATTTATCAATAGTTCTGAAAGAGAGGTAGCAGATTATCCCCCCCCCCCTCCCAAATTCAACCTAAAATATTAATATATCCAGAAATAAACAATGTAAATGTACACATGCTATACTTTGCCTATACATATGTGCGTACTGTGCGCTCGTGCGTATATATATATATATATATATATATATATATATATATATATATATATATATATATATATATATATATATATATATATATATATACATATATATACCTACTTTTACTTGTAATGGGGGTGATACCCTGAATAGCCACACTTGGTGACATCCGACTTAACGATTCTTGAGATGACTCAACTCCTTGGACCTCATAAATTTGCTGTCGTCAGAATCTAATTGTTGCTGTTTTGTTTACGAATGTTGTTGGCGGATGTGCGATAACATTTCATGTGATAATTCTTAGCATCCTCCCATCTCCAGTAAGCGCAGGGTTGTGCTCTACTTGAATTTCACAACATACCAGTAGCTTTATTGCCGTCGTCTTTCAATGGCACTTAGCCAACCATTTATCCACAGTGTTTCTTCCAGACTACTATATAATTTCCATCTCGTTCGGGGGGGGGGGGGGGGGCAGTAGACTTTTTTCAGGGGGTTGTTTATGCAGTGTTTCTTTCAGGCATCTGATCTTCGAGGGGGGGGGGGGGTGACACCGCCCCTTTCTCCCCCACCCCCACCCCCAACGAATAGAATTTATATAGAAAATCTATTATTTAACCCGTGTCCTCCCCCGGAAAATTTAGTCCTTTCCACACACCCCCACCTCGACAGTTTCATGTGCCCCCCCCCCCCCACCCACCCCCCACCCTTGGAGAAAATGTTCTGAAAGAAACACTGCATTTATCTTTTTTTTTTTTCATTTTTGTTAACAGAAATATTCTTTATTATTTTCATTTTTCTCTGAGAAAACTCACACACAATGTCACACTAAGTAAAGTAAGTAAAGTTCCCTTTTCAAACCTGACGGTCTATGGGGCAAGTGAAGTAGAGTTCACTTGTTTCTGTGACCTCGGCATATGCAGAGATAGTGTGGTCAGCACTATAATGTCACACTAACCTTTTAAAATTTGCTAACTAACAATAATTATCGTATAGCACAATATAATGGCACTGAGTTAAACACTTTGAGTGTGAAGATATTGTTTATTATTTCTTTTGTTCTCTTATGTGTGTATTTGTGCTAGCATGTTTGTGTATACGTGAAACTTCTGATATCGGAAGCTATGCTGAAGAAACACTACTTCAATAGAAGTTTATTTTATAAAGTTGCGTTTTTACTTTCTCGTATATATGAAGTATAAAGTCTTGTAATCGTGCAAAAAAAAATCGAGATTTTTGCAAATCTCGACGTTTTACATCTCACTGATACGGAAAAAACATAATTGTGCAATCTTGTCCGTATGTGTGTGTGTGTGTGTGTGTGTGTGTGTGTGTCCGTGTGTAAACACGATAACTTGAGTACCGTTACAGCTAGGTTGATGAAATTTCATATATAAGTATTTTATCAAAATCGTAGATCCGTATCAACTTTTGAGCGATATCCGATAACCGGAAGTGGTACTTTTTCTACTTTGAATTTTTCAAAAGCCTATAACTTGAGTAGTATTTCAGATAGATAAATGAAATTTCACAAATAAGTAAAAGATCTAATTCTCTACCTTATGTCAAATTTTGGTAATTTCCGTTGACCGGAAGTACTAATTTACGCTATTTCCGATTTCTCAAAATCTAATGTAAATTTATAAAGTAGGCCTACTAATAATATTTCGCACTATTATGCACATTTTATTAGGCGTTCACTGGTGTGCAATTATTTTTCTACGAGATTTTATTCATATATCTGGACCTATATAGCAGACGTTCCGGGTCAAAGGTCATGCTTGTTTTATAAAATGTTCTATAACATGTTCTGTAAAAGTAACATGTTCTGTGGAGATAAAAATAACTTTTGGCGAGCTTTGTGTTCTAGAAATGTATAGTATACAAGTCGTAAGTGTAAACGCGGTGTAACAGCATGTTTTTAAATGCACTGAAAATAAGATAATAAAACAAACAAGCTGACCCGCGACGTAGCATACGCCGCTATTTAGTTGTCTTATTTTCTATTTTTCAGTAGCTCGTGAAGGACGATTATCCTCACCGTCACTTTCCAGATCTAAATAAATCATGAGCAATTTAAAAAAAAAATGTGTTATTGACGTCACATGATCGGGTGTTCCCCTACGCGTTTACCAAAGGTATCACCCAATCGTCGCCAAAAACTTTGCATTTTCGGTGGGATGTCATCCCTCTCTGACTTTTCTTTTATTATTTTAGCTGGATGCAATATGTTTTGACAGTAAATTGTACAATGTTCCATCATGTTGTCACTCCGAAATATTGTCGGCCGATGCGAACCGCACCTCTGCCCAGTTTCTTCCAGGCATTAATATAGAAAATATATACTTTTAACGCCCCCCCCCCCCCCCCGGAGAAAAGTCTGGAAGAAACAAAAAACTGCCTCTGCTCCCGAAGGGTGACCTACTGTATTTGGTCACTTAAAAAACAAACATAATTATATGTATAAATAAACAATCAGGTGTGGAAAGGGGGGGGGGGGTATTTTTTAGCGCAATTTCCAGACGGACAATTGCGATTATTAACTCGTCATTTCTGGATGGATGGATGGATGGATGAATGAATGGATGGATGGATGTGTGTCCGCAGCTTTAAGTCGTATCTCCTCCTCAACGAAGCAATATCGAGGACTAGTTCCAAAAGCAAATATGTTAAGCAAGTTTCAAGGACGATTGTGGGTCAAAAAAATTCCCGGAATTCCTTCCTGGATTTCCCGGAAAAGCCAAAAAACCTCGAACACATGCAGTTTTTTGTCCATATCTCGGCAACCAGACCACTTAGCGACTTGAAACATGTACCAATCGATTCCTGCCATAATTTAGACCAATATTGCCGAAGAAAGTTTTCAAAAATATCCTTTCGTTCGGTCACAAACAATTAATTAAGAACATTTAAACTGAGCATCGTGTAGGCCTAGGATGATATTTACTACTTTTTAGCGCAATTTCCATACTGGAGAATTGCGTTTAATAATGCGTCATTTCTGGATGGATGTATGGATGTGTGTCCGCAGCCTTTAAGTCGTATCTCCTCCTCAACGAAGCAATATCGAGGACTAGTTCCAAAAGCAAATATGTTAAGCAAGTTTCAAGGATGATTGTGGGCCAAAAACATTCCCGGAATACCTTCCTGGATTTCCCGGAAAAGCCAAAAAACCTCGAACAAATGCAGTTTTTTGTCCATATCTCGGCAACCAGAGCACTTAGCGACTTGAAACATTTACCAATCGATTCCTGCCATAATTTAGACCTATATTGCCGAAGAAAGTTTTCAAAAATATCCTTTCGTTCGGTCACAATTTTTTTTTTAATTATTCAAACTGAGCATCTTGTAGGCCTAGGATGATATTTTAAAATGATTTAAACTGAGCATCATGTAGGCTTTTTCCCCCTTTGGTGCGTAGCTGGACGCGTTCTGCGGTACACGCTGCCATTGGCCAGACTCGCGCAGATCTCGCGAGGGGGCGGGGACTAGCTCTGCTCGTGTGGAGAGAAACGAAAAGGGGTGCTCGCGTCTCACCACTAGAAGAAGCGAAGCGGTGAAGTTCCAAACCAAGCACACCGGCTCAGGCAGTCGCTAGTGAGAGGTAACGTCTACTTGACGCATGTTAATTAAGGAAATTGCGCTTAAATTGTCACTAGACTTTTTATTAACTTGTTTCAACTGAGCATCTTGTAGGCCTACTCGTTAAAATAAAACTATTTCCGTTGATATAGGTTAATATAGTTGTCTTTTTTTTTACTTATTAATTCAAACGTTATTTTTGTACCCTATTAATTTATTTATAATTTATATGAGAGTGATAGGGAGTTTTTTTTAAAATTAATTAAGGAAATTGTGCTTAAATTGTCACTAGACTTTTTATTAACTTGTTTTTTTTTTTTTTTTGAAATCCCTTCTTTACTATTTCCTGCCTAGGTCACTTGTAAACATGACTGATTCGACCCTAAGCCTACGGATAATACTAGGCCCAGTGGCGGATTAAGGGGGGTGCTGAAAGGGCTGCAGCTACGGGCCCCCGATTTTTAGGGGCCCCCAAATTTACCACCTAATTGTAACTAGTAAAGGCATAAAAAAAAACAAAAAAAAAAAAAACCCAAAAAAAACCCCATCTATATTGGTCAGAATACAATAGGATATCACATTACGTTTTTTCCCCAAATTTACATACCAGGTACAAGGTGGTGGAGGCGGAGGGAGGGGGGGGGGGAGGGCTCACTTAATCGACCCATCGCCATCCACCTCAGGTAAAACAATCTCCAGGCGACCGTAGTTCTCTTTCCTGCACATAACAACTAGGTGCGACACTAATGTCTTCTTATAAAATACAGCATTGTTCAAATTGAGATGGGGAAGGGGGGGGGGGGGGGTAACTCACTAGGCCTAACATCAACCGTGGCCTCAGTTGTAACAATAAACAATGGCGAACTTTGAACTTTAAGTTTTTTTCCAATTTAATTAAACTGTGAACTCTGTCCGACCCGCAGAGGCGTAGCTAGGGGGGGGGCGGGGGGGGCGGCCGCCCCGGGCGCCGACCCTATGGGGGCGCCAAAAGGGGTGGGAAAAATTTTTTAAAGCTGATTTTATGCTGCAGTTTTGAATTATAAACTGTCTAAGTTAAGAAATATAATGGCTACACGCATTTACATACTGATTTAACTGTTTTCTATCTTGATTTCTTAATGTAAAACATATACTCTTAAGAAACAGTGACCGGCAAAACCGCTTTGAAGCTTTTCCTAGATGGGGGGGGGGGGCGCTTTTTCGAGACTTAAAACGGAAGAATTTACACTAGATTGTTGAGTCGATAAACGTTACCACTATTAAAAGAAACCAATTGTATTAAAACGTATTGTACGATTGTTGAACTGTAAAATACGTTAGTGACTTTTATCAAGATGGTGCAGGGGGGCGCTTTTAGGCTAAATAAAATAGCAAAATTACACAGGATTCTGAGTAAACAACCTTTAGCTCTCAGAAAGAAACGAATTGTACTGTGCATTGTATAATTGTGTAACATTTTTTTTAAAAAAGTTAGTTACGTTAAAAACCGCTCTACAAACTTTGTCCAAGATGGTTGTGATGAGTGTGTGTGGGGGTGGGGGGGGGGGCGCTTTTTTCGCTAACAAAAATCGCAAGTATTTGTACTGGATTGGTGAGTAGATAACTCTCTTAACACTTAGTAAAGAAACCAAGTGTATTAACGCGTAATGTACAATTTCAATAGCCAGTTTTGTTAAAAAAAAAGACGCGACTAGTTCTTTGTAAGATTCTTACGATTCTCTCAACTTCAACGTGAGAGATCAGATACTTTTGATCAGTGTTTCTTCCAGACTTTTTTCTCCGGGGGGGCACTTGAAATCTTCGGGGGGAGGGGGGAGGCGGTAAACTTTCTTCGGGGGGGGGGGCGGACACTGTTAAAAGTATATATTTTCTATATATAAATTATATAAATTTCATTTCGTTCGGGGGGGGGCGTAAAAATTTTTCCGGGGGGGCTTCGACCCCCCGAAAAGATGCCTGGAAGAAACTGTGTGCGAGAAGGCAGGGCAAATCTGCGAAATCCAAGACTACGAGCTGTTAACATCCGTTGGATTCCAGTTTGTTTTCTCTAGCTTGTTTTGTCATACCATCAACCAATCAACGAAATACCCATGTCGTATTCCAATGTGAACAATAAATATTTCTGATAACTTCTTCTTGTATGTCACTTGTGTGTCCTTACTCTAACAAACTTCGAATCCAATATGTACCATATCACAACAGAGATCGTTCAAAACTAGAACATAAAAGGCTGGTCTAAACATATTAGCGTTAGCTACAAACTACCCTCTAACACAGATCAGGCTTATTTTTTTTTTACTGACATTACTAATCTTTCGCAAAAAAAGTTAAACGCATCTTAATGGGAATTAAATTGTCGTAAAGTTTTAAGGAATGAAAATCATACAATGTAATTATTAAACCTTGTCCGGACTGTAGCATACACGCTTACACACACGCTTACACACACAAATACACTCTTACCCACACACAAGCTTATATATAAACACACTATCACACACACATAATTATACACACACACACACACACACACACACATATATATATATATATATATATATATATATATATATATATATATATATATATATAAGCGGGGGGGGGCGCCAAATTGAAAGTTCGCCCCGGGCGCCGGGAAGGGTCGCTACGCCTCTGCCGACCCGTTAGGGTAATGGAAACTGGAACCTCTTTTGTTGAGCTTGGCATATCACCCCCCCCCCCCACACACACACACTTCCGGTATGTCCCCAAACTATATCTTCCTCCCCGAAATCCCATTCGGAATTACATTTGTTGAGTCAGTCATTCTTTTGGATTTATTCGCACGGAGTCTACTCAAGAGTTCAAAATTTTTCTTGATTTCCAACCCTCCACCATTATCCAGGCTTCAGACTTTTCAGATAGACAAAGTAATCCTAAAGGCTCGTTCATCAGACCTATATGTCAAAAAATTGCTTGCTGGAGAAAAAACGACAATTTGCAATTTCAGCAAAGAGCCGGACTTTTAATTAGATTCAGCCTTGTTTTTTTTTTAAATTCTATTGAATATGTCTCGTAACTATCCTAGTGGAGCAAAAAAACGCGCATTATCGGTGAAAAAAAGAAAGATCGAAACTGAGCTTGCTGAAAAAACTACAAAACTGCTCTCCTTTTTCAAACCAACTTCGAGTACCAAGGAAAATAGTCACGTAGAAAAGGGATCTGCAATTGAATCAGACACCGCCGGGGTAAAAGATGTAGAGCAGGCTCCTACTTTAAAACAATGTGATTTGAAAGATGATACAGCAAAACCCCTTGAAGATAGTCATGCTATATACGACCTTCATTTTTGGCCAGAGCGGGAAAAGATGTCAGAGGCATTTAGAAACTATTGGATTCAACGTGGTACCACACCATGTCAAAACAAAAACGGGGACTTTAAAGAATCAGTCATACAGTTAGAAAGAGAGTCACAACGTCGGTTCTGCACCATTTCTTTATTTACACGTGTCCATGCACGAACAGGAGAAAAATTTGAAAGAAATTGGTTGTGTTATTCCAAAACAAGCGGGTGTGTTTATTGTTTTGTATGTAAGCTGATGTCACCTATAACTAACAAAATGACATCAGGGTTCAAACAATGGAAAAGTGCCCATGAAGTGCTATCTAGGCATGAACATTCCAAACAACACATTGATTCATTGGCAGCGCTGTGTTCACGAAAATCTACTGGTCAGATTGACATGAAACTTGTAACGCAATATGAAAGTGAAATTCAGTACTGGAGACAAGTACTTCACAGAATCGTGAGTGTGGTACAGTTTCTTTGTATTCGTGGTCTTCCGTTCCGGGGCAGAACTGAAGAGGTTGGCTCTCCAAACAATGGGAATTATCTCGGGTTGCTGGAGCTGTTAAGTCAGTACGATACCTTTCTCGCAGAACATATGCGGATACACGCCAACAAAGGACGTGGACATACATCCTACATATCTACAACAATATGTGAGGAGATGATTGAACTTATGGGTCAAAAGGTTTTGTCTGTAATTGTAGATGAAATAAAGACAGCGAAATATTTTTCCATATCTGTAGAATCGACTCCAGATGTTTCACATGTTGATCAACTCACAATCTTTATTCGCTATGTACAAGACACCGGACCTATTGAGCGCTTCTTAAAATTTGTACCAATGTTTTCACACACTGGTTCGGAAATAGCTAATTTAATACTAACATTTTTGAAAGAAAATGGAATTGACATAAAAAATTGTCGCGGTCAATCATATGACAACGCGTCCAACATGAGCGGCAAGTATAACGGCGTTCAGGCTAAAATCCGGGAGAAGTGTGACGTGGCATTGTATGTACCGTGCACAGCACATTCACTCAATTTAGTTGGGAACTGCGCAGCTGAGTGCTGCCCCACGTCAGTTGGGTTTTTTTTATCTCCTTCAGAGCCTTTACTCTTGGCTTTCTGCATCTACCCATCGTTGGCATATACACAACAAGCACATGAATGGATTGCCTGTTGCTAAAGCTTTGTCGGAAACCAGATGGTCCGCTCGACATGATGCTGTTAAGGCTTTAAATAGAGGGTATAAGGAAAATATATCGGCTTTGGAGGAGTTAGCAGCCGATGAAAATCAACCTCTTAAATGTAGAGCTGAAGCTGAAGGATATCTTAAAAGTTTACAAAAACTAGAAACAGTAATATTAATCGAGGTATGGGATACAATTTTAGAGAGATTGCAAAAAACAAATGTATCTCTTCAAGAAAAAGGTTTATCTCTTAATACAGCAGTTAATTTGTTAAAATCTGTTCTCCTTTTTATTGAAAGTCAACGTAATGAATTCGCTAGCTTCGAATCAAAAGGAAAAATTAAATGTGAAGTCAAAGACTACACATATTCCAACAGACGACCACTAAAGAGGAAGCGACAATTTGACGAAAGCAAAGTTTCAGAAATGCAACTTTCTCCTAGAGAAAAATTTATGACTGAAGTATTCATCTGTGTGATCGACCACCTAACTGCAGCTCTACATCATCGCTTAGATTCCTATAAAACTGTTCAAGAAATGTTCGATTTCTTCAGTGACCTGACCAACCTTAGCACTGGTGACATTACAGGAGCAGCTACAAAACTAATCAACAAATATCCCGATGATTTTGAAGAATGTTTTTCATCGGAGTTGATTCAATTCGCCGAGCTGTTTAAATCAATTCATGGGGGAAAAGAGCAAAACGTCTACAATGATAGCATTGAATTAGAAATGTTGATGTTTTTAAATAGATTCAAGTGCATTCAGAGCTTTCCAAATGTGCACATTGCTCTTCGAATTTATCTGTGTATGATGACATCTAACTGCAGTGGAGAGCGCTCATTTTCCAAAATGAAAAAGATTAAAAGCGATCTTAGAAGCAATATGGGACAGCAGAGACTTAGTATGCTCTCACTTATGAGCATAGAAAATGACATTGTAAGCTCACTAAATTATACAGAACTAATAGAAGAGTTTGCTATCAAGAAAGCTCGAAAATGTTCCCTATAAAAGTTACTTGGTCTTTAGTTCTAAATAAAAACAACTGTAATAAATGTAAGTATTTATAATTTCTTTTGCATTAGTAAATAAATAATTGTCACTTTAAATGCTCTTAAGTCTCAATGTAATTTAACATTACATTTAATGTAACATTTTTTGTATATGCCATGGCTTCTGTTAACATTTAGCTTATTCCATTCAACCTTTATTTTTTGGAAAGGCCTCTGTTTTGTGAGGTCATTATATAAACTACATATATATATATATATATATATATATATATATATATATATATATATATATATATATATATATATATATATATATATATATATATATATATATATATATATATAAATATATATATATATATATATATAGTTTAGGGGGCCCCGGAAAAAGTTTCAGCCAGGGGCCCCGCAGAAGCTTAATCCGCCCCTGACTAGGCCTACCTAAATCTAGTCATACTCCTAGCCTAGGCCCTATGCCAGGAGTAGGCTAATTAACTCTTTATTAGGCCCTAAAGAGTTAGATAATATTAAAAAGTTTGCTGGTCAAAGAATGAAAACGAAAAAATAAACGAAAGTGCAACTTTTTAAAACTCACCCAAGCACTACATTACCTAGCCTGGCCTAGTAAATTGATAATCTAAACATTTCAAGCCAAATAGATCTATAAAATACTATAAATCTAGATCTAGCCAATATGATCTAGATCTAGAAAATCTATGACAGATTAAAATAATGATTTAGTTTTTAGAGATGTTTACTGTAGTGTTTAGTTTTTAGTACAGATTCAATTGTGATCGATCATCATTCATCAGATTACGAAAAGTAAAAGTAGATTCTAGTGAAAATCGGGAATTTTTTTGCCACTAGAATACTGCAATTAATACATTGATAATTCTAAATTATATTATAGATCTAATTATTTAGATCTAGATTTCTATCTAGATCTAGAATTCACACTAGCTAGCTGATCAGATCTAGATCTACTTGTAGACTACAAATTTACACTAGCCTAGACTGAAGACTGAGAAGTTGTGCTCTGTTCCCTAGACCCTAGGCCTATTCCTTAATAAGTTAATACATTGCCTTACAAAGTTACTTTTTGGATTGAAACCGGGGTAGTCATAGGAAATTATTATTTTTTTTCTTAAAAAATGTCTGTGCATTATGCGTCTGGTCTATCCCCCTATGAACACAAAGGAAAATGTGGATTACCAGAAACCTTTGATACTCCTGCTGAACTGTCTGAAAAGTTAGAAAAATTAGTAGAATTTGTGAAAAAGAGTCATCATATTGTTGTTCATACAGGGGCTGGTATAAGCACATCTGCAGGTATTCCTGATTTTAGAGGTCCTAAAGGTAATTCTTTAACAAGCTTTTATTTATTTTACAAAATCTGTTTGTTTGTGGCAAATCTTTAGCTCACTTTTGACCCACTTCTAATGCAGCAATTTTGTTCAAACTTTCCAGATGTGTTCCACTTTGTGGCAATACAACTATATCTATGTGTTAATTTGATTAGATGTTTAAAAAGTCATTAAAAATAAGTTTAACAGTTTCAAAACTAAGTGGAGATAACAAAAATTAAATAACTATAGGCTATAGGTGGTCAAAGCCCCGCTGTGGTCAAACCCCCTATGGTCAAAGCTCCGCTGTGGTCAAACCCCCTATGGTCAAAGCACCTGTGGTCAAATGTCCGCGCACCAGTCTGGTGAGCTATGGTTCACAAGAATGTTTACAATCGTAGAGCCAGTCGATCTAGTGAAGGTTATTAGGGGCAGATACTAAAGTTTTAAAAATGATTTAAACTATGGAGAGGTAACACGACTAAGAACTTGCTGCCATCTGTAAAATATGGTATTTGGACGTCTGCTTTCACTTTAATTGAGACAGAAGCTTTTATGAAAAAAAGCAAATTAGTTTTATTTTCTTATTTTCAGTGCATTTAATAGCTTATTGTTATAAGGTTGTTTTTTTTTTATTTATTTTTATTTTAAGTGTGTTTTTATTAGTGCCTGTACTGTGAAATTGTAATGTGTTAGTCATTAATGAAGAATGTTCATGAAGAGTTAGGCCTCCTCTCTGACATTCCTATTTTTTGTACATTCAAGTGTTTTAAATATTATAATATATTCTCACCACTTATAGGGGTGTGGACATTAGAAGAAAAAGGAGAATGCCCACAACATAATGTCACGTTTGACACTGCTGAACCTACATTTACTCACATGGCTCTGGTAGCTCTTGAAAAAGCTGGTATGTGGTTACAACAATTGATTAAAGTGACCTGGTTCCAGCATTAAATTGACCATTTTTACCTATTATTTTTTATTTAAATTTAGTGTTTACCCTCAAATAATTCTGCTTATATATATTTTTTTTTTAAATATGTTAAGTACAAAATAACAGCTAAAAAAAAAGTCCCCTTTGATATAATATAAATAGATGCTGAACAGTTACTTTGTTTCAGTATTATCACACTTTAGTGAACCTAAATACAAATATTTAAAAAGTGAGTAAAATCAAAGGTCTGAAATATTCATTTTTACTTTAAAATTTATTTATTGTAGGTATCATAAAGTATGTAGTTAGTCAAAATATCGATGGACTGCATATAAGGTCAGGTTTTCCACGCAATTGTTTATCTGAACTTCACGGGAATATGTTTATAGAAGAATGCAATAAATGTGGACATCAGGTAAGAGCATTACAATAGTAAACATAGGTAATTTATTTACATATTAAAGTTAATTTGTATATGAATATTTATTATTGATTTATTGATACAAAGAAGAAGTTATTAGTTTAATCTCAACTCTCATAAATTTAGTTACTTGGCTGCAGATAACAAAAACCACAATTAAAGCACTTAAATTTTATGTTTATGATCTGAAATGAATTATAAATATGTATCAAACTAATCATATAAATGTATATCATTTCCCTGTGCTAACTCTTCCTTCTAGTATATAAGGCAGCATTGTGTGCCAACTATGGCAAGGAACTTAACTGGGGGCAGCTGTACACAGAAAAAATCTAGAGGAACATGCAGGTAATTATTTTGTTATTTTTACTGTATATTCTTTATTATTAATTAATGATAATGTATAGAATTTAAAAACAACTCTGCTGTTCTAATGAAGTTTTTACATAAACTGAGTTAATTATTTGAATTTATTTAAACAAAATAGAATTGAGTACTCTAATTTTTATTTAAAGTTTATTTTAATGACTGACATCTTATACAGCTTTAATTTTGAATTTTAGAGGAAAGTTGATAGATACAATACTAGATTGGGAAGACTCTTTACCTGATAGAGATTTGGATGCAGCCTATCAACAAAGCAGGTAAAAATAGATTCAAATTTTCTTATTTCAAAATAACAGATTCCAACTGAAAACATTTTTATCGTATTAATATATTACTATTACTTATATAAAGACAACTAACTTAACAAAATTCTGTTTACAGAAAATCAGATTTAAGCATTTGCTTGGGAACATCATTACAGATTGTTCCAAGTGGAAATATTCCTCTGCTGACTAAGAAGAATGGTGGGAAGTTGGTTATAGTAAACTTACAGCCTACTAAACATGACAAAAAATGTGATTTAAAAATTTCTGCTTATGTTGATGATGTAATGAAAGCCTTATGTAAAGTTCTTAAAGTTGAAGTCCCTCAGTATACTAAGCCATCAGTCTGTCTTAGTTCCATTTATTCTCCAAAAGACATAAAAGATTTGCAAATCAGTGCAGATCTAGAACTGTTAAATAACTTTATTGAGGTATTCAAAGACAGCAATCACATCAAAAGGGCCTTAGAGGACTCTCCTGAAGAACCATGTAAGAAAATGAAAAAAGAAGTTATAAAAGATGAGAATGATGTTATAAAACAAGAAAGTGCTTCAGAAATAGAGTCTTCTGATAATAAGGCTGAGTTGTCAGCAGAATGTGTTGATGTTTAACTTTGAACATTTTACTGAATGTAACTGTATCAGAAAATGCAAATCTTCCAGTCTACAGCATTCTGAGTCAAACCCACCTAAAAGTTAGGATACTTCAGGGAGGCTTCTAATGATATGAGACCTTACATATGAAATACTAAATTTTCCTAACAACATACGGATGAAGAAGGATGGAATCTATTTTCATTATGCTGCTATGTTTTTATCCACAATTTGCATAGTGGCATTGTTTCAACCTTATTGCTAGTAAGCGAATATATTGTTAAGGTTGTATTAGTTAATGATGTTTTTTACATTCCGAAAAAAAATTTTCTTACTTTTTTTAAAAATTAAAGTAACAGTTACCACCATAAGATAAAATTCTCCACAAGCTAAACCTATATACTATGTTAAAATTTTTATTATTGTATTTCTACCCTAGGTACCTTAGGTAGAAATACTATTCTTTTTATTTATTTATTTAGGTTTATATTTAACCACTGTATTGTTAATTTCAAAACTTAATTACAGCTTTTATATTTTAAAATTATTTACACATCAAAAGTTATAGTTAGTTGCATGTTAAATAGCCTAAACTGTGTGAATGTCCTTAAAGAATTGATGTAACTCATGATGGAATCCTATTACAGTAAATAAATATATATTGTACAGTGATCTATGATGCTTTTGTATTATTTATTAGTCATTTCAAAAATATTTTTTTATCCAGTCGTGACCAAGATGATCCCACAAAACCAGTGTTTCTTTCAGACATTTTATCTCTAGAGGGCGGACACTGGTTAAAAACATTTTCTATATAAATGATATATTTTTGCTATTTTGTCCAAAGAGATGCCTGAAAGAAACTGCACTCTGCTGAGTAGGAAACATTTGAATATGAAAGTTACACTTAACAAGTTGTTCATGGACACTCATTAAGTTGTTGACCTATACTATATTATAGATTTTACAAAAAATATACAAAGCATATACTTGAGTTTTGCATTATAAAAAAGCAATTATAGAAAACGAGATTTAGCCGTTATTTCGGGTTTTAAAAAACAGTTTTAATAGTAGTAGGAATCAATCAAAAAAATCTATGTTGACAGAGTTCTGACAAGATTTTGGAAAAATATCGATGTTCTAAGATCATTTTGGGGGGTGGGGGTCTGGCTTTGTGTGACGGAGGGGAGTAGGGAGGTAAAAATCGTCAACAAAAAAAGCGTGACGTCATTTATGGATGACCCCTTTCCACAAATATTTTTTTTTTAAGTATAAGGAAGAATTCAATACTATAATTTTATTAAATATTTTTTTGTTTGATAAAAGTTGCAACTTTAAAACTTTGAAATAACACTTTCAGTCAGTAGTCTCTAGATCTATACGCCTGTATGTTGTATACTATTATTAATATTATATAAAGGCCAATAGATCAGCAAAAAAAAAAATGCACAATAGAATCTAGATCAATTTAGTTTTTAAAATTTAAACGAAACTCCCGTAAATTAGAGAGCACAACCATTGGTTGAAAACTAAACAGTAAACAAACACTTCCCTAGAATCTAAAACAAAGATGAATTAAAATGTAGATCTTCACTCATCACTAGATCTAGATCTATTAACTAGGCCCTAATTTTAAAAATCGATCTTTTGTCTTAGTGATATTAAAAATTATCTAGAATTCTAGATCAACTTGTAACTTTAAGTTTCGGAATCTAGAACTAGATTTCTAGTCGAGGAGCGAAGGGAAGATAACTTTCAGGAAAATCTGTGTAGATTTTCTTATTGAGTTTCCTGATATTTTTTACTAGATTCTACCATCTCTCTACTAAATAAAAAAAAAAAAAAATTAAATATACTCTAATTTTTTTTATTATAACTGAGGTTGACCAGAGTAGTAGTGAAAATTACTAAATTAGGTAAAATCTTAGTTTAGCGTCGTAAATTCCAACGTAGCTAGTAATGTGCGATGAAGGTAACTAATGAATATTTCTTTCATTTGGCCATATTTATGTCATATTTTACATAATATAACAGATAATTGAATAACAAATCACAATCCAAGACCAAACCAGTCATAAATATCCTGGAATAAACTTTAAACTACCCCGTTCGAGACAACAATGAGTAAATACAAGCAGCGGCCATGTTTTAAAAACAATAAATTGTCTATTCGCATGTCTTTTGTGTTGATTTTGTGGTTTAATATGATTGTTTTGTATTGTTTTAATATATGCCGGGGGTCGTCCATAAATGACGTCACACTCGTAGGGGGGAGGGGGTCCGTAATTTTGTGACGTTGTGTGATGAGGGGGAGGGGTTCAGATGGTGCGACGTCACACTTTTGACTTTTGCATTTTAAAAAAGCAATGTTACAAAACGAATTTTAGACGTTATTTTGCGTTTTAAAAAAACTGTTTTAATACATTGTAATAACAATTGATTAAAATACTCTATTTTGACAGAGCTCAGACAAGATTTTGGAAAAATATAGCTGTTTAAAAAAAATTCAACTGCAATTTTGAGGGGGGTTGTAGGCTGAGGTGTGACGTCATTTTAGGGGGGGGGGGGGTCTGGCTTTTTGTGACGACGTGTGACGGAGGGGAGGGGGGGGGTAAAAATCGTCAAAAAAAGCGTGACATCATTTATGGATGACCCCCTGAATAGTAATTTTTCTTTTTTTTTCAATATAGTTGACATGAATGACTAATAATAGACCTTTTCAGACTTAATAGTGTGCATCCAAGACCACAACAATTGTTGGGAGGTCGAACTTTTGAACACTTTATTTGCAGTAAGCAAATCAATATTAGATCGCTTATAAATGACGTCGCTCTTAAGATAGTAATGACAGCGTGCATTATTACAGAGCAAACATATGAGCATATTCTTTCAGATAGAAATTGTGATTTGTGGTGGGGAGAGGTTGAGTAGAACTCAGCGATGTGATTTTGGAGACGGGTCAGGTTTTTTTTTTTCGTGAAAACGGGATGGTTGTGGGAGAAAGACCAGCTGTAGAAGTATAACTTAGTAGTATAACGCGTCATTCCTTGGTGATCCATTTTCTCAGTGGGGACGAAAGAACTATTAAGAAGGGTCAAGAAATGTAAAAAGCTTGCCGAGTCGCATTTCTTGAACCCTACCTTTTTCATTCCCCCACTTAGCTCATCGTCACCGAGTTAACGCTCGCACGTAGCGGTACCGCCGACCGTTAGGCTAATTTTATAGAAAAAAAAAACAACAAGCACTGCCTTTTTGACGCTTTTGCGACGTTTAGTTTGATTACATAAGTTGGTGTTCATTTAACAGCCCTAACACATCTATCACTCGTCCATTTAAACGTACGTAGTTATTTCTGCAAGCTTGCTGTCTTGAGACTTTCGGCCCTTTAAAAATGTATTAAGCTCACACCGTATAGAACTAGACTACCCATATTAAACTCCAAAAGAAGCTTGGTGAAATCAGGATGGCCGTCCAATTTTGTAGCTGCTCTGCGCTTTATAAAAAGCACAATAAACGATAAGATGACACTTATATTAAAGTAAATTATAGTTCTGAATCTTGATACATTAAAAGTGATATTCGGAAATTATGAGCCAGACAGTCAACATGATATTTCAATTTAAGTCCAAGAAAATAAATTTCCTTAAACGATGGAACATTACTAAATTTTTGCGCAGTTTAGCGAAATTGAATTTAAGTATTTACGTCATCTTACAAAGCGCGATAGCCTACTGGTGCTCTAACGCGGCCCATGCTAATGGCCGTATTCTTAACGCCCCGCATTAGACGCGGCTTATTCGTCGGCAGGCATTTGGTGGCAAGCCTTTTTGACGGGGATAATGTGTTAAGTTAAGGCCGTTTTGCCAAATGTCTTAAACTAGCAGACTTGCAACATTTATGATAATTCGTTTTAAGCAAGGTATACGTATACTAATGCTTATTTATCGTTATTTTGATTGAACAAAGCATTATAGAGGTTCTCCATCAACCACATAGGTATTTTTCCCCGTTCACCTCCTTTCATGAGACCGACACGTCATAAATTGCAAAGCCGCCTGAGTTGACGTCACAAATCTTCACTCACTCCCGTAGCAAATCATATGTGACATCATTTATGGACAACCCCATATCACTCACTTGGGTACTTGATATTGACAATTTGACAACAAAGGATAACCAAAATGTGTCTGGCAGGTGGAGACTTGCGATCGACCATAATGACAACACGCACTTAAGGGGTGGAGTGGCTGATTATTTTAGATGATGCTTTACGAGGGAAGCTGGTGGATAATACATTTTGTCTCTCTGTATATATAAATGATGACGAACATTTATTGTTGTCAAAATTATGGCTAGAGATCTTAGATAAGGCAGAGCAAAGCGTAATTTTTTACATTAGGGGTCATCCATAAATGACATCAAGCTTTTTTGACGATTTTTACCTCCCCCCCCCCTCCCCTCCGTCACACGTCGTCACAAAAAGCCAGACCCCCCCCCTAAAATGACGTCACACCTCAACCTACAACCCCCCTCAAAATTGCAGTTGAATTTTTTAAAAACATCGATATTTTTCCAAAATCTTGTCTAAACTATTACAATTTATTAAAACAGTTATCTAAAACGCGAAATAACGTCTAAAATTCGTTTTCTAACATTGCTTTTTTATAATGCAAAAATGTGACGTCGCAACATCTGAACCCCCCCCCCCCCCCCCCCTCATCACACATCGTCACAAAATTACGGACCCCCCCCCCCCCTCCCCCCTACGAGTGTGACGTCATTTATGGATGCCCCCTTATGACTTGTTGTGACATTGACAACAAAAATATGACGGAGGTTGGGGTTTAATTAAGGTAAAGAGAAGTAAAAAAATGTCATAAGTTACGATAGAATCACTAGATCTAACTGATGAAAAGAAAAACCTGAAATGAAAATAGTGAACATTCAAACAATAAGAAAAAACTCAAACTATAGGCTATAGTAATAGTAAGATCAAATAAACATTAGAAAGGAAAAAAACGTGATTTAAAACATGGATACAAGTTGCATCTCACAATGCTTCTAGAATTAATAAAGTTGTTTCTTAGGTCATTCAGTTTTTAAAGAGCAGAATTTAAAAAAAAAATGCTTTGTTATACGGACTATACAACAAGACAATCATATTTAAATACATTTTCATACGAATAGAAATGAAAGGGAAGCTACTCTAAATAACATTTTCTTAAGATGGCTGCTGTTTTTAATAGCAAATTTACTATCTCGAACAGGGTTGATAAAAATTAATTTCAGGATATTTAAATTGATTTAACCATCAATGGTGATCTATTATTCAATTATCTATAATACTTTATCAAAATATAGTTAAAATACGAAAATATACTCTTATTTAATGACATATTCATTAATTCACTCTCTCCCACATTACTAGTTTTGGCCGAATTTACGACGCTAAACTAAGATTTTACCCTAAATTAGACTGCTCTTCCTTCAGACTTGTCAGACTCATCTGAATCTGTGTTTGTTTTTGGATCACACCCGAACCCAAGATTCACTCATCAGTCTCCCTACCCTGGTAACTGAAATTATTAATTAAAATCCCTAATAAATATAATAATAGTAATACTTATTACAAGTTATTAGGCCCAAGTTCTAGATCTATATTCTATAGGCTTATCCTTATAATTTATATCCTGTATATAACTTTGTTGATTAGTGTTGTAATGTTAGGTCTGTTGTTGGACATCTTAGTAACAGTACTCTAAAATTTTAAAGTAGAAGTAGAAGCATATTATTATTAATTCATCTAATTATTATGAGGTCCTGGTAAAATTTGAGATTTGTCTCGCATCAAGTTACAGCCCTCACCCGATTGCTAGATGTTCCAATGACAGAGCTTCTTTCTTTTGTGTTGAAACTGTTGCCGCCTAATATAGGCCCTACTGCTGTTTTGAACACCACCATACTTAAAGACACTGCCTCCAAACATATTTTAAAAAATTATCATATAAATATCTAGGAGGAATTGTCTAAAGCTTTAGGATACATCTATTGTGAAGGGAAGACCTAGCACGGATACTTGAGAACTTGAATCCCAGGTTCGTGTTAGTCAAACGTCCCTGAGTCCACCCAGCTCTGATGGGTAGCTGACTCACGTTAGGGAAAGTAAAGGTGACTGGGCGTATTGAACTCTACCTGCTCCATAGACCATCAGGTTCAAAAGGGTACTTTACTTGCTACTTTACTTTTTAAAATGACCATCGAAAGTAACTAAAGTACATTTATTTCAGATTGTTTTGGAAAAGAAAATGAGTTCACCTAGCCCTAATTTTGCCCCGCACCAGTTGCTTGATGAAAGGGAAGCATCGGTTTTATATTCTCCATTTCGAGAAAAGTCCTTAAATATCCAATCCTGGAACAGAAAGATGACCTTCTGGACAAATGCACTCTTCCAATTATTAAAAGAAAGGAAAATTATAACATTTAATATAAATCTACTTCAAACACACTTTGAAAGAAAGGGAATTAAACCAAAGTGCCTTTCAACTGTCCTTGAAGAATTAGTCAGGTTAGCTTTTTTTCAGCAGAATTTTAAATTTGATTGTTTAATGTTACAGGTAATTTTGCAGTTTCTTTTAAAAATATAAAAGTAAACACCATTTGCTTTTCTCTTGTACTATGCTAACAATATTTTTGTTTTGTTTTATCTTTTATACAAAGGTCAGTTGATGTAGTAAAGTGTTTGAATTCTAATTTAAATAGGAGTAAAAAGATTAAGAAACTAGATGACTTCAAAAAAGGCAGCTCATGGTTATCTTGGGGTTTCAATACACTGTTAAAGCAGCCATTCTCTTGGGGATTGAGTCATTTGATGGGACCTTCCGATGTTAATTCAACTCTTTTTATTTGTCCAGATGTTGTTAAGGTATTTATTTATAATTTTTTTCTTTTAAACAATTAGCTTCCTTTGTTTTCTTCATTATTGTAAAATTTTAATTTTTGTTTAAGTTTATTATTTTACTATTGCCTGCAAAAAAAATTCATTTCAGATGATATCAGAGCAACTTGTAGATCTTCACCATTCACGCATGAATCATGATAATGCTCTTATCAACATAAAGGAATTACGTAGTAATTGCCAGGATCTAGTTCCATCAGATCAAGATTTTGAAATTGTACTTTTTCAACTAGTACAAGATAAGAAAATAATTATTCATGAAATAGATGAACAAGAAACGGTATGTTTTGACATTTAGACAGGTGTAAGTTGTCAAATGTTTACAGCAAGTCTAATTAACATTCCAATTTATTAATTTCATATATTGTGAATTGTTATTTTACCGTAGCTTGTTGAAACTAACACAAAAAAAGTTATTTAAAGATCTCAAATAAACCCTCCATCAAATCTAACAATTTAATTTGAATTGTATTTCTTATTACTTGAAAATTACCCTTGTATTTGGTAATTGAGCTGGAACTTTTTAATTTTGAAAAGTTAGTATCCACTTTATTAAATGACTGTATAATAATTATAACTTTAGTCTGTTTTTGTTTCATTTTATATTTTAAACTTTTATCCAGGTTGTCAAATTTTGTACTAAAGGTACCCCTGCTGTTGAAGCAATAAAAGATATTGAACTTCAAGTTTACCAGTGAGTGATGTGGCAACATTAGTAAAAGTCTTCATCTTACATTTATACATTTAATTAAAAACAAATATTTTCTTTATTGTATAGAATACAAAAGACAATGAAGAAACTAGAAAAAGAAATTGAAATTTTGACAGACAGGATGGAAGGGTAAGATAAATCATTTTTACATGTCGCAAATTGTAGTAATTTATATTTTTATTGTGTTTATGTTGCTCTATAACTAATGTTATTAGCTTCAAACCATAAACATAGCTAGAAAATGGGTCTTTGAGAAACTTAAGCACACTATATAATAATGTTGATACAATTATTGAAATTAATGTTATGGTTTTCTAAATTTGATTTCCAGACATATGGCTGATGCAAGAAAGTATGTAAAGGAAACTAAAAAAAATTTGGTATGATCTGTTAACATTTGCTCATTTTAAAAGATTTGTAAGCAATTCAGTGATATTTTTCATTATTAATCAATTAAGCTTGAAACTGTTTATTTTAGGCTTTGCACAGTTTAAGAAAGAAGAAAGGTGTTCAAAAAACAATTGATAAAAAGTCTGCTTCCTTAAGTCAACTGCAAGCAATTGTTGAAAACATTGAAAATGCCAGCTCAAATGAAATGGTAACTTTTTTTTTATGTAATATAAAATCTATTCTTTATTTAATACCTTGCAACTAACTGTTTAAGCAAAAAATGAATTAATTTATATTATATTGCTTTTTATCTTATATTATAAAATGTTTTAAATTTGTAGTTAACGCAAACACTTTTTTTATTCTGTAACAAACAAAATTCAGTTATGTTTGAAACATTTGACTAGGTGGTGAGAGCTTGTGAAGCAGGAGTTGCTGCTATGAAGTCTTTAAATTCAAACAAGATGTTAGAGAAAGCTGAAGATGTTTTATTGGATGTACAAGAAGTAAGTTATATGTAAACTTTTATTTTTTTATTTTTAACCTTTTGAACCCTTAGCTCCTGACCCCAAAATGCTTGTTCCTCAAATAACAAAACATTTATTTAAAAACATATTTTTTAAAAAGTTTTTTATATTAGTAAAAAATGTCTTGTATTGATTTGTAAAATATTTTGTAACCCTACAGGCTGTTGAAAACATTGAAGATGTCAACCAAATTCTAAGCAGTTCGTTGAATAGCGAGGAAGACCTAGAGCTAGAAAAAGATTTGGAAGAATTGCTAGGTGAATCTAACAAAAATCCTGTGAAGAAAAACAAAACCACTGAGGATGAAACCCTGTTGGAAGCTTTGCATGGGCTAATGGTGGATGACTTAGGTAGGTTTTACTTAACCATTTTACCTTTTAATTACATAGTTTAAGGTGGGTAAAGTGAAAGAAAAAACCCTCTAAAGACTTGATGGTCCGAATAACAGGTGAAGTAGAATTCATCTGTATCTTTGAACATGAAAGATAGTGTGGTCAGTATTATGTATGGTCAGCTTTACATTCCTTGTGCAGACTAATCTTGGAACCAAGTTTATTACTTTCAGATTAACATTTGAGCACTGTTCAGCTTAGCCACACCATCCCTTTAGGGGTTTCCTCAATCATAATGTTTAAAAACAATATCTGCTAGGGTTCTAAATACATTTTTAGTAACTTTATGAAACCATTTGGTTTTTGTAGGATACAAGGGACATAACCGACTAAAATAATTTTTACTTTTTCACTTTTGGATAATTCTTCCTTGCACACAACACTATGGTAGGTGTTTTGAAGAGGTATAATATTGTTAATTTTATAAACTTTGCAGAGTTGCCGGATGTTCCTAGCCACTTGCCTTCATATTCAGGATCAGGAATAAAACAAGAAAAGCGAGCCATGGAATCATTAAACTCCTCTTGACAAGAAAAAATAGTGAATTAAAAGAAAATACCCCTACACCTGTTCATTGGAATGATTCAGTTACCACTTAGTCTGCAGTGGTAAAACTGAATTAAATTTATTTAAAATTCCAACTTTTTTTCTAAAAGCATTATAACGGTACCTAAATTTTAACTTAAATTATGTTCTGTATTTTTAAAATAAGTTTTGATCATTTAAAAAAACCTTGGCACATAATTTAACTGTAAAGTTTACAACTAACTAAAAATTCTCACCAATCATCTTCTATGTAAGCTGTTGATGGTCATTATTTAAAACATGTTAGTAAATTAATCAAGTATTTTAAAAATCCTGACCATACTATTTTTCAGTCAGATGTTTCAAATAAATTTTTAGTTTTTTAAATTGCTTAAATGTAAGTTGAAATAAAGTACTGTTTATTCTTTACAATAAACCTCATTGTACATTATAACCATCAAATCAATCATGTTAATACTTGTTTTCAGTCTGTATAGAGATGCTTAAACATTTTATTAATTACGCATTACATTTTAAAACGCAAGTAATTTCAAAGGGATGAGGTGAAGGTGGTTAAAAACCTTTTAAGGTTGATTCTGACCATTATTATGCAATTTAACATTCTAGATATTCTTTTGGCCTGCCCATTGTCGTTTCAGTTTGCTAATATTTGTTGGTAGTTTGCATAAAGCCTGTCCTATATAATCCTCACCGTAGTTATACTTTCGGGTATTTGGTCTTTAGAATATTGTAAATAAGCACCATCCTATAGTAGAGTGTGTATCATAAACTATAAATTTTTATAACTATAATTATCACAAACTTGAAAATATTGTGAGTTGCTGCCCTTGAAGGTTTTCTGTGTAATTAATTTTAAATACTGCTTACTTAATTTCACCGAGGTATTATGTAATTGTTACAATCACTTCTCAACATAAATTTATGGAGAAAACAAACCAACATTGTTTTTGAAATGTAAATAAATGTTGCAAGCTATTAAAATTATTGACTTTGCATTATTTGATATTAGTGCTCCTCAATAAAATCAGATCAGAAAATCAAATATTGTATTAGAGAAGCTACACAAATTTTATAAAGATGTTTCTGAAAATATTTTGTGTCGCTAAATATAAACCATATTATTCTTCTGTGTTTTAAGCACAATACGTTTTTGTATATGCAGTTTTTAAAGTAAGTATACACATTTTTAAAATGTACACCATTTTTAATCACTTGCATTCGCCAATGTTAGCAATAAAAGAATTTAGAGTTCGTGACACAAGTTAATTTAAGAGGACAATACCTTTTTGTAACTAAGGGAGGCAAATAATGTATAGAAAAATAGATTATCTTCCCGTTCAACAGAATGCACGCTTGATAACAGAAATCACTGTAAACTGTTTTGAGGTTTTTATTGAACATCAAAGTTTATTTTATTTGTTCACTATACTGTTTACAGTGGAACAAGTGGTTCAACGTTCTAAAAGCTGCTCATACAAAAAGATAGTTGTAATCTAGAAATCGTTTAAAAATAAATACATTGTGAATTGTCCCTTGGTTAAATTTTATTTACACAAGAAGTTACAGAAATAGTTTATTCCCATCCCCCCTCTCGCATACACACAAATACTGATATGTATTTGATTGGAAGTTCGAATATTGCCATCCCAAAAAATGACTGGGTAGCCACTGGCTTTCCTCTGTGGTGAGGTGAGCTCCAGCACTCCTCTGTTGACAAAAACGTTATGATGAACGTGAGTGGTCCTGTGCAGTTGTGTACTCTTTTCGGTGGAGTACGTATCGTCGTCCGTCCGTCCGCCCCCCCCCTCCTTTCTGGACCATATAGAAAAAGTATAAAATTGAAATAAATAAATCATATACGTTAACGATGCTTTGACACGCCCCCCCCCCCCACACGCACCAGAAGTTTCAAGTTGTCCCCTCAGTCCTGTGTTGACCCATACGTAGGAACTACTTGCAGCCATTCTGGAATATTAATACTGAGCTAATCCAAGTCCAGGGCTTCTCACTTCCCTGACAAGAAGGACCTCTCTAGAGGTTTGGGTTTTGTGAGTTGAACAGATAAACGTCTTGGTGCTGTTGAGGAGCTGATGGACGGCAGGCTGTTGGGACGCTCTTCTTTCTGACATGTAGAGGAGAGAACATTAGGTAAGATCCTTTATGTTTAGTTGTTTTAAGAGGGTCGTCCATAAATGACGTCACACTCGTAGAGGGGGGGGGTCGTCCGTAATTTTGGGACCATGTGTGATGAGGGGGGGGGGGGTCAGATGGTGTGACGTCACACTTTTGCATTATAAAAAAGCAATGTTAGAAAACGAGTTTTAACCGTTATTTCCCGTTTTAGAAAACGGTTTTTTAATAAATTGTAATGGGCATTGATCGAAATACTCTATGTTGACAGAGTTCAGTCGAGATTTTGGAAAAAATATCGATGTTTTGAGAAAAATTCAACAGGGGGGTTGTAGGCTAAGGTGTTGCGTCATTTTAGGGCGGGGGTCTGGCTTTTTGTGACGACGTGTGACGGGGGGAGGGGAGAGGTAAAAATCTTCAAAAAAAGCGTGACGTCATTTATGGATGACCCCTAAACAAAAGCTTCGTTAATTCAATACAATTACTAAAATAAATGTTACCTCAATTGTTTTATCGTGTACATTTGATAACGTTTTTGTGTCTTTTAGTGACCTCCCCTTCTCATTGGGTAATATTTGTTCCAGTGTAAAAGGTTGGCCGTAAGTTCCTGAATTTGCATGTTCTTGGGAGTTATCTAAAATAACCTCATCGTTAGAAATATTTAGTGTACGAAAGTCGGGCTGATTTTCTGGGTCTGCGCTGTCAAAGACATTACTTTTAACTACTTGTCTGTCTTTGTGAAATGTCTGTGGCAGAAAATTCGACTGCAGAGCTCCTTGTGGAGAGATTAAATGTGGGATAAATCCACTTCCGTTTGAGAGATTCAAAGCAGACGATTTTTTCCGTGGCTGCCCGGCTCGTTGGTCAAGCAATACCGGCTGCTTGTCAGTGAACATTCGGTTGAAATTAAAATCTCTGTTGGTCAGTTCCAGACGGTACTTCTGCAACTCTCGCCGCAACCTCTCTACCTCATCGCTACTTTCATCATCTTCTCTCGTTTTCACGCTTCTGTGATGGCCGTTGTTTGCCATTTCGGTGAGTTTTTTGTTGAACTGAATTTTCATTGTTTTTATCTCGTTCTCCAGCTGTTTACAGCGAGACTGGTGTTGGTCGCGAGATTTGTTGCTGCCGTCCAGCGCCACCTGCATTTGCTGGAGTTCCTTCTCGAGCTTTTCTTTCTTCTTGGTTAGCTCTCCTATACAACTCTGGTGATAAAATAAACACATTATTGCTCTTAGCGCTTTTGGGGGAGCTTGAGTTAAAAACTCCAGTTCCAACTAACAAAATATTGGGCAAGTCATTAAAAAGGGTTCCTGATAATATGGCTCCCAGTACATGTTTATCCTTAACTAAATTCGTCCCTCGACAATAAGGTCCTGGTTACTTTGTTTGACCCCGAAAGAGGCATTGAGGATGGTAAAAGACAGAAGAGGAAGACGATCAGAAGGACTTTAGTGGCACTCCAACGGTCAACCGAAACTACAGGACAAAAGAATTTCGTATATAGCCATTCGTTAAAGTTGTCGATTAGACAATGAACATTAGAAATATACTTTTATTAAAGAAAATGTTAGGCCGCTAACTATTTGAATATAGATAATCTAGTGTCTAAAACTAATAGCCAAGAAAATATATAATAGAAAATGCTGACCTGCGATTCGTTTTGAGCGTCGAGCAGATTTCTTTCAACAGTCAACACCCTTAAACGTAAGGCGTCCACCTCCTTGTCCCTTTTCCCGTTCTTGTCCCTGTTGGCGCCCAGCTGCTCCTCCAGGCGTTGCCTCAGCGTCTCAATGTCTCTCTGGGCATTCAGCAGCATGTCGCTCAGCTTCTGGCATTCACGCTTCTCCTCCTCCAGACTTTTCTCAGCCACGGACATCCTTTGGCGCCAATCGTTCTCTTTCGAGGCTAGCTGTTGCTCGTGCTCTTTCCTCAAGTTCTCGATATCCTCGCTAGTTCTTTTGTTCAACTCAGCAATCGATGTCTCCAGTTTGTTAATGCGATTTTTCGCGTCTTGAATGACGAATTCAATTTCGTATTCGTACGATTGTTTTAAGGCTTCCATCTCGATCTCTTTCTCGTGGTTTCTCGTGAACAACAGGTGAACGACCTGTGCGAGTTCTGCTACTTTTTTGGACATACGGAACTCGAAAGTGTTTTTGTGTGTGGTAGTCGCCATGATAAAACTGTTGAAGACGTCACTTCGCCAGTTCCTAGCGTCACATGCTTTGTTTTACTTCTTTCATTTCTCGAAATAATGCTGAAACAGATGTCTATTTATTAGGTTATTTTAACCAAAGTTTTAATGACAAAGATGTTTCCAAACGCGGAACCCACCAAATATGTTTCCATGGGCGGACTTAACCAAAAATATTCTCATGGACTAAATGACTAAACGAACAAAGCTCTTCCCAAGGGCGGACCCCATCATAGATCTTTACAAAGGTCACGCAGCATTTAATGTTGCATTTTCTTTGAATTAATTTCGTATAACGAAAGATCAGAGTTTCTTCCAGGCATCTCTTCGGGGGGGGGGGGGGGGGGGGGAAGGGGGGGGGCAAAGCCCCCCGAAATTTTTTTACCGCCCCCCCCCCCCCCCCCCCCCGAACGAAAGTTTACCCCCCCCCCCCCCCCCCGAAAATTTCAAGTGCCCCCCCCCCCCCCCGGAGAAAAAAGTCTGGAAGAAACACTGCGAAAGATGTTAACATATACAGATTTATGATGGTTGATGTTAGCATACAGATATATACGTGTTGAATTTAGCATACATATCTACGAGGGCTGAAGTTAACATACGGTTCTACGAGCGCAAAAGTTAGCATGTAGTGCTTGGCTTATACCTTAGCATAAGAGCAGAATTTACATAAAGGTATAAAGCAAACCGTTAAGATATCGCTAGACATATGCAAGTAAAGATAAGCGTTTTGTACCGATGCACTTATCGTCAACCCTTGTCTTACGGAACAATTTACTACGCGCCTGTCCAGTAACTAATCACATCTCATTTAACCTATGCTAAATGTTAGTTGATATATGACACGAATTAGTAAACCATTACTTAAAGAATTTTAGACCTAACATTGATAGTCTTTATGTCTGACATCTAAGCCTTATTTACATATCTAGTTATTGCTAGAAAATAAACACCTACCCACATAGAAACATACAGAGATCAACCTATATTTAATTACATACTCCCACTATACGTCGTGTAGGTTGCTGTCCTCAACGATTCGGTAAACAACTTGTATTGACATCAAGTATGTCTATTGACTTTCGTCCCCTGCACACAACTCCCCAAATGTGTGTGCCCGTAAAGTTCCATTCACGCTGTGCCCAGCTGTGCCCCATAGTTGCAGGCCGGCGTTGAAATCTCTAGCACTTAATTGGCTTGACTCCAGTGTAGCCGTCTCACCTGTTCGATAGGTAAATATGACTGCTGTGTTGTCTGGTACACAGAAGGATAATACCGCCGATCTGTGCGGGGCTTACATAGGGGCCTACCCGGGCTGTTCGACTTTGTTGCCGGTTCGATATCAAGGGGACGTCACCCCCTACTTACAAATGGTACAACATGGTTGTCTTGTCGAGGGGACGTCACCCTATTGATAAGTATACAAAACGTGCGTCTAGTCTTCTGATGTAGGGCGGAACGACCAGATGATTCAGCGCCTACATTTTAAATGAAGGCCTGTTAATTTTTTTTAAAGAATACAGCTTTTAATTTTTGTTTGATTGTAATATTTCAAGTTGATAGTCTTATCTGGCTTGATTTAAAGAACAAACGTAAACTGGTTTTAAAAATATGCAGGAAATAACATAATATATCCGTCAATCCACTTTATACTGAGCAATTAATTTAAAAAAATAATTTGAACTTTGTCCATGTCTAACCCATTTAGGGACCATCACTGCACGCCACCCCACCTGGGGTATGGGCCGCCAACCAAAGATCTCTCCTGCATCTGACTAGTGTTGGGAAAGAGGGAAGCTAGAGTTGTCTACAACGTCCAAGTCGTCAAGCTGTTTCCACAGAGTCCACTGAATTCCGTACCAACGTTATGTGATGGCTGTCTTCACATTCTGGTCGTTGGTTAGATGGAAGAGGTTGGTGACATCAGGCCAGGGCCGGCGCTACCTATAAGGCGAACTAGGCGGTCGCCTAGGGCGCTGGCCGTAGGGGGCGCCAAAATGGGTTGGAAAAACACATTGAAAGTTTGAGGGAGGGGTGCAAATCGAAAGTTTGAGGGGGAAGGGGGTGCAAATCGAAAGTTTGTCCCCGGGGCACGAAAAAATTGCGGGGGGGGGGGGGCGCTTTTAATAAGTTTTGCCTAGGGCGCTATATAACCTGGCGCCGGCAATGCATCAGGCATCATTGCCGGACTCCGTTTGTAAGCTCCCGTGTATACGTCCTGTATAGGACGTCTCCTCGCATGTGTCTTAAATGAGGTTTACTATTTTCATTGGAATGCCATTGTGTCGTATGAGCTTATGAGGGTATCTCGAGCCATAATGTCGTAAGCTTCTTGTATTAATGAAAGTAACGAACAGTGGTGAGTTACACTCTGTTGGCTGCTCAGTTATTTAGCTGGGTGTTGCGGTCCGGTCCATGCGGGATTTATTATGTCGGAATCCCAATAGTTCGTCTCTTAGCTCTGGGTCAGGGACATTCCTCATTCTATACAAGAGGACTGTTGAAAACTTTCCCAGGTACTGAGAGGAGTGGGGTTTTATCTTTGGCTTTTCAGTGACAAGATTTGTTTTACAAGTCCGGTTTACTGAGACTATACGCCAGAAAAAGTTTGTTTAAAATCAGTGACTATAAGAGATATACAACTGGCGGCAACTGATTCAGTAATGTTAGATTCGAGAAATGTCTTGTTACTGCATGCTGTTTTGTAAGCCGTCTAGTGTAAACAATTACTTTTTACTACTTATTAAACTGATAAAATATGAGGCGGAATTATTTTCCAGCAGAATTTCATTCATCAACTTAATACAAACTTTTTTTTTTTTATCACAACAAACTATTCACTAGCAGTAACGACGGGTTTTGTATTGCTGTCAGTGTCAGAATATTTTTTTTTCGTTAAAGCAAATTGGTGTCTGAATGTCAATATTTTGTGTTGTTAGAACGGTGACACATAGAGCAGTCTAAAAGGCAATAATGTATGCTAATTTTTACATGTCAAAGCTGAGAAGATTTATATTTTCGACATGACTTTAATGAATCTCCACCCCCACCCCCTTGAAAAAAAGGTGTGTTCGTGTGAATGGGGTCGGCTATTGTTAAGAATGTCAACTCAGGAAACGCACAAAGCTGACGTTCAGTGCACTTTTAAAATTTGCAGTATTTTTTAAACGCTGAATGCTAACGGTTTCAAAAGAAAAATCGTTAACGTGGAATTTGTAATCTTGTGTGCCATGACAATCATTCACCAAGTGATTATCATTGCCTATTAGATAAGCACATTATAGACATACAGTCGTGCACCGATTCAACCATTGATTTTATTATTATTTTTTAGTTATTCCAGAAGTAAAGGGTTAATATTTTAATTTGTTTAGACATTCTAATGATTGAATATCGTGGATTAAGATATGCAATTATTGGTGAACTATAAAAATTAAATGGATTGCTATTTTTGTTTTATTATTTTTCTGTTTTAAAAATGAACGTTTTCACAAACGTACAGAGTTTCTTCCAGGCATCTTTTCGGGGTAAAGTGGGAGGGGGGGGGGGAGGGGGGCGGACCCCCTCCCCACAAGAAAGTCTACCCCCGAACGAAATGGAATTCATATAGAAAATATATACTTTTAACAGTGACCGCCCCCGCCCCCTGGAAATTTTTGTCTGCCCCCCCCCCCTCCGAAAATGTCAAGTGCCCCCCCCCCCCCCCCCCGGGGAGAAAAAAAAGTCTGGAAGAAACACTACTAATATATACAACCAGTGTTATGCAGTGTAGACTAGTTGGGGGTAGACTTTCCTACATTGGTAACATTATTATAATTAAAATCGAGAACATGGCAAAAAAAAATAATTTTATCAGTTTGCGATAAAAATTGAGAACTACTGAAAGTAGTGAAAGTCTAAATCATGCATTACTTTTTTTACAACTGCAAAAATTACTAGTCTAGATCTAGGTCAAGGGAGGCTACTTTGAAAATTTACTACTGTCTACAACCATAGCAACAAACGTTTCCTGCACCAAATGTTTTGATCATTTGAGAATAACAAATAATTGAACTATCATAAAGTGAAATATTTATTACAACGATGGAGAATATTCTTACTAGATATAGAAGGAACACAACATTAACAAATGATGGACGTAATGAAATAAGAATTAACAATTCAGCAGGACGATGTATGCTAGAGAACTGGGTAGAAGAAGTAAGTCTTCTACTACTACTACTAGTACAAGACACTAGAAGTTCTACTCTAGTCTTCTGTCTAGTCACCTAGTGTCTTCTAATTCTATTTCATTTCTAGTAATTACAAATTAGATCTAGATTTCTAGATCTAGTAAATCAAATAGTGGAATTTAAAAATCCACCGTAAATAAATAAATATTAATTTAGTAAAGAAGGTAAACTAAAATATTATTTATTATTAGGAATTTTAAATTTATTAGGACCAACAACTATGTTACTATTATTAAGTATATTTTAGTATAGTGATAGTATAAATTAATTATTTTTATTAAAATTAAATATTGTCATATTACTGTCATTACCACCACTTTATTAAGTAAGTTAAATTATTAAGTTATTAAATTATTTATTAGTTTTAAAACTGTAAGAAAAAGTTGCTTATGATTAATACAAATGTCGCTATGCTAAAGTAGTGTTATTGATGTATCATTTTTTTTTTCAAATTTTAAGCGGGCAAACTTGGGCCGTGATCCAGCTTTGGATAGAGAATACAATATGAAAGAGCGGGCAATATTTTTAAGAAGTGGACATTCTGGTCTTTTAACAACTGATGACAAGGCAAAAGCAGAAAACCTTACCACAGTTAGAGCCACATACACCCCTCCAAAAGTTGATAAAACAAGAACAGTTGGTAGGAAAAGAATGCTTGCATATTTATAGTCATAGATCTTCAAATAGCTTAGAATGCATCAACCTAAACTAATGTTTTGTATACATCTGTCTATCAACCACCAATGCCAGAACAGAATCCATATACATATTTCTGATGACAAATTAAATGAGCTTTTATTTTTATCTTTGTTTTTAAGTCATAAATTTCAATAAATTAGGCTGTAAATAAAAATTGCAATATTAATTTGTCAACAAAAAATAAATTCTTAAAAAAAAGAAAAAGTCACATTTTTGTGTACAACACATTTCTTACATAATGTTTGTAGTTTTTTAGTGGAGCATAATGCAACAACAATTTCACTACATTATACATACTACAATTCTGAAATTTGTGATAAAATTGTGTTTTAATAGACACTTTTTAAAAAATCCCTAAAGTTAGAAGAAAAAAAGGAATTGGAGAAATACTTTCTATGCATGACTCTTGACATTAACTACTCATCTATAACAGGTGCTCGTAAAGAAATGATGGAACAAGCATTATCAAAGATTGCTTGGTAATCAAATATTTCAGCTTTCAAATTTAATTCTTTGTTCACCTTAACAAATTTTTTAAAAAATTGTTGAAGTTTAATTTTTCTTTTGATGAATTTTTATGGCACTTGCTTAAAAACCTTAAATCTTTTTAGTGAAGATATGGTTCGGGATAAGAAAGAGAAGGAAATCATAGATAGAGGCGAGCCAATGTGTTCAATTTTTATGCAAGACTACACCAAAGATTTTCCACGCTTGGAGCCTGAACAGACCAAGGTAAATGATCACCAAATGCAAGGGCAGAAAAAATTGGCCTGCAGATTTTTAGTCCACCATTAATTTTATAATGCTAACACTAAAACAACTATAAACTAAAAGCTTTTTGAAAACTTGAATAGTTTTTCTACTTTAACAAAACATTCAGGCTTAACTTATTCTATAGTTATTCATAAATTTACGTTATAGGAGAAAACATTATTTTGGGGCGAAATTGAATTTGTGCCTTAAAATGTTTAGTTTACATGTTACTAGATAAATTTTCACTTAGAGTAAGACACATTTCTGCTTGCATCTGACTCACGCCATATTACAGATCCCACTGATAGGAAATACTTACACTTGGGTTATTTGGGAGTGTCAAGTGATTCCCCCCCCCCCTTTTTTTTTCTCTCTAAAATGACACAAATGTCTTTGGCCAAACATGTCTTATAAATGTTTTAAAACCAGTCTATAGAATTTAAATTTACCATAACAGAATTTTTTTTAATGATTGGTGTTTGACCAAATATATATCAGCATATCAAAATGTTTTGTAAATATTTTTCTAAAATTAAAAAGTTGATTGCTTTAATCTTTACACCGGCCACCTTTGAGTTTTCCAAAACTTGTATTAATGTACTGTTTTACTTAATGACTTTTGACATAATTGTAATGTTTAAGTACAAACTTACTACATATCTTTCATTTTGTAAATGACAAGCTAATAAATCATCTATTTTAAAAATAGGACCATGATTATGTTAATGATCAACCAGTAACTTTTTGGTCTGAGCATAAGGACAGAATGCATGTGAGTACTCTACTGCTAATTAATATGAAAACCTATGTAGTTGACAATACTCTTTTTGAAAATTCAATAATGTGAAAAAAAATTTCAGGGTATGACCCAAACAAAAACAAGAGATTCTGCATTTAGACGGAATGATGCTTTCAGCAAACCTATAGGTGAATACTGGGATGAGCCCAAGCCTACTGAATTTGACAAATATCCAATGATGTAATATACAGAATAGATTTTTAGAAAAAAATGGGAAAATTTTTATATATATATAACAGGGAAAATTACATTGTGTATTATAATCACCAAGAAGTAAATATTAATTCATAATAAGCCTCATTGTTTATTCTATTTAAGGTTTTAGAAAAACTTAAAAATATTTTTTCTTTAAATAGTAATGTGGTTCAAAATAAATGCATACAATTGGTTTTTATATGGGAAGATGTATGAATTTTTAAATTATTATTTATCATGTGCTATATTGCTATTTATACTTATTCTAAATAAAGCCTGAAAAACATTACCACCTAACAAACTTTTCTTCAGTGTTTATAAATGAAAGAATTTTCAGTGTTGGATATATTTCAATATTTTCAATCAGCACTTATGCAATGGTCTCTGAGTCATAAGTATGAAACATGTTCATGTGCCTATGTTATTGGTTATCTTAATTGTAATAAAATAAAGTAACAAATTTTAACAATAATAGGCATTTATTACAAAGAAAAATATTCATTAGTGAAATGAGAAATCTGTACAATGGATGGACACCATCTACCTCCGCCGCCTGTCATCTTTCCTTGACCTTAAAAAAATTGTATAAAAGCATTAAAGCATAAAACCTATAGAAAAAACACAAACATTTAACCCCGCTATCAAACTTTTAAAAAAAAATATTTTCCAAAGAAATACAATCTTACCTGTCTTTTCTTGGACCTCGAACAAAAGCCCAATCCACATTTATTTTCTGACCCAAAATTTCTTTGCCATTTAGAGCATCCATTGCACCCTGAGCTTCTTTAAATGTTTCATACTCAACTAAAGCATAACCCTTGAAAATGAAAGTAAAAATACATTTAAACAAAAATCACCAGACACAATATAAATTGTCTAAAAGTAAAGGCCTTTGGATTATTGTAGTGTAATGTACATCATGAAAAGCATAATTATTGTTTTGTAGTAAAAAGGGCTTGGAGTGGTGTGGGGGGAAGCAATGAAGAACAGCAATAACTTCGTGTTATTAAACCTAGTTAGGCAAGATCACAGATAACTTGAAGCCTTTGAGTAGTTTATATTACTATGGCAACATTATACAAGAGCTGTAAATAAAGTTGAAAAATTATTTGGTTACTCTCATGCTGAACACACATTTTGTGTGTAATTACAAAATACTAACTTTTTTTTGTTAGAAGGGTTAGTTAATATAATAGTGGACTAAAGCTTTACCATGACATTCTAATGATAAATTAAGTCAATCCATTTTAAATAGATCAACTTTAGCAGTTAGTTAGCTTTAGCCACATGTTTATCTTTCTAAATTATGAGAGATTTCACAGCAGTCATTCTTACAGTAATAAAAAAATAAAGATTACCTTGAGAAAGCCTGTGCGTCTGTCAAGATTTAAGTGTAAGTTTTTAATTTCCCCATATTCTCCAAATTTTTCATAAATATCATCTTCCTGTGATTCTTCATGTACACCAGTGACAAAAAGGATCCACCCTTCTACAGCTGTGTTATATTATTAAAAAAAAAGTTGAATATTTAACATTTCCCTAATTTTTTGTTAGCATAGAAAGCAGTGCATTACAATAGGAAAAAGTTATATTTATAAATAATCTGCTGCAGAAATGGTCTTACATCTTTGTGGTCCAGGCCCTTCAGACTCATCGTAATCCACTTCCATACCCTCATAATGATCAACACCACTTCGTGTTGGTCCCTCTATAAAGTGATAAAAGAAATTATTATTGAACTAAATGCAGTCTTACAAGTTATATGAAAAATATTCTAGGTTCTTATGAACTTCAAATTTTAATGCATATAACACAAGACAAATAGAAGATAACGTTTTCTAATCAAAATTCTGACAGCATACCAGTATATTTAAGTAAGGTAGTACTGATGCTATCAAAGGGTTAAAATAAACATAACAGGTCTTAACAAAAACTCATTATCTTAATAAAAATAGATAGGTTGCTAGTATTTTACAGCTTAATTCACTGGGGGAAGGGGAGAGCAAGGAGAGAGAAACAGAAAGTGGAAAAAAAGTGAAAGCATCTTAGAGTTTATAACATAGAACCTACCATAAACTAAAAGGCAAGCTTATATTATATAATCAGATACATACCTCCACCGAAGCCTCTGCCTTTGCGTTTCTTTGCTTTTTCTTTCAACTTTTGAAGACCTTCTATAATATTAAACAATTATTATACTCATGCCAAAATAAAGTTTCAGCTGACCAATATGACTTTTTATTTGATTGGTAAAAATCATATTAGTATTATTGGCCTTAATTCATTGGGCCTAAATTATTAAAAAAAAAAAGCTATAGGCCTATATCTTTGTTTAAAATTTTTGGTGATTAAGTGCAGAGCTATAAATGCTGTATTTTTGGCACAGCTTCTCCAATCAAGCTGTCTTAAGTTTTAAGAGATGATTTCTGCTAAATTTTACTGCACCCAAAATTCATTTCTATAGGGCCGTAGTAGGCGTAGGCCTAATCAGTAAAACTCCATTTTAGCGTATTTTATATTTGCGCTTCATGTTCACCTCCGGTTGAGCGTATTTTATTATAACACAACTGAAACACAAAAACATTAGGAAAACACTAGGATTAGTGCTAGATCTACTTATTTTTTCATGAATGTGAGTTTTAATTAGAAAAGGTAAAAAAAAAACAACATAAAAAAGCATTAGGACAGTTCAAACATATATTGTGTGATCGTCAGCAGGAGAAAAATCCCTACACTGTTGAAGGTTCACCGCAAGTTCATATTGACTTTAATTATCAGCATATGTCATAGCTTGGGCAATAGCTATTTGAAATGATGTTGGCCTCAGTATTGGGGTCAATGTGCGTTCATAAAAGTTTATTTAGGTCTATAGTATCATGCGTGGGAGATACTTGTAACAATACAAACTTAACCGCCTTGCAATCGCAAGTTTTGTACTTCACCCCTTGCCATGAATATCTTAACTGACACACGAACATAGCACATGACATTCATCAATATTTCAAATTTGGATTTTTCTCAAGATTTGACAAAAGTAAATTATTAAAACTAAAACAAAACTTCATAAAGAAATAAGCCCAATGTTTTCCAACTGTGTTTTTCTGTTGTGCTTATAATAAAATACGTTGGAGGTTAACGTGAAGCGGGGAATAAAATACTTTAAAATACGATAAAATTAAAATTGTTTTAAAAGTTTAGTTTTACTAAAAAAAAACTTTTACCAGCCTAACTTTAGTAATGATTGATCAATTTCTTTCTGACTTATTTCCCACAAATACTTCTTCTCACTTACACAAGTAACAACAACACAGAATCTAAGGCAATGAAGACAAGTTTAAAACCAAATTATTTAAATAATTTTGTGGCCCTGGCTGAAGTCAGTGACTGACTGACTGAGTGAGCCAGCAGTGTGACTAGCTGAACGAGATCGATAATGCTTGCATTAGCTCGACTATCTCGTATTCGTAAAATAGATATAGACTCTACTTGAGAATAGCATACTTAATAAGTTTTCAATGTTATTAATTGCTACTTACGATCGCCTTCCTCGTCAATTTCAAAGTCTTCTTCATCTTCCTTAGTCACAAGTAAAACGTCAGCCATTTTCTTTCTCTTAGCGTGAAACTGTGGCTTGTCGTTAGTCAAGTCGAGTTTCAGAGACTAACGCGCACAGCTCATTTTGCAACATTTTTCTAAAATTATATTTTTTTTAGGAAACAATACAGGGGTTCCCAATATTTTGTGTAGGGTACAGCTAAGCAAATCAAAGTTTTAAAATTATGGTTTTTAAAAGAGACGTTAAATTTTTTCAGAGCACGCTGTTGTAATATTGTTATTTAATCAATCAATTAACAACTTTATTGGCTACGCCTTAATAAAGGATTAAAAGAAAATGATTATCAACTATTCAAATGTAACGGGGTCATCCAGAAATGACATAAGTGATTTGGCTGTTTTTATACCCCCCCCCTACGATATCGTCAGTAAAATAACGTCCCACTTCAGCATATCCAATCCACTAAATATAAATAGTAGTAGAATAATATAAGAGAAAAGAAAATGTGGCGGATAAGGCACACCCAGAAAAGCAGTTAATAACTGTAAACAGTACTAGACAGCTGCTGGTGTGGAGTTAACATGGAAAGAGTAGGAGGGAAGGACAAAAAGAGGTCTTTGGGGAAATCGTTTGAAAGAGACTGGTTAATTGACGAAGTGTTTCCTCTTTAGGAAGCTGACAGAAATAAAAAGATGATGTTCAAAAGGTGATTCGAAGAAGAGGCAGACAAATTTAGTTTAAGTAGTACATTACTTTTATGGATTGTCAGAATAATAGCAGTTGATTATCAAAGCAGTTGCATTCGTATGTTGTACCGTGGCCAGGCGGTGTAACTCGTTTAGTTGGCTTCACTTGGTATAGTGGCCTTAACTATAGGAAAATTGCAGTACTAGGGGGTTATGCAACAATCAAACTTTCATCTCCTAGGTAAAATTTACTAATTTTATAGTAAAATCGATTTATTTAATAATTTGAAGTATAGAAAAACTATTTTTCATAAGTTCTTAAAATTTCGACCTTTACAGCTTCACCTTCCACTCCACCCGTTATGACCGTCGACCCCGTGCTACTTCAGATAGCCAGCATTCGTGAAGTTTATTTTATTTTAATACAATGGATCCAGGCAAGATGTATTGCAATCAAGTAAAAGTTACGTTGAAGTTGATAAAAATGTTACTTTTAACTACATATACAAAGAACAGTAATCGCGTCATTTTTAACAATAATGGCTGGAGAAATCGTACATATATTAATGCATTAATACTTATAATACAATAATTATTGGTTTCTTTTAAAAGTGTTAAACTGTTAAACGATTTAACTACTCAACAATCCGGTATGAATCTTTCCGGTTTACGTTGGCAAAAATAAAAACGATCCCTTAACTTTCAAAACGTTGGTGAACGTTTTTTTTTAAAGGTCACGGTACTGACTATTAATGGTAGGCCGTATTTGCTTTACTAATACACAATCAGGGTTAAAAACATTTAAATCGGCATGTAGAGCCTTCTAGTCTTATTTTCTTAACTTAGACTGTGTGTAACTCAATACTGCAGTTCGTTCAAAATGAGCTTTGTATTTTTGTCCTACCCATTTTAGCGCCCCGTAAGAGTCCGAGCCCGGGGTGACCGCCATACACAGTTTGCTACTGTCAAGTTATAGTGTTCATATACACAGACACCTAGATTCTAGACAAGATTCAAGATTGCAAATATAAGTTTTTCTGACCCATGAAGGTGTAAAACGTGATTAGTCAAACCTCTATTTTCACATAATTCTACATACGAGAAAGTAAAAACGTGTTGACAGTGGCGTCGCTAGGTCGGGTGTCGCCCGGTGCGGCACTTCGTGTGTGTGTGTGTATCGGCCTATATAGGCCTATAATTTAAATATATGCCACATACGCGTATTTGTATGCTTATAAGCTTTAATCACTACAGAAGTAATAGTAACGATGTTTATCTATAGAATGTTAATATAGTTAGATGTAGCATTGTTTTCTCTAGTTTAGTACGATTACATCATGGTGCCACCACTACCCCCTTGTTATAATTGTCGATTTGTAATTAAAAGACTAGTTAACAATAATTAATTATTGATTAAACTGTCAAAAAAGCATTTTTCTTCAGTAAATTTTGCCATTTTTTTGCCTTGGTGTCACCCCCCCCCCTACTTGGTGTCACCCGGTTTGGCCCGCACCCCCCGCCCCATTCTCGCTACGCCTCTGCGTGTTGACATTTAAGGGTGCCCATAGAAAAATAAAAAAAACCCAATAAGGATTGGTATGGCACTTCTGGTGCAATCTAATACTAATTTTTGAAAATTCGCCCCCCCCCCCCAAACTTAAATGTTACTCAAGTTATAACCTTTTAAGAAACCGGACTAAAAAGTTGACAGAATAGGCCTACTACTAATTTGTTAGATCTATATTTATATATGAAATTTCTTCAGACTAAGTGAAACGGTACTCAAGACAGGATTGCAAAACTAATTTTTTTCCGGCTCCCGAAGGTTGTAAAAAGTCAAACTATGTCAGTTCATTAAAAAGAAAATACATTATTTATATTATGTATTTGAGAAAGGCAAAGGCATCATTTTTGCACTGGTATCACCCCCTAAATGTTGTCACTCGGTGCGGTCCTCTTCCTCCCTTCCAGAGGCGTAGCGACCCTTCCCGGTGCCCGGGGACAAACTTTCAATTTGACGCCCCCTCGGGAGCAAATTTTCAAGTTGCACCCCCCTCAACTTTTTGATTTGCACCCCCCCCTCAACATTTCGATTTACACCCCCTCCCTCAAACTTTCGATTTGCCCCCCCCCCTTCAAAAATGCAGCTAAATTGACATTTTAATTTGTTTTTACAACCCGTTTTGGCGCCCCCTAAGGTCGGCGCCCGGGGACATATGTTCCCCCTGCCCCCTCATCGCTACGCCTCTGCTCCCTACTCTCTCTTGACTCTCATTGTCACACTACAATGCAAGCAGTAGAAAACTGTTAACCATAACATTACAAACACATACATTTATGTTAGGCTAGGCCTAGGCTAGGCTAGCCCATTTCATCAAGTAAAACTCAAAGCAAAGGGGAAACTACTCTTCTTTATTTACCTCGAAATCTGATTGGCTTAAATGAAATCGAGGTCAAATTTTGAATTCAATACCTGCAAACTTAGTTTCTATAGTAAACTTGAAGTAAACTATTTTACTTGTTAACAATAGAGATAAATTTATTGTTCTACACTCCATTGATAACATTAAAATGTCTGTCAGTGGAAAAGCAAAACCAGACACGAAGGAAAAAAACCAGAACATCCATGTGGCTGTGAGATGCAGGTAATTTTGTTTTTTAAATTAAGTCGGGCTGCCGCTAAAGCGGCTAAGTATAACAGTATAACAGGACAGCTGGGGTCAGTTCAGATCTGAGATACAGTGACATCAGATCAGTCAGTGTGGTGGATTATAGATCTAGATTCTTGAAATAGATCTAGATTCTAGATACCATATTTCAATCTATTCGTGTTCGAAAAATACGAGGAATCAATAATATAATGATTTAAATTAATACTGCCTAATCATTCTCTCACATGCCCAAGCCAAAAAAAAACAACAAAAAACCCACAAAACAGCACATTGAATGCTAGATCTAGTTACTAGATCTAGATCTCTAGTAGTTACCTCATCCTCGGAAGCTAGCAAATGGCGGCACAGAGAAAGAAACAGCCACCAGAATAGCAATGGCAGCATAGGCTTTCAACAGACTTGCTAAGATTTGGAAATCATCCTCAATGCAGCAGATAACCAAATATAATGGACTCCACCTGGAAAACGAAAGATAGAAAGACCATTAGGAAAATGGAGGAGAGAGATGGAAGAAGAAGTGCAGGCTACTGGCAAGACATGGCATGAATTGAAATGGCTCGCCTATAACAGTGGAAGGGTGTGGGGAAATTGCGAGACGCGAAAAGCGAAATGGCGAGGCGGGAAAATGCGAGAAGGGCGCGAAAACGGTCGGTCACGTGACTTTTTTGTCTCGCATTTTACCACAAGCCGATACTTACGCTGGGTGGTGTTGAAATGCGAAGATTTCTGCGAAAAATTTACCGCACCCGATTTTCAGTGGTATTTGGTCCAGACTTCAAAAACGTTTCGTTTACATTGTTAAAACTTCCGATTTTTCCGTCGCTAGACATACTGATGATTTGTCAACTCCCCCAATCTTTTGTGTCGACTTAGAATACCACCTTGTTCGAAACCGACGGAAATACCGCCGACGATAGATCAACTTCTGTCTTTTGTGTGGAACACCGAGGCCGCCTGATTTACCGTCTTTGGAGATCGCCGTGCCCGGATCCGCTGCCGCCGCAAACATATTTTCTATTGTTGCATAGACATAGCCGCCGCCTACGATTTTTTTCTAGCTTTTTTTACCATATAAATCTAAGCACAAGGAAATGCCTACATCATTTGGATACAACAAAATAAAGTGACGTCACCGATATTATCAGTTGCTTGTGCTATATCGTAAGCTATGAGCCTACTTCAAATATTTTTAGAACCAAGTTGAACTTATCTGAATTTTTTGGTTTTGGTGGTGGTGTTATTTGGGGTCTTCCATAAATGACGTCACACTCGTAGGGGGGGGGGGGTCTGTAATTTTATGACGATGTATGATGAGGGGGAGGGTTAGATGTGAAGTCACACTATAAAAAAGCAATGTTAGAAAAAGAATTTTAGACGTTTTTTCGCGTTTTAGAAAACTGTTTTAATACATTGTAATAGGAATTGATTAAAATACTCAATTTTGACTGAAATTAGACAAGATTTTGGGAAAATATCGATGTTTTAAAAAAACTCAACTGCTGGTGACAACAATGAGTAAGACATTGCCAAAATTACAGAAATGATAAAAAATACAAATTATAAAAAACGGAAAACAGATGTTGAGCGTGCGGATGATGATGATGAGAACATGGGTGCCAGTGTTGTTTGTGGGATGAACGAGGAGGTCAACTGTGATGAGAATGTGAAATGTTGTGAATGTGGATTGGAAGAAGTAGCAAAAGAAAAATATATGAATGGGAGTCTAATGAACTGGGTTGGGTGTACTATGTGTGAAAGATGGTGTCACGAGGTGTGTTTGAGGACTGTTTCAGAAGATTTTGTTTGTAAATTTTGTTTGTAATTAAAATTACTTAATAAAAAAATAAATTGCACTTTTTAGAATTGTTTAAACTTTTACACTTTTTGCAAGCACAAAAATCCATAAATAGATGTTGCAAAATATCTCTCCTGCTGACAAGATTATACCAATTCACAATGACACAGCTCACGTTTGTATAAACATGAACGGGCTAGATTTTTAAATTAATGCCGACTGAGACGGGATTTTCCTCTCGCTAACAAGAGCGGGCGATGACAGTAGCACAGCAACGATGTTAGGATTTTTAAATAGATAGATCTAGATATAGATCTATCTATCTTCTTAGTATCTAGATAAAAAATGACAACATACAACACTCGTGTTAAAGGGTATGGTTAAATGCTTGTTTATTTTAAAAATATTTTAAAAAATAATTGAAATAAATAAAGATGGAAAAAAAAAGGAAAAAACTTTTTTCGCAAAAAGTGTCTCGCTATTTACCCTTAATTCCGCAGGTATGTCTCGCATTACATTCTCGCATTTTCCCGCCTCGCCATTTCGCTTTTCGCGTCTCGCAATTTCCCCACACCCACAGTGGAATGGTGATTTGTTGCTGTCCTATACTCCACAGGGAGTGATGAGGGTTAAGTAATCATAATGGTAGTGATTACGAAGTGATAAGACTACTCAGAAAAAAAGGTTTTTCCTCCAAGTGCTCTCTGGGCAGCAAAAGATGCAAACAAAATTATCTAAATATCTGCACATTGGGCTCAAATTAAGTACTAATAGGCCTAATATCAATAGCTGCACAAATGAACTCAATTTTTCTTTTATAGCTCCGCAATCAGATAAATTACTCAATTAGCTTTATTCTTCTTACAAAACTATCTGTACCATGTGGTTGAGCAGTTGCACTTGGGACGTGTCATCAGGGGTTGAGGGTTTATAATATATAGTAGGCCTATATTTAGCAAAGCGTTCTAGTCTATAATGTTTAACTTAAGTCTCACAACGCATAGTCTTAGAGTCTAGGATTTTAGATGAAATAGATAGGCATGCCTAGTAAATTATGAATAAATATTATCAAATATCCTGTCATCTGAAGTGCCTGCACAAATTTTATGTTGTGTCATACTGATAGAGGAACAGAATATTCACAAATTGTTGTACTAGTAGACTTTCTCCATTGCCATGCTCTAATGTTTAAATATATATTGCAGACCTATTAACAGCATAGAAAAGAAGCAAGCAAGCTGCTCAGTTCTCAGTTGTGATCGTATTAAAAAAGAAGTGACAGTCAAAGAAAGAACCGGAATTCATCCATACACCAAAACGTACAACTTTGATCATGTGTTCCCACCAGACTCAGAGCAGATTGATGTGTACAAATCTGTTGTCATGCCAGTGGTTGAAGAAGTTCTTGCTGGATATAATTGTACGATCTTTGCGTAAGTGAATATCTCAATCAATAAAGAATATTGAACTTGAATTGCATTACATTCAACTACTGTAGCAAGCATTTACAGTTTATAAATATAGGCCTAAAAACACTTGTTCCATATCTGAGGTTAATCCAAACAAAAATGATGATCCATATTCAAGTTATTGTTTTGTTTTATTTTACAAACTCTGTTGATCACAAATTTGTCCTTTTGTGGTCTAACTAGATCTAGACTTTCTTGTTTTTTTTCTTCAAATTAAATCATATGGTACTTGTTTTATTAAGCTTTAGATTTTCCATTAGCTTTGTACCAACAATGCACATGTAAATTATAAACCCCCCATGTTTTAAAGATATGGACAAACTGGAACTGGTAAAACTTTCACAATGGAGGGAGAAAGAAGTGAGAATTCACAGTTGACATGGGAAGAAGATCCATTGTCTGGAATAATCCCTAGAGCACTCCACCAAATTTTTGAAGATCTTCAAAACCAGGTTTTGAAAATTTTACAATAAAGTTATTAATTTGTTTAAAAAATAAACTTAAGTTACTTGTTATTAAAGCATTTATAATGTGCAAGATTACTACATCTATATATTATGTTAAATGTCAACACTGCATTATATTACATATCCAATTATTGAGAATTACTTGAGAGCTTGTTTTTAATGTACAGATATATTGATTTTATTTTCAGAATGCTTTTTTTAATTAGACTAACCTGTTTTTAGAGTTAACTGAAATTTACAAGGATAAATCATTTTTATTTTTAGACTGATGTTGAGTTTTCCATAAGAGTATCATTTCTTGAACTTTACAATGAAGAATTGTTTGATTTGCTTGGCTCAAGTATTGATCCTCTCAGACTACGTATTTATGAAGACAATACAAAGAAAGTAAGTACAAATTATTTTTGACATTACACATACTTATACAGTTCATATACATATATATATTTCTGTCAATTTTTGAATTGTAACCTTTATGTGAAAATTTTTTATCTGTATTGCTCCTTATTAATTTAACATTTAAACTCGTTAAGGGTTCAGTCATCATCTCTGGCCTGGAAGAAGTTGTGGTAAGATCTAAAGATGAAGTGTTTGAGATACTTCAACGAGGCACTGCCAAAAGACAGACTGCAGCAACTCTCATGAATGCTGTTTCTAGGTATAAAAAAAAAAAGTTAAATTGAAATAAAAGTAAACAGATATTTTTAAAATTTCGTTTGATTTGATAAAATATATGCATGTTTAAGATATTAAATAAAAGTCTGTTTTATATTCAGCAGTATGCTTTGTGAGTGAGTATATTATAATTCTGTTTCATTCCTTAAAATGTTTTCTTTTTATTCACAAATTTTAGCCGATCTCATTCAGTATTTTCTGTAACAATTCACATCAAAGAAAACACTATGGATGGGGAGGAACTTCTTAAAACAGGGAAGCTTTATTTGGTAGGTTTGCTTAATGTTTACAATCCATTTCTAGACACATTCAGATAAAAGTTTTTAATATTATGAGCTGTGAATGACAGTTTGTTGTTTTTGTTGGTTTAAGATTTAATGAGTATTAACTTTGCTATCCTTGGAATATAGGTAGATCTTGCTGGTTCAGAAAACATTGGGAGATCTGGGGCTGTGGACAAACGGGCTCGAGAAGCTGGTGAGTATGGGTGGTTCCATGTAAATGGTCTCTATGCAAATGTTAACAAATGTGCTTTGTAACAGGTACATGTATGTACTGTGCTAAGTCTGTTCTGTAAAGCTGCTGGTGCCCTGGCTATCAGAACTCTAGAAAAATACATTTTTATATTTGTGTTATTTTAACACTAAAGTCACGTTTGTGCCATTTCATTTTAGGCAACATCAATCAGTCCCTGCTTACGCTAGGACGTGTGATAACAGCTTTAGTTGAGAAAGCTCCTCATGTTCCATACAGGTAGGCTAAAATACTTTCTATTTCCTGTGACAGTCTTCAATGTTTTACATTTGAGAATCTTTTCATGAAGATTAGCATTGTATGAAACAGATTGTTTTATAATTCAGAGAAAGTAAATTGACAAGACTTTTGCAAGATTCTCTTGGTGGACGAACTAAGACATCAATTATTGCAACTATTTCCCCTGCATCTTGTAATTTGGAGGTAGGGATGCTATTTTTGTATCAAGCATTTTAGTGATTTTTTAGAGATTTATGTAGCTATATTTTAGCTATATTTCTTTCCATTTTCTAGGAAACTCTGAGTACATTAGATTATGCTTTTAGAGCTAAAAACATCACTAACAGGCCAGAAGTCAACCAGAAACTTACTAAAAAGGCATTGCTTAGGGTGAGCAAAGTTTAAAAAATAATCTAATGTTTATGTTTTCAGCAGTTTTGTCGTTTTATCATTTTTAACTTATTTATCTTTTAAAGTCTTTTGTTTCATTTTTATAGGAGTACAATGAGGAAATTGAACGTCTGCGCAGAGATCTACAAGCATGTAGGGAGAAAAATGGCATTTATGTGGCTGAAGAGAATTATGTGTAAGTAAAAATTAAATTTATTCATGGTATTTAGAAAACTCCTCAGTGTTCTCTTGAGACACTAATTTTTCTAGCTGTAAACCAAAAATACTGCGAAATGATTTGTGTGGTATTCATAGACCAGGAAGTGAAAATATTGTTTACCCCCCCTGAGTTGCGTGTAGTTTTTTTATAGGAATATTTTTAATGAGTTAGAATGCCTTTCGCAATAGATATGTGGAAAGAATGGACACTATGTGATTAAAAACCCATGAATTTATTATTCAGCTACAAGTTATACATATATATATATTTATAAATAACGTGCTTACATTTTACAGGGCTATGCACAATAAAATTAGTCAGCAAGAAGAGGCCATCCAAGAAATGGAAGAAAACATAGAATGTCTCAAGCTAGAAATGAAGAATGTGAGAATCCGTAGTACTTTTTGTCTTTTTCAGATTAATACTGTATAGATATTAAGTTTATACATTCTTTTCATACCATTTTGACTTGCACAAATATATATTTTTAAAATGTTGTGCAGCTGTCAGAAATGTTCACCGAGACCAAAGAAGAATTAAAGGTCACATCAGAAAACTTGACAAAAACCACACAGCATCTGGAGGTGACCACCGAGAAACTGAAAGAAACAAGTGAGGAACTGGTTACAACAAAACAGGATCGTGATGAGCAGAAATATCTGGTGGAAGAGCATACCAAAAATGAAGAAACTTTGTTCACACAGGCACAAGAAGTGAGTTGTATAATCAATATCCCTCCTTTTGATAAATAATTGTGTTCCACAACAAAAAGCAATTTTGCTAAAATTCTTTACACCTTTTTTTTAGCTGCTTAAAACAACTCAAACAACTATTTCTGATGTTAGTGGGCTCCATAGCAAAATAGACAGGAAAAAGGCTGTAGAGCAACATAATGAGCATGAGGCCTCAAGCTTCAGTGAAAATATGAACCAGCATCTCACTTGTGTGCAAGATTTCATCACAAAAATGCATCATGAAGCTACAGAGCTGAATGTAAATGCCTGCTCTCAGATTGGTAAGTTTGTGTTGAGTAAGTCTTAATCATATCGGTTTTATGTAGCATTGTTACTTTTTTCTTTTTTATACATCACTTTTTAAAAGTATGAAATTCTTTGCTCTTAAAGATGCCATTGCTAATCAATACAAGAAAGAGTTTTTGAGCACAAGGCAAAGTGTAGACAGTTTTACCAGCTTAATGCACAAAGACTTGGCTGATGCTATGAAACAACACGAAAAGTTTACAAACAAAGGCTTGCAATGGGAGGCAGCAACTAAAAGCTCTTTTAATCAGTTCCAGGTAAATTTACCTAGAAAAAAAGCTTCATTTAAACATAACTTCAGTTTTATTTGCTATATTATTATATAATGCAAGGGGATTAAATTGTCCACACTTCTACCAGATGTAGGTTATATGTTCTATTGGTTTCAAGAATCCTGACATGATGGCATTTTTTTAGTCCACTGTTGTGTTCTTTTTATCTTCAGGAAAAAGCAAAGGCATATTATCAAAGTGTGCAGAATGAGATGTCTGGAAAACTAAAAGAAATTCAGCAAGATTATCGTGAACAAAGTAATCTGTTATCTGAACTAAATGGAGTTTTATGGAAACAGGTAATTGGAACATTTTGATTATTATGTTATCATTTATTTTTATTGAGTGGATTGCAAGTTTACTGTGTTCATGCTATAATATGTCATCATTTTTTCAAAGCATGTCTGCATTAGTTATTTGTCTTTTTGAAAAAGGAATATTGGCAAAGAAACTAAGATTTTTTTCAAAGTATTTTAATATTCATACAATATTGATTGTGCCCTTTGACAGAAAGAAGAAATGTATATCAACTTGACAAAATGTCATGCTGAAATAATCAACTACTTGGGTAAAATAGTATCTAGCAGCCACCAGCATATTGAAGAGTTAAACAGGCAGAATGCAGCAATGAAAGAATATCTGAAGGAAGCATCAGACCAAGAGACTCTCTTAGAGGAGGTATTTACCTTAATATTAGCTGGTGAATGGCCATTAAAAATTGACTTTTTAAATGATTTTAAATTTGAAAGTCTTTGAAAAGACTAGCTTTAAATTGGATTATTTCGTTGAAAAAATTTTTTTTTAAATTTTGCAGAAGGTTCTAGAACTATTTGCCTTGAGAAGAAAGGCTTACAATGAAACTATAGAGAAAGTAGGTTTTAATATTTTGTCTTCAAGTTTACTTACTAACATTGGTTACTGTAACTTCATCGGTTTTTTAACCAAAAATGTTTGTTTTTTAAATTACTTTAATTAGGATTTCCTTTTTTTTTGTAGTTTTGATGTCACAAAAAAGTGACGCCATAATCAAATCTGAACTAAGTTATAGCTTTATTCTTGTTTAATTTAATAATCCAAATTCTCTTTCCTGTCATTTTATATTTTAAAATAGTTCAACCAAGCTTATAATGAGTTGAATTCTTTTTGTTTTAGCACTGTTAAAATTTTTTATTTTTTTCTAGGCCAAGAAGCATGTTGATACACATGTCAACAGTAACACAGCATACAGCTCAGAACTGAAAAGGTTAGTAACTTTTTACATCTATTTTTATTAGAAACTTGTTTCCAAGTTTTACTCTGCTTTTGAGAAGCTATTCCAATTATTTAATTTCAAGAATTTTGTGATAAAAATAATTAAACTTTTATGTAGAATCTTAAATATTCAAATTAATGAAGGATTAAATCTAATGGGAAAATGTCTGGGATTTAGATTTTACAGTATATTTAGTTAATAATATTTAATTGCTAAATTGAATCTACAGAAATTAATGTGCCATCAATGGGTGTTTATTTCCATAACACCTTTCTATGTAAAAACAAAGAATATTATCGGTTACATAAAACCCTAACTCAACTCAGCATCTTAAAATGCCTTTATTGATGCACATTAATATTTTTACCATTTTAATTTGTTCTCTTTTTACATTTTCAACATAGTTTCTAACAAGACATAATTAAAGATTTTCTTTTCTTTTTAAAAAGACAAGAAGATGAGCTGACTAATTATATGGAGTCACAGCTGAAGAATTTACAAGACAATGTCCTTACAAATGTAGAGGCTAATTCAGTGGTGGTAATAAAGGTATGACTCAAACTTATTTTTGTGGTAATTTATTAAAAATTTCTTTACCAATGTGGCTAAATTCTAAATATTTATTGTTGTTATTTAATCAATTTTACAAAAATATTCTTTAATATTATTGCATGTTAATCAGTTTATTAAATTTTGTTGTTGTAATTCTTTGTTCTCAGGCTTCCAAGGTTCTGGAGCAGAGAGATGAAGTGTTCCCTTGGACAATGAACAAAGCAGAAGAAGCTGTGCAACAAAACAATATGGTTAGAATTTTTTTAAATTGGTTTTTCAACATACTGTTAACACTGGAAGATGAATTTACATAGAGACCAGACTTTATTTGTCCTAGTTGCAACATTAGTCATGTTTTATTGTAGTCTAGTACCCTTTTGAACCTGACCATCCAAGTGGCTGGTGAAGTAGAGTTCACCTGTTTCAGTGACCACTGCATAGTGCTCAGCACTATACCCAGCCGCTTTCCCCAATGGACCCAGGGACGCTCTGCAAACTTGAACCCAAGTTTCAAACTTAAGGCTTTTGGGGTAGCAGTGTACTATTATCTGACCACAGTGTCCCTCGCATTGTAGATTAAATAGGTGAAAAAAGTATTAAATGTTGGATATTAAAAATATATATTAATAAAGAATGTTATCAATAATTGATTTCATTGTAATATGAAATTTCATTTGCCCAGTTTTGGAAAGAGAGTTCAGATTTCATCAACCAAAATACTGCTTCATGGTTAGGAAGTACAGAAGAATTTGTTACAGGCCAAGGACATTCATTAGAGGTAATATTTCATTCAGGTGCTAGTAAATTAGCCTTTTTGACTACTGCTCTGCCATGCTAAAAAAATTCTTGTGACATTTTTTCAGACACTGGAAGATCACTGTAACAAGCATGCACTGTCAATAAAGGCAGATCAAGATAAGAGCAGTGTGACCTTTGACTCCAACATCTCCAACACATCCACACTGTTACAGTCACTGTCTCATGTACTGGACCAAGGACGGGATAAACAGAATAACAACCTAGAGACCACCAAAGTGTTGGTCAATGACTTCATTACTAAACAGCTGAAAAAAGACATCCCAACTGGTAATAAAATATATAGACTAGATAAAATTTGTGCATGTGTTGAACTAAGGTTTTAGTCTATCAATAAACCTTTTGATTAAAAAGACATTTTGATAATTAAAACTCACTTCTGTAACCAGTTTTAAAACATTTAGACACCATTACTTTCACTAATGTGAATTAGACACGAATTTCAGCTGGGTGGGTTAATCTTTTTTAACTTGACACTTAAAGTTTAGCAGTGGTGCGCTCTACAAACCAACCCTGATGTCCCATTTGTATTCTGTCTCATGACTGACATCACATTTAGTTTACAAATATTTTAGCCTCCTTGCTATTACATTTAGATTTAATTTTCTTTTTATTAAAGGGCTAACACCACAACGGTGTGACTACAAGTATCCGGAAAATTTAACAAAAACAAATGATCACGAGGTGCTACTAGAAAATTTCCGGTCAAATAAAACAAGTTTAGATTCAGTTGTAGCAAACCTTGCTGAAGAAATGGATGCAGCAGTTGAGAATGGAAATAGTCCAGCTCCTCTTGAGGTAGAATCTTCTTTGAGTTAATCTCAAGATAGTTTTAGTACCAGTACATTTGAATAGTTGACTTAACATTTTAATCAAATTTCAGGATCCTCATGGAAGTCAGAGTAACTTAAGTATTACAGAAAGTGAAAAATCTGGTCTTTCTCATGTCAGTACTTCTGGTATCTCCACTTGCAGTATTAAAAGCAAAGTAAGTCTCCATTTCCTGCCCTAGCTAATTGTCTTAAAGTAGTTTCATTAAAAACACTTTATCAAATTTTTCATCATTATGCTATTAATAAATGCAAAAATTCACTTTTTTAAATGTTACACATTTTCATAATCTTATTTGGTAATATTTTACTTTAGTAACAGCAGCCATGTTAAAGAAAATTTTAATTTCAACAATTTTATATATAAAAAAAATATGTTGATGTACATAGTATTAGAAATGGTATAGGTGTAAAATGTTCACCTCATGTGTGCATAAATGGAGAAGTTTCTCCATTCTGATACCTATCTGTTTCATGGTTGGACATTATTTAAAATTAATATGCAAGTATTAACAATTAGTAGACCTATAGGACAGCCTAAGGAAATTGAAAAGCTTGAAATAATTTTGAATGACAGATTTTGACAAGTCACAATATTTAGAAGAAAACATTTGTTTGTATAAGTTATATGTAATCTAATAGTGATGATCATAACTTTACATACATAACAGTTAGTTATGTATTGTCAAATGTGTGTGTTATAACTTTTAAAATCTCATACCAATACTTATCAGAGTCTGGAAAAAAAATTCTTGTCTGGGCAGACTTTTAATCCCTCCTTTGTAAATTATGATGCCAAATCTTCCTTAAAAAACCTCAACACATCAGCTGAAAACAGCCCCAAACCTCTTGTGCTGTAAAAAAAATCCCCCACCCTACTGTTTATCTACTATATTACTAGACAAAGTAGGCTTATTTAAAAAAAATTTTTAAGCTTGGCAGAAAAAAAAGAAAATGAAATTTTTTTGCAGACTCTAGCATTTCTAATGTATTTTTGACAAAGGAATATTAACAAAAAAAAAATGTATAATGTAAGTTTGTTTGTTTTTTGCAGATCTCAGATGTTGAATCCACAAAAGAAAACAAACAGAAGGGGATGAAGCCACCACAAACAACAAACACAAAACGAGCCAAGGTGGCAATCAAGACCCCAACAAAGAATAAAACCCCCAGCAAAGTCCAGCCACTTCAAAATTCTGGTAACAGTAGAACCAAGCTGCCATTAAGGTCCAACAATCCCTCTTGATCTCTAGTATTTTAATTCTTTAAAGCCATGTACATTTAATGCAGCTCCTTTATACCGATGTAAAACTTGTAAATTAATAAAGCTTCACTCACATGTCTACATTTCTATAGATAAAGGGTTCACTTGTGTGTCTCAAGTTTAGACTTTGGTTATTGTTTTATTCCACAATTGTTTAGTAAGGAAATAGCCTATTCCTTAGTCACACGTTTTTCTACAAATGTTTTTGTTTCCTTGGAGCATGAAGTTATTTGTATTCAGAAAATATTTGTATTGCTTTGGGTGCCTTATGGTGTGTTTAGTAGTGACCTAAAGTTTGTTGAGAGCATCAAATGTGTAGTGGACTTGTACAGCCTAATGTCTTGATGATTTGTTTTTATTGCATTGGGTGCCTTAAGGTGTGTTTAGTGGTGACCTAAAGTTTGTTGAGAGCATTGGATGTGTAGGGGATGTGTACGGACTAGTGTTGTCATGGAGATTTGTTTTTATTTGCCACTGCCTGTTTTTATCATGTAAATAATGCTTTGTCTTGTTCATATTTTAGTGAACTGATTATAATTCTATAAATCATTAGAATTTGCAATTCTTCCTTAGGTCAATCTATATTTCAAAATGTGTAAAATATAGTGTAATTGATGTTGTTAGCTACAGTTAATGTTGCAAAAATGGTTTACTTTATTACTTACCTTCTCCTAATATGTATTGTTCAATTGTAATTATCTGAAACTGTAGCAAAAGAACAAGATGTAATTATGGAAAATTAAATGGATTTAAATAGTAGTAGAATGGAATCTTAAGATTTAATTATCATGCATAGAAAATTTAACTTGAGTCATTATTTATTTTTGTGTATTCACAATTAAAAGATATTGCAATTTTAGTAGACAAGATGTTTTTATTTTGACAATTTGCATGAAATATTTAATAAACTTATAAAGCAACAAAGAATTGATGAGGTTTTCTTTACACATTACTTTTCTGTTACTCTAAATACTCTAATAATATTGTAACTAAGGGTCTCAGAGTGGCAGAAGACCAAAATGGATTGCCAACAGTGGTTCCCCCACTATTCCAATAGGGGTTAAGGGATGATGAAGTAAAGGGGTACCAACCTAATAACTCATATACTACTGAACTTTTATGTTATAATCTGTTTTTTTATGATGAAACGGTTTAGTGGAAATATAATTCTGTTGGTTCTAAACTGGAAAACAAAAATCCCCTTACCTAATCCAGGTGAGGTGATTTACCAGGGGAGAAGGTAAAAGCCAGGGGGAAATTGGATGTGGCTAGCATTGGGTGCTAGATAAAGAACATTAATTTAAACAATGCTCAAGACAAATAGAATTTTGTGTTGTTAAAAATGTTTTTAACTACTAGTCGAATGTAAATCAAATTTGTATTAAGAATTAAAACTCGGTTCATAAACAATCGTGTTCTTACAGTGTTGTGAAATATTACAAAATTGCATTTATTTTCCCACGTTTTCTTTAACTTGCTTTCGCGTCTGTTTGGTTCTCCAATCAAATCTTGCGATCGATATTTCGGGCACTTCCCAGTTAGCTAGCGCGCTGAAATTTTCAGGGAAGCTTTGTTTCCGATGACCATAGAATATTCAATTGTTATTATTACTAAATTGATCCATGGAAACATTTTATTGAGCATTTTAGACCGCTATATAATTGTAGTAAAAACGTGGGGAAAGGGGGACATAACCCAGTAACTGTTATTTGATGAAAACAAGGTTCGGTACTCTCCCTCTTTGCTTACTGAGTAGTGTTCACGCGGTGTTTGTGTACAAACAACCGTAACAAATGGTGGCCAGAATGGGGGAGACGATATGGTCGAGTGGTTGGGCACACGATTGCTATCCCACTCGACACGGGTTCAAATCTATGTGTTCTAGTCAGTAACGTATTCACACAACGTGTTTTTTACGAGTTGTCTTTTTACGAGTTGTCTTCGTTTACCCAAAAAAAAGTGAAAAGATAAAATCGATAGCAAGATTTTAATGCAAACAAACAGACAAAGACTAAAAAGTAGAAAATAATCATTAAAAAAGTTAAAAAAAAACCCCACGTTTTCTGATTGAACTAAAAAGTAGAAAATAAATGCTATACATCACAATAATGCAAGCGATCACTCTACTATAAGCGATCAAAAACGTGGGGCGCCGTGATTTTCTTACAGTTTCTAATACTGTTGACTCTCTACAAGCTCCCTAATAAAAGTCAATAGTATTATCTAATCAATAGTAATATAACTTTTACTTCGGCGCCCCACGTTTTTCATCGCTTATAGTAGAGTGATCGCTTGCATTATTGTGATGTATAGCAATTATTTTCTACTTTTTAGTTCAATCAGAAAACGTGGGTTTTTTAAAACTTTTTTAATGATTATTTTTAACATTTAAAAACATGTTCGCCCTCTAGTAAAGCCCGGTGTTTCACATTTTTTACGGAAAGGGGCAGGCTGGAGCGCACTTAAATTTTCGAGAAAGGGAGGGCACTGGTAAATTTATTTTCTTTACATTTTCTAAATACAATAGGATATATTTTATCTACTTCGTCAGAGGGTGGGAGGCGGTAGACTTGCTTCAGAGATCCCTGAAAAAAAAATCTATTGATGTAAGTGCGGATCACACAACCTTTTTATACCAAGGTCATTGTAAACCGACAGTTTTGTGTTATAGGCGAATTTATTATCCAAGATAGATAACTCAGACACTTCTGGAGCTTTTTGTTCCCACGTAAATATTTAATGAGTGTCTTCCCTTAGTAGAACTTTGAACTTTGGAAAGGCTCAACCAAAACCTCATAAAACTATCTTGTAAGAAAAGAAATATCGTTAGTTGGTAACTTTTAAGCTAAGTTAGACTATAATATATATAATTAATATACGCGTGTCCCAGTACGCTCACATTTAATCTGGGGTCTAGGCCTAGTGAATTTTTTTTTTAAAAAGTCATTCGGTCCTACACTCAACTACACACAGACTGTGTTGTTCAGTTCTCTCCGTTTCTACTGCTAGATTAGTAGATTAGAGTCTCTAGCGTTGTTCAGACTTAGGGCATAGCTTTCAATAATTAAAAGTTATTTGTGTGTGACAAAAAAGTTTAGAAATGGTATATTGAATTGGTGACACATATGCTTGATTGTTTTATTTTTTTAATTTTTTATTTTGCTTAACTTGGGAACTTTTTATAAAATCTTAAAACATGTACAATGTACAGTATTGTACAGTGCGCACTCACAGTGACACACACAAGTGACAAGATCATGAATCTGGGACAAGTCAGTAATCAATTAATGCGGCGGAGGGAAGGTTAAAAAATAAAATTTGAGTTACATGTTAAAAAAGGGGTTTTAATCACTTCACCATTGTGACATTGATTTTCTATTATAAAAAATATTAATGGGCTTATACTATACAAACCTTAAAATTCCAGGGGAGGTAATAGTGTAAACATTATGGTGTTAATAAATGTGCAATGCAATACACCTTTGTAAAAAAAAAATGTGATATCTATTTATTTTATCTCAAATTACCCCACGATGCTTAAAGTTTTAATTTAAAAAAAAATTAATAATAGCTACACAACTTATGATTGTTTTTCCTACAGGTAAAAACTGAAATGAAGTTATATGAGAAAGTACTTTTGGGATCTGCTGGAACTGCCAGTGCTGGTGTAGTTGCATGGAAGACAATGTTCCCATGGATTGGCCATGACCTTAAGGTCATCAAAGCAGGAGGAAAAATAAAAAAACAAATAGATGTGTCTGTGTTGTCACTTCTAATTGACAAGTTTGAGAAACATGTTGTGGACACACCCAAAAAGCCTTTTATTATTTTTGAGGACAACATTTACACCTTCGAATTTGTTGACCAAATGGCATGTAAAATTGCCAACATAGCTAAGTCATGGGGACTAAAACCACGTGATTGTGTAGCTATTATGATTCAGAATGAACCATCTTTCATTTGGACTTTCCTAGGTATGAAAATATAGGCCTATAGATCTATATATATATATTTTGTAATATAGTTACATTAGTTTAAGGTACCATCAGAGGCGTATCCAGGTTTTCGATGTAGGGGGAGCGAAAAGAGCAAAAAAAGGCGCCGAATTTTTAACACGTTCTATATACGTGTATTATATATATATATATATATATATATATATATATATATATATATATATATATATATATATATATATATATATATATATATATATATATATATACATATAATTACTAGCGGTATGTCATTACTTCGCTATGATGTAAAATAAATTGAAAGTAGCACTCTGAAGAAATAAAAAAAAAACACACAATGTAGGCCGACAAAACAAAAATTGTATCAATCTAAACAATATATATATATATATATATATATATATATATATATATATATATATATATATATATATATATATACTACAACCAAACACAATGGACGTAACACAATCTCTGACATAATAATTCCTAGGAAATTATTTATGACAAGTGAAATAGGGGAAATAATCACTCTCTTAATATAAATATGTATATATCTACACATTTATTTATAAATGTGAAAACAAATAAATAATTATTTTAGAATATAATGAAATTGTTTAACACTATTCGTGTTTGCAAAATGTTTTTGTCTATAATCAGAATTTAATATATCGTCATCATAAATGCTAAAGTATTACAGCATAATGAAAGTTTTTAAAATCAGAGTTGGTATAAAACCACTTTTTTCGATTTAATAGAAAAACATACGGAATAACATCCTACATTTAACTAAATAACGGTCTTTTAGTTCAGATCATATATTTTAATTAACTACTGCTTCTTTGTGTTCTTTAAAGATAATTTTTTAACATAGTGATAGGTATGGGTTAGATCACTGTATTGATCACACACCTTTTTACTGGTAATTGCAAAAACAATATTCACAGAGTTTTACGTTTAAAAGCTAATTTTCGGGCGGCATGGTACTTTAGTACATCATTACGGGTTTTTCTACATGTACTTAACAGATCAGCCCGGGGTGTGTTGGGGGGGGGGGGGGTTCAACTTCATTCACTACTGTCCGTTCACTTTAGGTCAATTATCCGACCCAGTGTATACCTAGGTGTGACATTAATGTCGCTCTACACAATTGTGGTGGTGAGGTGGGGGGGGGGGGAGATAACCAACTCAGAGTGAACTTAGCGTCAGTTTTTAGATGACTGTTTTAAGCATACATATATATTACACAAATATATATTACACAAATATATATTACAGAAATAGATTTAAATAAGTAGCAGTGGTATTATGACAATATTTTTTTACAGAGGGGTCCATGGGGGAGGGGGGTTGTAACTGTTTCATATGATTTGTAATCGTAATCACTATCGCCCAAAATTTCCCCAATTTAAACAGAGGTGCCACATCAGTTGTATTTGTTTCTGTATTATATTTTTTTAAATTAATCACACGATTCAAACTGTAGGCCTATATATAAAGTAATTATGTCTGAAGTTTTATGTATAACAGTTTCTAATTCAATTATTCGTAAGCAAATACATTATACAGTTGCCTTAAACCACCCCTCTTGCCAAGTGGTACTACCGTAGAGGTTTCTTTAAACATTGCAATGCATCGTAATGGTTATTTTTAGAATGGCAAACTGATGCAGCTGTTAATACGTGTTGTAAACGTAGACACTACTAGACTAGTACAATAATGCTTAATTGCTGCATGAAAATAAATCTTGTGATTTACATAGATGTGCCGACCAAAAATATTTTTTAAACAAATATCATTGTTTAAAACTTTGAGTTTCAAAAGTTTCCAAAAAGGCGCCACTTTGCTGAAAATGGCCAGAGGGGGAGCGGCCGCTCCCCCTGCTCCCCCCCTGCGTACGCTACTGGGTACCATTAAATGTAACAAATCAAAATTCCTGTAACAAGTATTGAAATTTTTTTGTATTGACAGGTTTACAGAAGCTGGGTGTAATAACAGCCCATATCAATTTTAACCTCAGAATGCACCCACTTATTCATAGCATTTTAGCAGCAGATCCAAAATACCTTATTGTTGGTCCAGGTAATATAATTAAAAATTGTCTAACCTTTAATAAACATATTATTAGATTAACCACTTGACTAAGTTAGTTTATTATTAACAGATGGTGTGACCTCTGAATAAAGATTGTTGGATAAAAGTTGACAGGAATTTGTGTGGAGTACAATGCTCTTGTATACCCTGGCCATTGCAACAGATCTACTAGATCTTTTACTATTATTTTATAAAATTGTTATTCTTTCATTCTTAAGCTAGTGTTTTGTATAATAATCATTACTAATATAATTTGTGTGTAATTTTAAACATTAACTGGTGGAATTTTTAAGGAGATGGCATGCTAGAGGCAGTGATAGATGTAGTAGACAGCCTGGGTAAATTGCAAGTGTATGTACAGGGTCTGGATACATTACCCGCCCCTCATGGCCTCCACTCTCTGGATCCACTGTTAGCCAAAACACTACCTTTGCCTATCAGTCCACTGGTCAGACAAGGTATAACACAAGAAGATACCTGCTGTTATATCTACACCTCTGGCACTACAGGTGAAGATCTGCATAGCTTTGCTTTTACATTTAAAATAATGATGGCAAATTTTTAACTTTAAAGCTATTAATTTACCATTTAAACAGTTGTGAGTTCCATTATGATTTAAAATTATTTTTTAAAACATTTTGTCCTTAGGAAATTTTAGACTATTGTGACTCATATTAATTAATAAGGTATTGTTATTATTGTAAATAATGGTTTAAGACATTTTGTGTTTTGTTTGCAATGAGCTAACAATGAAGCACTACATATACTAATGAACTTAAAACTCCTGAAGCTGTAATTTAACTGTTATCTATAAAACACAGCATGTAGTAAGAGGTTATGATGTTAAAGTTTAAAAAAAATACATTTTTTTATTTAAGGGAGTCCAAAACCAGCAATCATCAGACATGTAAAAGCAAATGGTTTAGGTTGTGGCATGTGCTGTATTGATCTGTCTTCTGCTGATAATCTATACATAGTACTTCCATTGTACCACAGTTCAGGAGGAGGTCTAGCTTTATGTGGAGCTATTGTTTCAGGTATTTTAAAAGGCTACGTTGGCATTAAATTTGATTACAGAACCAAACTGTTCTAATTTTAAAATATGGTACTTTAGAAAAACCCAGCAGGACATAATATATTAGGCCAAATTCGGGGGCAGTATCACTACCATATTTCTCACCTAACCCTGACTCTATTGCAAATTTTTTAAATATTTAAATAACCTGTTGTACAAGATCATATTATAGCTATGAATACAATAAAAAATACCTTACAGGAGCCACTATAATATTGAGAAGAAAATTTTCTGCCAGTAATTTTTGGTCAGATGTTTGTCGGTACAATGTCACAGTGTTCCAGTACATTGGAGAGTTGTTTAGATATTTGTTATCTCAACCACCAGTAGGTAAATTTTTATATAACATTAATTAACCATTGTAAGATAATATCATTGACTGAAATTATAATTGGCTTAATGATAACATAATATTTTTTATGACAGACAGCGTTAAATAAACATTTTTTGTACATTACTTTGCTGCTTCATTTTAGAGTGACCTTGAAGCTGCTCACAAACTGCGGGCTGTGTTTGGTAATGGACTTAGAAAAGACATTTGGATTGATGTTCAGAAACGTTTTAAACTGCCATTGATAGCGGAGTTTTTTGGTGCAACAGAAGGAGTTACAATGATGCTGAACATGTCCAATGTTCCTGGTGCCATAGGCAGACTCTCACCTTTTTTGGTAACATTCATGAAATACTAAATTGTAGTGTATAAAGGGCATGATGCATTGTTTCTTTTCGTGCTTTTCCATGTAATCCAGGAATATAATTTATTTTCAAATTTCAATTTTATTTTTGTGAATAAAACTGAATAAATTCTTTTATTTTCTAATCCATGACAAATTACTTTGATTATCCATCATTAAAACAAAATATCTGAAGTAATAAATACCAATTGTATTAAAATAGCGAAATACATTGTTCATTGATAGTGATGACTCAAACATGTTAAAATTTAGAAAGTAGAGTGGTGTAGCAAAAATAGTTAAATTAAATTATTTTTTTCTCTTTTAGAACAGGATAGATCCTTATCCCAAGGCTTTAGTAAAGTTTGACTATTCAACAGCTATGCCAATAAGAGATAAAAATGGGAACTGTATAAAAGTTGCTATTGGTAAGAACTTTGGATTAAGTTTATATAAATTTATTTTAGCCACTTTTAACCTTTTTTTTTTCAAACCTAATTCCAACTTTTGCATAATGTTTGTTATATTTTCAGGTGAACCAGGTCTATTTATAGCCAAAATTCCAGAAAATATTATAAAAGATGGATCATTAAATGTGTACCGAAGTTCTAACGAAGCTAATGAAAAAAAGCTTGTTAGAGATGCCTTCAGCAAAGGGGATTTGTGGTTCAACTTTGGGGATGTTATGACCCTTGACAGAAATTACTTTTTATATTTTAACGACAGAATAGGTGATACATTTAGGTAAAAAATACACTTTAAGAATATAAATGATACACTTTTTATTTAACTAAACAAAATATGTTATATTGCTAAAATAACAGTGAGATCATATTTGTTTGTCTGCTGAATTTGAAAATAAATCTTATTGGGCTATGCAGCTGTTCCTTGTCTATTAAAGTTCGATAAAAAAATTTAATTTTAAATACTTTATTTCCAAAGCTAAATTGTTATTGTTTTTGTCTTAGATGGAAAGGTGAGAATGTATCAACTACTGAGTTGGCTAATTTAATAGCTGGGATGTCATTTGTACATGATGCTAATGTATATGGAGTAGCAATTCCAGGTACTTTTTGTTTTTTACCTTGGATAGAATATTTTGAGCAGAAACTCAATTAGATGTTACCAAGAAAATGCATTCATATTTGTTATTACTAAACACAAATATGTACAGATATTTTAATGTTTTTCTAAAACTTCTTACTGAAAACAAATGTTAAGACTAAATGTAAGCATGTTTGATTGTTGTTTCCTTGTTGTTCTATGTTAATGGTAATACTTCTTTGAACTTATAAATGTCAGCAAGACTAGATAAAAGTTTTCTGAACAATATGGATAAAGTTTTTATAAAGTTCACAATTTGTTTTCAGGCCATGATGGGAGAGCAGGTATGGTAGCTATTACATTAAAGGAGGGCTTGAAGCTAGGTGAGGGAGAGCTGAAAGAATTGTACGACCATGTTTGTCAGGAGCTTCCAACATACGCCAGACCATTGTTCCTTCGGGTTTTGGATGCAGCTGTCTTGACCAACACATTCAAGCAGAGGAAGGTGGAACTGGTCAGTGAAGGTTTTGACTTGAATCAAGTCAAAGACCCTCTGTACTTTCTGGACAATGAGAAACACACATACAGTCCATTAACAACTGCTGATTTGTCCAAATTTCTCTCCTCCAAGTTATAAAAACTAGAGCAATAAACTATCTAAAAAATGGTTTATTATTTCATTACACAGGATTTTGCTAAACAGTTTGTATACTATAATAAAGAGGATACATTTCATATGAAACTAAACAACAATATGAAATACCACTGTTTATTGTATACTTTTGAAAATAAATGTTACTAAAAACAGGGTAGCTTGTTATTAGGGCATGACCACTAGCTCCTTATAATGTTCAGTGTTGTACTGTTACAAACATCTTATAAGATCCTATTTTTTATAAGAGCAAAGAGAGATATAAAAATAATTGCATTTAATATTACAAGATACATAATGGCAAATCTCTGTGTAGCAAGTAACTATTGCCAGATTTCACAGTTACAAGAATATTGCTAACTTAATTTTCTGTTGGTTTATGAAGTTTTAAGGTGTCTTGTTACATATTTAATCCAGAGCTAGCAAGTATGGAGCTGGATGTTAACTGTCCTAGGAGATTTCTAGTACTGGACACCTGGTTTCCTTGATGACACCTTAGGACATTGCTAAATATAATAAATAAAATACATAGATCATTTTGTTGATGAATGGACTGTTGAAACCGTACCATCATATAAGGAATCAGTGCAATATTAACTGTTAATTGTAAATGATAGTCTTTCCTTTTTTTCATGTTACGCAATTATTCTATTAAAACAAACTTACAGATTAGAAAGGAATTTATTATTTTTGTAGAATTGTATAATTTTGATACTCTAATTCTATATTATGCTTAAACATTTTTTAAATTTACTCTTTTAGTTACTAATTTTACTAGAAAGTACCTGTAATTTTCTTTTATGCTGCTGTTGACTTATTCATCAACCTGATAACTTAATGGATGTATGCATTTTATTTATTTTAAAATATTTATTTGAGTTTAAAATGGCAATATAATTTTTTTTTTCACTTTTTTTGCAACAATTGGTTGTGGATCAATCTACCATCATGTGTTGCTGATTGGCTTTTAAATGGCATTGCATTAAATTTTAGTTCTGTTACTGAATATTTTACAAAACAAATTATGATCATACATGTTTTATACCTTTGGGTAAATTAAAAATTTGATCTGGCTAGTCTCTTTGCCATTCTCAATGAGGGCTACTTAGAAATTGTAGGCCTACTGGTTATGCAATCTTTTGTTTGCAGTTTCTTTTCAACTGTCATTTTTATCTGTTGTAGATTTTGAAAGGGAAATTTCTCATAAAGACAATGATTTTTTAAATTAAAAAAATTAAATCAGATTTATAATTATGCATGTATATTTCACTCTTGAAAATTATTGTTAATAATCAGAATAACTTGATTTTACTGGATATTTCACTTATAAGCAGTATTAAAAGTAAAGTATTTTAAACACATACATCAATAACTGGATGTGTACCATAAGAAAAAACAACTGAGATAAGAACTTATAGCTGGCATTGTTATAAAGATTTGATACAGTGGGGAAGGGTTTATTTGCAGAGTTTCTTCCAGGCATCTTTTCGGGGGGCCTTACCCCCCGAAAAATTTTTACCGCCCCCCGAACGAAATGAAATTTATATAATTTATATAGAAAATATATACTTTTTAGAGTGTCCGCCCGGAGAAAAAAGTCTGGAAGAAACACTGTTTATTTGTAACTCAAGTTGTGGAATTGTTTCTTGTTGATTTATGTTTTTACCAGTAAGCAGCTAAATACATGTACATATATTTTTTGGCAAGAGTATTTATTATATTTATTGATGACACAATACTAAGATAAATTTAAATTTTCATTTTTTTAAAACAATGTGCCATTTTTATTTAGAAATATTTATTTTATGCCATGAATTTTCTCAATTCTATTTTTTTTCAATTTCTAAAATTATTTTTTATAAAAAACCCCCACCTTAACAACATTTTTATTAGTTATTTAATTATAATGTTTGTTTAGAATATATTTATTGTTAATGTAGTATGATTTCTCTTTGTTTGCATCTAAATATTTTGTATTAAAAAAACATCTACACATTTTTATTCTAAAACTTATAGTTTTTTAAGAATAATTCAAAGCTAGAATTATTTTTATAAGTCCCTAAAATAAAAAAAATCTATCAAAAATAGACATGTGTAACCTATTTGAAAGGTTATTGATTCTTTGCTATCTTATTTTAGTATCAATTTATTCATTTGTAAGCTGTTATGATATACACCTTGATTTAACAGACATTAAGGTTTCATTCATCAGTATTCAATGTAAATAAGTTTTATGAAAAATCACATTAAATAAAATTGAAAAATTGCAGGGGATTAAATTGTCTCTGCCAATTCATAATTTCTTGTTAGGAAGAACAACGTAGATTCAGCACAAAGTTACTAATGAGATCTATTAGCTTTACTGGCCGGGCATTAATCCACATACATTTTGTTAAAGTAGTGTAAATCTCTGAGCTGAGTTAGACCACATTGAGCCTCACAAACAAATAAATTTAACACATTATATAAATAGAGAAGTGTTTTATTAAAAGAAAATATAACTGCAGTTCCTGTTCATCTGGGCATAGTACGGACCACACTATCTCTACATATGTTAAGGACAAGAAACATGAACTTTACTTCATCTACCCAATAGATAATAGGTCTAAAGAAGAACTTAACTTTTACTTACGTTCTGTTTGTCAGTATTACCACTACAGGATACAAAATGTTTTCAGCATATTTCTCTCCCACTACCCAGCTTTTAGTTTTATTGTGTGTAAAGTTATGGTATGATTATGTACAAGCTGACAAGCATCTTTTTAAAGTATCTAATTACATTTTTTTTTTAAAAACAGATCACATTTTTTTTATGTTTTTCTTAAAATAATTTTTAACAATTTTCATAATTAGGAGGATTGTCATAAAATATATTAAATAATAATACTAGAACTCTCGATCTGCTGAGAGTTTACATTGGAAGGTATAATGGGAGTAAAATCTCATTCTTATCTTAGCATATCATCTAAACATTAAAACAATAAAAGGGGTCATGCATATATATTATAATATTATAATATTATTAATATATCATGAAAGCTGTTAACTGGTGGCTATTATTTTGTTATATTGTTTTATATGGGGTTGGTTGTGCTCAAGAGTCACATATAACTCTTGCTTTTATTTATTCAATAAAATCACATTAGTGTTTCATTTTTTTAAGACATGCAAAATGTATGTTTGAATGTTTAAAAATGTAAGCAGTGCCACAGATGTAACCTTTATTAAATAAAATGTTGCAAACTAGTTTTCTGTTGTTGATTGTTTTGAAGTGTGTTGAAATCTTTAGTTAATCTTTCTAAAACACATTTTATATACAGAAACTTTAGAAAATTGTGTGATATTGGGTGGGGTGGGCGTGGGATATTGAGAGTGCTCCCTGACCTGAAGGAGGAGATACTGCTGACTTATTACCAACCTGATAACTTAATGGATGTATGCATGCTTGATATTATTCATTTAATGTGTTTTATATTACCACTAGTAATTAGTAGTAAACCAGCTGACACTCCAATGGGAATAAACCTTATTTGAGAACAATATGGTGAACTAAAAAATATATATATTCCTACTTATAGAAGTCTAATTTCTTAAACAAATTTTAGATTTTAAAATAATAAAACATAAAAGGTGAAACGTAATATTTTTTTCCCAAAAGGAATGGGAGACCACTCCGAATCCAAAATAGGTCAGTGTACTCTGTACATCACAGGCTAGTTAGTTAGACTAGGAGTTTTCTGAACAAAGTGAGTGTTGAATATTGATTCATGGTTTTATTTAATTATGCACGGATTGCATATTGAATGGTAACATGCTTTATATAATTTACTGGACACAGCACATTGTCATAGTATTCATTTCAATTAGTCAATAGTTTTGTACGGGAAAGAGAGGAAGGGGGTGGCACAGCCTGTAGTTAGTAGTACTGTACTGTAGTAAAAGTAGTTTCAAGTCACTGGGTAACTGACAACTGTAACTCAGTAACTGTAACACAAGTGCTATTTGTAACTATTAATTTAGATTTGGCTCAATCAACTCGCAGATAATGGCACATAATCTAATTAAAGGCCTATAAACTATGATGATGGACTAGTAACTTAAGTAACTAGTTGCTGAAGTTTATTTTACAATTGAACATGTAAATCTAGGTCATAGGTTATGTAAATTATTCAAATTGAATGTATCATCACTGTTGGCAGTATTGGGTTCAAGTTCAGTGCAGTGATTATAAAAAGTTTGTGGGGCTTGTGTCAGTAAACTTAAATTAAATAAATTAACCTAATCTAGTTAGTAGATTAGATAGCTTGGCTTTGGGCAATAGTTTTAGTAAAGTTTTACTGGTTTTTGTTAGCAATGCTATCACTGTATCCTAGGATTCAGACTGGTGACTTGTCAAAATAATATCTAGAACCTAGATCTTTAAAGTTAAACCTTTACCCCTCCTACAAGCAACTAATTTAGTTCAGCTTAAACTTCAGACTATGTTAAAGTGGGTAGTATTCAGGGAGAGGACACATTTATTACGATTGCTATTGATTTTTCATTTTTTTCTCATTTTTTATTAAAATTACTTTCATGCTGTATTCAGCTCTCAAGTAAATGTAATAATTTTTATTAATTTTTTTTATATGTGTAGGCCTATACATTATTTATAAAATTTTTACTTGATTAGTGCTATAAGATCACTTGTTTAATATTGTATAAGCATTTACCATTGTGTAAACATTATAATAATATACTTATTAAGTTATTATAATAAGTTTAATAGAATTTGTTGCCATACATTTAACTGTTTTTCAACTGTAATATTTAATTCATTTTAAAACAAATTTATTTATAATTTTACAGGTTCTGAAAGGAAACTTGAAAATGGTTCATCTCTAGCTTCATTGTTTTTTTTCTGATGCTTACTAAAACTTACAATAACTATACACATCTTGGCATAATATCTCCTCAAGAAAATGAAATTTTACGAAAAAGTTCTTATAGGATCGGTTGGAACCGCCAGCGCTGGTGTAGTTGCATGGAAGACAATGTTCCCATGGATTGGCCATGACCTTAAACTGTTAAAAGCTGGCGGTAAAGTAATGAAACAAAGAGAATCAGCTATGTCATCACTTCTAATTGATAAGTTTGAGAAGCTTGTAGTGGACACACCAAAAAAGCCTTTTATTATCTATGAGGATAACATCTACACCTATGAATTTGTTGACCAAATGGCTTGTAAAATTGCCAACATAGCTAAGTCATGGGGACTAAAACCACGTGATTGTGTAGCTATTATGATTCAGAATGAACCATCTTTCATTTGGACTTTTTTGGGTAAGAATATTTAAGGTACCAGGCAACCATGTCTGTCATAGCGTAGATATAAAGAATTAGACGACTAGTAGAGGTTACAAAGGACGGTGCGAACTTGACTGTAGACGATTTGGTGCGAGAGTATTGTGCGCATGTTGAATACAATATTTGTGGCGCGAATGTGACATGAGCATGACGCGACAATGTACCAAGGACGTAGACCACGGCAGTAACGTTAGTTGGGGGTTAGTAATTGTAGGAGACGGATGTATTCTTTGATATTGTGCAAATAAGTGTGTGTTAATAAAGTTAGTGTTCTTTTCATAAACGAAGTGGTTGACTTTTGTTAATTAGTGTCTGCGGAACATAAGAGTGATTCCCGTCCTACTCACAAGTATAATAGTTGTCGTATGAATAGTAGCAGATCAGAATATAGAAAAGATATAGAGAAGATATAATTATATAATATATATGAAACCCCCCATCACAATGTCTAGGTCTAGTTGTTAATCATTCTGACTCTTAGCTCTTAACACTACTCACCATGCAAATAATTTTGTTAGTATTAATATATTTGATCAGTAGCCACCTAGAAAGGGTAGGACAAATACAGTCCAGTTGAGATAACATCATGGTGTCACCTGAATTTGGATGATAAAAAAATATGAGTTTGTCCTTCTAAGTATTAATTTTTAAAAAAAATGCAGTTTGTAATGTTTGTTTGTCATTGTTTACTATATCTTATTATGGAAGAATTACTGTGGAGAAAGACCAAGTTATTAAGTTATTTGTTTCCTGATTAATCTTGTAATGTATGTTTTTATTTTGTTTGAAGTTCCTTTAAGATCTGATTTCTCATTTGGCAGATGGAGTAGAGTTCATGTATTTCTGTGGCATCAGTGTAAATAGAAATAGTGTGGTCAGTTCCTCTGTACCCAGTGACCTTTACTTTCCATAGTGTGAATCTGGATGTGAACTCAAGGCTATAGGGTTGACAGTCATGTACTCTTCCATCTGACCATAGCATCCCAAAAATGTAGTATACTTATTCTATTGTACAACAGACACATCATTCTCAATAAAATTTGAACCAATTTGTATTCATGTGTTTACAGGATTGCAAAAGCTGGGAATTACTGTGGCTAAAATCAACTTCAACCTCAGAATGCACCCACTTATTCACAGCATTTTAGCAGCAGATCCAAAATATCTAATTGTTGGCCCAGGTAATATTACATCTACATTTTTAAATTTATAAAGTAATTTAAATACTACAGCACCTCAATTAACCAAGTTAGAAATGATTTAGTTATATATTTTGTGTCCTAATAAAATTGATATTTTTCACTAAGTGGATGATTACAAAAAATGACTAGACTAATTCCTGACTAATTTTAAAGGAGATGGCATGCTAGAGGCAGTGATAGATGTAGTAGACAGCCTGGGCGAATTGCAAGTGTATGTACAAGGTCTGGACACATTACCCGCCCCTCATGGCCTCCACTCCCTGGATCCACTGTTAGCCAAAACACTACCTTTGCCTATCAGTCCACTGGTCAGACAAAGCATTACACTAGAGGACATCTGCTGCTATATCTACACATCTGGCACTACAGGTATTTTTACAGTTTTGAATATAAATATTGTGGTATACATTTATTATGGGATAGTCCACTCAGATTAGCACACAATGCAGTAGGCTTGGTGAACATGGTTGGACAACACAAGCCCCTCATAATAAGATGAAAATTACATTCTGAACTCTACTGCAACTTTGGTCAGGAGGGTTAATTGATTAAACTTATACATTGGTTGAAGAATTGTCACAGTTTAAAAAATATACCATGCCATGTTTAATAAAAAAAAAAATTTAAAAGGAATCATCTGATCCTGTGTGTAAATGTACTTTTTATTTCAACAGCGTAATGAGGTGATATGATAAACCAGAGGTGGTTGTTTTAGCAGCATTGTTTGACACTTATTTAGCTTTTTGTATAACACTGCTATTATTTCCAGTAACACTTGTATACACTAGGTTGGTTTTGGGTTATTTGAGATGGACCATTTCACATATCTCTACTTCATTTAGACATAGCTGATGTATTGCATGTTTAAATTGCAATAAAGGTTGCAGTATTTTATGCAACTGTACATATAATTCTTTATTGTTTTGATTTTTTTGCTTTTCTTTTAAAATTTCTTTTATACTTTATTGTTTTATAGATGTGTTTAAACTTTATTCATTTTGTCTATCTTAAAGCCCATGAAATAAATGACTATATTGCTTGATACAAATCACATATTTTGTTCTCTTCCCAAACTGCTCTGATAATTTATTTAACTTGAGTTATGTAATCATAAAGCACTTACGACTGATGTTTTAACGCTGTTGAATGTGTTAGATGCTTTTTTTGTGTAGGGAACCCAAAGCCAGCAATAATCAACCATGGTAAATCAATAGGCATTGGATGTTGCTTATTGTTTGTAGACCTCTCTGCTGATGATAATTTATATGTAGTACTTCCACTCTACCACAGTTCAGGAGGAGGCATAGCATTATATGGAGCTATTTTGACAGGTATTTTTATTTAAGGGTTTAGCATTGTATGGAGCACTTATTTCAGGTATTCTATATTTAATGCTGCTAAACTTAAAAATGACATTGTTTAAAGTAATCTCAAACAACATAAAGTGTATTGAAACATTAGAATTACAATATAACCTATTTTTTACATGAATTAAACAATTTTCAGGAGCCACCATAATATTGAGAAGAAAATTTTCTGCCAGTAATTTTTGGTCAGATGTTTGTCGGTACAATGTCACAGTGTTCCAGTACATTGGAGAGTTGTTCAGATATTTGTTATCTCAACCACCAGTAGGTGAACTTTTTTTGTTGTTGTTGCCTAATATAAATAAGAAAATATAACTTTACAGTAAGACTTAGTTTGCCAAATATAAAATAAGAAAATATAAATTTACAGTAAGACTTTGTTTAACATGTAGGTTTTTTAATTGGATGTCAAGTAAACCTTAGTTGAAAAGGTTGACCTGTTCTCATAGTTTTTCTATCTCTATTTTTCATCTCATATTTATTGTTCTTTATTACTTCATTAGGGCAGTTGCTTTCGAGAAGAATTAATTTTTTAAAGCACTGCCTTAGTGAGTGGTGGCAGCATGGGCAATTATTTTGTTTTGCTTGAAATTGGAAAAGTAAAATAATTTAGTAATCAGTGTAAATAATTAATAGCTGTTTCATCGTTGTTAAGTGATTTCATCCAAAGCAGCAGCTTACAAAGTTCATAAGTTAGTTATTGAAACAACATTTACAATATTAATTACTTAGATCAAATTTTAAAAAAGCGTTATATCAATATGTTTAGTTTTTTAATTACAATGTTTTATAACTTAAGTCATAATTCTTCAAAATCTTTGTGATTAAGACTTACTATTCATGATTTGCAATCACATTAATTATTCTGTTGGCTTAGTTTCATTATTAAGTTTCACTGTTTTAGGTAAAAACTTAAGGTGATACTAAGCAGTGTCTTACTGTATGCTAACATCTTTGGCTTGATAAGTACAATCATGATTTTGTAAACTTAATTATTTAAGCATCCTTTATTATTTTATTTTAGAGTGACTTTGAATCATCCCATAAAATAAGGGCTGTGTTTGGTAATGGACTTAGAAAAGACATTTGGCTTGATGTTCAGAAACGTTTTAAACTGCCATTGATCGCGGAGTTTTTTGGTGCAACAGAAGGAGTTACAATGTTAATTAACATGTCCAATGTAACAGGAGCTATAGGCAGACTCTCACCTTTTCTGGTAACATGTTAGACATTATAGAACCTGATGCGAAATTTTAAACATTTGTTGTATAAAATCATCTTTTTTACTAGGTTTCATTTGGAACTTTTTTCTGCATTGATTTTCTGAACCTAATTGCATTAAATATTGCAATAAAATGTACTTATGTTGTTTTGTCTGTATTACCAGATTTTAACAAACTAATTTCAAGATTATGTTTCTCATTATTAAAGTTTAATTTCTTCAGAACAAGCTAGATCCAGCTCCCAAGGAGTTAGTGAAGTTTGATTTTACAACAGCTATGCCAATACGAGATAAAAATGGACGCTGTATAAAAGTTGGCATTGGTAAGAGGACAAATTTAAACCTTTGATGATTAAATTACTTGCTGTTTACTGTAATAATTTTCTTTTTAAAAAAAATATAATGCATTGTTAAATTTTTCTTAAAGTTCGAATGAGAGTAATTGTTTTTGAGCTTCTAAGCATGTGAGGCTATATGTGTTAATAAAAGGGTAATCACCAAATTCATATGTGTAATCTTATGTTTTTCTACTAGTAAAGCAAAAGTTTAGTTTTATTCATCAAACATCTCTCCTTTTATTGCCTAATTTCAGGGGAACCTGGTCTGTTTATAGCCAAAGTTCCAGAAGAAATTATGAAAGAAGGATCGCTAAATGTGTACCGCAGTTCTAACGAAGCTAATGAAAAAAAGCTAGTTAGAGATGCCTTCACCAAAGGGGATTTGTGGTTCAACTATGGGGACGTTTTCACACTAGACAAAAATTACTTTTTATATTTCCATGATAGAATTGGTGATACATTCAGGTGAACATTTTCTATCATTATGGCAATTGTTTTATTATTTGTTGGCTAGTATTATTGAGTGATTTTAGTGCTTTGTATAATATTTAGTTGAAATGTCCCACTACACAGAAAAATATATACAAATTTACTTGTATATAATAATTCATATAATTTAATTATATACATATTTACTTGTATATAATTATTTATATTATTTAACTATTCACTAAAATTCTGCCCAAATTATTAATTATTTTAACTATTTTAATTAGGTTAACCTTTTCACATCAAACCACTATCTTAATTGATCATATTACATTATGCAAAATGGCATAACTCTTTCAAAAACTGAGAGTGAAATTTTAAAGTTAATTAAAATGTAACTACATATTTCACCTAATAAAGCCTATAAAACAGAATCCAAAATAAGCAGTGGCACAAACATACAATTTTAACAAAACCCAAAATGGTATATCTTCATTACAGCAACAAAATTTAAAAAATTCCAAACATGAGGTAAAAGTACATGGCCAGAAATTTGTCTCATTCCTGGATGTTGTTGCTATAATATAATTTTTATCTGTGTTAATTTCCTGTGATAGGTGGAAAGGTGAGAATGTGTCAACCACAGAGCTGGCCAATATGATAACATCTGTTTCCTTTGTAAATGATGCTAACGTGTATGGTGTAACTATTCCAGGTAGTTCTTTGGCTTAATGTAGTATTTTTCTATTTATGTGTTGGTATGTTATTTTTGGAAATTGCTAAAAAAAAAAAAATTTGTCTGCTTTTTAAAAGTCATAGCCTCAGTTAAGTAACATAGTTTAACAGTGAAACATTTGTTTTCAGGCCATGATGGGAGAGCGGGTATGGTAGCTATTACATTAAAGGAGGGCTTGAAGCTAGGTGAGGGAGAGCTGAAAGAACTGTACGACCATGTTTGTCAGGAGCTTCCAACATATGCCAGACCATTGTTCCTACGGGTTTTGGATGCAGCTGTCTTGACCAACACATTCAAGCAGAGGAAGGTGGAACTGGTCAGTGAAGGTTTTGACTTGAATCAAGTCAAAGACCCTCTCTACTATCTGGACAATGAGAAACATACATACAGTCCATTAACAACTGCTGATTTGTCCAAATTTCTCTCCTCCAAGTTGTAAGAATTATAGCTCTTTTAATATGGGTTTATTATTTTGACACTCATTACACAGGATTTTTTTTTTCAACTGCTTCTTTGACAAATATATAATGCTAATGAAAAAGAATTGGAGTTTATTATATTTACACTTTGTACCCGTGACTGTGAAAAGTGAATGCGCAAATGACATAAAATTTTAGTGCCATTTGAAACGGTGAGCATCAGAATACTGTCCCAGGAATCAGTGCAATAAAAATAAGTAATAGAACATAGAAATGATAGATGACATTGTGATTTTTTTTTTTAAATGTCCAAAAACATTTAACAAATATTCCAAGAAACAAAGTCTCCAAAGCAGCACATATTGTTTTAATATTTAGCAAATATTTATTAAACTACTATTGACAGACTAGTGTGGAGATAGTTAAAAAAAAGACTGGACGTGACTTTTGATTACTGTAGCCAGTGTTCCACCAGGTTGTGGTTTGTTTACTCCCTGCCCTTTGTTTTACTTGCTTGTAATTTTATTATCTGTCTGGGAAAAATGTCCCGTATAAGTTTAATGAAATAAAAAAATATTGGAACTTGTAATTGAAAATTTGGGCTTTAAAAATGTTGATTGTTCCAATGAAACAATTCTCAGATGTCAAAGTAATGTTAACATTTATTATATGCATTAAAAAATAAATAATTTTAAAATTTTGCTGTTTAATTTAGCAATATTTTATATTGAAATATCAGAAAAAACAAAAATTGTCAAATAGCAACCAGTGTATTAGAGCACTTTAAAAGAAGTGTACCCCCTCCCCCCATTTTGTTGGTGTTTTCTGCTCAAACAATTGTTAACAAAGAAAAAAAACCAGCTTTAACTGTTGATTTGATAAAACTATTTGCTTTGTAAGTGGTTGTCCATTAATGAGATACTTTTTTGGCTCTGTTTTTACCTTACACCCCTCCCATCATCACACATGGTCACAAAATGTCAGTTTCAAAATTTACTTTTTCAAATTCAAAATTGTGACATCACATCATTTGAATCCACCCACCTTTTCTCATCACAAATTCTCACAAAAGTGTAATCACCCCTCCTTTAGGAGTAAGACGTTTTCTGGACCACCCCTTACATGTAATTAGTTCTTTGTTTGGGAAGGCAATATTTAATGGCATATTAGATTTATTGGTGTTGTGTGTTTGTATGTGCAAAAATTGTGTTTCTGGAAGTTAAGGCAGCTATGATCTTTTAACAATAAATCTTGTTATCTTGACATGAATAGCTGCTTTACCCAAACAGCATATTTTTCAATGTACTTATTATTTTTATTATGTTTGAAAAAGTGTTACAAATTTTCTGATATTTTTATAGCTAGTTAAAGTTTCGGTATTTTTTTTTATATCTAATAAAATTTTCTGGAATTTCTATATCAAGTAAAAGAAGACTGTACTAGTATATGGTTAATGTGTTTTTGTTGCAACTTAATGTATAAATGCATTTTAACCATACATTTCTCATTATTAGACCCACATTTTCCATAAGTGTAGATTTGTAAAATGAGGATCAGAAAAAAGTCCACTGAAATACCAATTCTCTATAATATGCTACACATATTTATAAATCACGTTAACAAAGATTCTAATGACATAGGTGATAAAATGTGACATTTTATGATTATGCAAATATTTTTGCAGTTTTTATGTGTATTTTTATCTATTGCAAATGTGTCCAAAATGGAACGTCAGTTTGAGTTTTAACAACCCATATCAGGATATATACACAGGGTTATTGTCTAGGTCATTAAATTGTACTTAACTTTGCTCCATTATGCCTTGTTATTACTAGACGACTATTAACTTACTATTTTGATTGTTTAATTCTCTGAACTGGTATTATCTACAGATATGCATCGAGGACAGTATTTATATATTTTTTTAAATGGCATAGCTTTTTTGGTTTTGTTTCATTTTTTACAGATAAATGGACTTGAAGTGTGTAGTTTTTATTTATTTTATTGCCATAATGCGCATTGCATACAGTTTAATAAAATGTGTTTAACAAATATTTGTTTAATATAGGCCATTCAAAAACAAAAGGCTGTTTATTTAAAGAAAATATTGTTAATTATTTCTAAATTAATCTATTACTTGATACAGTTTTGTTGATCTAGAAATTATTTGTGATTTTAAGTTACACTTTTCATGATGTATATTTATTTAAATAACTAATACTAATCTTATTCTCCTTACTATATTGGCTTGAGTATTTTATTGGTTTATAAATACTAAATTTACCACCTTTCTCATGGAATAACAGTGAATAAAGTGCGCAAATAAACTATTAATGTGCCAATAAAAATATCCAGTGAGTTTTTATTATATTTGTTACATGCCTAAATAGTGTTTTTTTCTGCTTTACTTGCTGTTTAAGCTGTCTTAAATCCTTGTGTCATAAGACAAACTAAGCACTACAGATATTTCTGATAACTCATAAAAATGTTAATCTAAATCAAAGACAGCACATCATAGTTAAAATTTAAGCTCAAAAAAACAACTCGCTTTCCTGTGTAGGCCTACTTTGCATTTTAAATTTTTTATTTTAACTGCATACAATATAAATAAAACTTGTAAAAGTTCACCAAAGCTGCTAAACCTGGCTAAAACTCCGACCCTAAAAGATATACCAACAGAAAAGTGTACTCTTACTTCAGAGGCGTATCCAGGTTTTCGGTGTAGGGGGAGCGGAAATAGCAAAAAAAGGCGCCGAATTAGTAATATCTTCTATATAAGTATATATATATATATATATATATATATATATATATATATATATATATATATATATATACATATATACATAGATATTTCTTCGATATGATGTAAAATAAATTTAAATTAGCACTCTGAAGAAATTAAAAAAAAAACACAATGTAGGCCGATGAAACAAAAAAAAATGGTTTCATACTAAAGATATATATATATATATATATATATATATATATATATATATATATATATATATATATATATATATATAATCACACTAGAACCAAAAACAATAAACGGCATAATCTGTTTCGTAATCCTTGTAAAAAAAATGCATAATAATTCCTGGGACATCTATTAAGACTATCAAAAATTGGAAATAATCAATATCTTAATATATATGTATATGTCTACATAAAAAAAAAAAAGTAAAGTTTCCCTTTCAAACCTTACGGTCTATGGGGCAAGTGAAGTAGAGTTCATTTGTTTCTGTGACCTCGGCATATGAAGAGATAGTGTGGTCAGCACTATGCCCAGCCGCCTTTACTTTCCCTAACGTGAGTTAGGTACCCATCAGAGTTGGGTGGACTCGGGGACGGTCTACTGACTAGAACCCGGATTCGAACTCGATACTTACGGGTTAGCAGTCCAGCTCTCTACCGCTAGACCACTCCGTCCCATGTCTACATATTTTATTATATTTTTTATTTTTTATTATTTTTTATTATATTTTTATTATAAATATCAAAACAAATCAATAATTACTTAAGAATCTAATAAAGTAATTTAACACTTCGTTTTTACAAAAATATTTTATCTACAATCAGAATTAAATATATTGTCATCATAAATGCTAAACTTTTACAGCATAATGAAAGTTTTTTAAATCAGAGTTGGTATAAAAGCCAGCTTTTATATTCATTAGTAATAGATTCGGAATAATAGCCTACATTTAACTATAATATCGGTCTTACATTTCAGATGATGTACTTTTTAATTAGCTACTGACTTTTAGTGTTCTTTAAAGATAATTTTTTTTACATAATGAGAAGGTATGGGTTAGATCACTGTATTGCTCGCACACCTTTTACTGATAATTGCAAGAACAATATTCACAGAGATTTACGTTTCAAATGTGCCTACCAAAGATAATTTTTTAACAAATATCAATGTTTAAAACTTTGAGTTTAAAAAGTTTCCAAAAAGGCGCCACTTTGCTAAAAATGGCCAGAGGGGGAGCGGCTGCTCCCCCTGCTCCCCCCTGCGTACGCTACTGTCTTACTTATTTCAGACATTTGATTTAATAAAAAAAAATTATATTGACATAAAATCGTATTTTGTTTTGTTTCTAATTATTGGAAAGATATAAATCATTAAAAAAGTGAAAAAGAAATATCTAACCTTTACATCCTAAAAGGGAGATCACTGTAATGTTTTTTTTTCAGGTGGAAGCATTATCAATTTTGGAGTCGTGTTTTAATTTATGTACTTGGAGTGTAGCTAATAGAGCTAGATCTAGATCTACTTATAATTTATATTAAATATCAAGGCAAAGAGTATTAGTATTAGATATACCAGCAAATGACAATCATGGATTCTAGAAGTATTGATTTTGCCAAAACGGCATCTATTGACATGATGGCCCTGAACAACAAGGTTGGCTTTTCTCTGCATTTCAACAAAGTCCAAATTGAAATTTTTAATTTTTAAAAAACTTTATTATTTATTTAATTATTTAGGCCTATTAATTATTATGTAATGTAGGCCTACTTTTACTTAGTTTAGCCTAGATTAGATAATACATTATTAATATTAAATATTATAAGTGCACGGTCAAACCACCGCTGCAGCAACCCTCCTGTTTTTTGCTTCATATAAAAATAGGTAAAATCATGATATAGCATCGGTTATTATACCGGAACTGTACAGCAGTAAAAAACAGTAAAACCATGGCGTAGTCTGTCGAGCGTTCCAGAAACCACTGGAAATTCTGTAAACCATCATTTATTTTCCGCCATATTATTTAATATTTTTAATACCTAGGCCTAATGTTTAAAATGTGCAAGTGCAAGGATTGATTTTAGTTGTATTTTAAATACTGTTTTGCTAATTATTTTGTATTTCTAATTATTTTAAATTTTAAGTGTATGTGCTAATTATTGCTGCTACTCAACATTGTTATTGTTCTTCTTACTACTTTTAACTTTAGTAAATCTAATGGTCTTATTTTACTAACAGAACTAGAGCTAGTTGTCGCAAATCTTGTGCAGGTTTTTTTCTGTGTTTCTTAAAAAAAACATTAATTTCTACATTCGACTTTATTAATAATATTTAGATTTACTAATTGTTGCTAATTTTTTGTCAATTAAACATTAAATTACGTTAATACATTAATTTAATGCACTTGACTCTATTATTATTTCAACGGTCAAATAAACTATGGTTTAGAGTAACGAATGTTACCGAAACTTAACAAACATTACCAGATAATTTCCGATGCTATATCGTGGTTTTACCTAACAATAATTGTTTGGATGTTTTATACAAAATCTACCAATATCTGCTGTATGTATGTCCATTTCAAAATACTCACTAAAAGAAGACAAACTGTATATTATTAATATTAATTAGGCCTACTATAATTTGTGGTCTCCCAGTTTTAGCACAACAAGCAGCATATGTATAATTAATATTTTTACCTGTATAGTTTTTTTTTAGATACTAAATCTATACCTTTTAAAAAGCTTACAGTAATCATTATCTGATTTGGTTTAAACCCCCATTAGTTGTGGCACTCTCAGTTTAGTGAGATTTCAATAGTTATTCTCAGATGTCTTTTCTACTTATCACAGATTGTCAAAATGAGACAAACTGTGAAACGGAGTAAAGTGCAAGTTATCAACAAACTTTGCAAGTACATTACAGAACTCAAAAAGAAAAAGTAAGCTATCTAGTCTAATTTAGAGAGTATTTTCATGTTAAAGTTTTGGTATGTACCTGTAGTTTAATTTTAACAAAATACCTTATAATATTTCAATTACATTACTTTTTAGTTGAGCAGCTTGTAATGTATATATTTATAACTAGGTGAAATAAATGTAGAGATTGTTTGGCCTTTAAACTTTACTGAAATTTTTCTTTCTGATTCCGTTTTAGAGGCACAGAGGAGCAGAAAGAAAAAAATTTACGCAAAGCTGAAAGATATATTGAGGAAATTGATTCAATTAAGGTAAACATTTATATGTTAGATGAAAGCTTTGAGCCTTAGTTTTGGTAAAAATATTTTAAATTATCTTTTTGTCTTCTGTGTGCTACAACAGTTGGTAAATTGCTCTGTGTACATATACACACAATGTTTTTGGTTTATTTGAAGTGTTTAACTGCCAGTAAGATCGTTTACAAAAATATTCTCTTTTAAATTTGTATGTTTCAGAAATTAAAAGAAGACAAAGTATCCAAGTATGCACTTGCTAATACAAAGTCATTTGCAGAAGTGTCTAAGGCAAGTGTTAATCACCACTCTATTTTGTTAATTTATTCGATATTAATAATCAAAAATGTTTCAGTTTAAACAATAAGTAAAGATTTGCTTAGGATCAAGTTAATTAAGGTAAAAATAATTCTAGATTCCTATTCTGATTTACTTAAAATTTATTTTACAGCTAAGCTTATTGGCTGGTCCACGGGCTTTGGCTCGTCTTGCAGATCATCCCCTTATGAAAAAAGTTGTTTCTGATTTTCGCCAGCAACACCAGGATTGGCAAGACCTAGCGGCTTATCTGCTGATAAAACAAACCGGGCGTAGATTCAAGACAAAAAAACAAAAACAAAAAAAACTAGCACATTGTGTTGAGAACATTAATGCTTCAGAGACAATGACTAAAGCTTATATACATGAAAGGTTTGGGAAGGAAGGTCTGGAAAAAGCAGAACAAAGATTTGAAAGAAAAAGAAAACGTTCTAAAATTACATCTGGTGCTGAAACAAGTGATGATGCTTCAGTCCCTAAAGTGGTTGTTGCTGAATCTAAAGAAATACAACAGAAAGCAAGTCCATCTAAAATAATAAATCAAAGTCTTGCAGACACAGAAAAAAGCTTAGTTATAAATGAAAGTTTAGAAGATAAAGATAAAACCTTAAATTCAAGCGAAACTACTGAGAATAACGATGAAAACTTACATTCAATTCCTATAAAACCTAAGACTAATATAAAGAAAGACATTTTAAATAAAGAATCAAATGAAGTTAAAGATATACTCTGCACAGATAAAATCAAAGATGCAAATATTGAGAGAGAACAAGCTGGTCTTGAAATAGTTTGTCACAGTAGCAATTTGTTGGTGAAACCTAGTCTTGACCAATCTTCTTCAGACAAACATAGTCAACATGACCTCTCTTCAGACAAAGATATTGAACAAGATCTCTCACATGATGAAGATATTGAACATGATCTGTCAGATGATGAAGAAAGCAGTTCTAGTTCAGAAGATGAAAGTGCTGAGCAATCTTCAGCCTCATCAATTGTGGAAAATGAAGAAGAAAATAACCCAGAGACTGAAGCTACTGATGAGCATCTAAAAAATAGCAGTAAAAAATCAGAATCAAGAAGTGAATGTGTTGTGAAAGAATTAAATCTGGGTGAGGACAATAGCAGTGATGTAATAGAGGATTCTTCTTCAAGCTCTTCTTCAGATGAAGATGAAAGTGACAAAGAAAGTGTAGATCATACGCCTGCCCGTAATAAAAAAAATAAAAAGAAGGATGTTCCAGAGTTTTTGACTAAGCCCAATAAGAATGTAATCAGTGACCCATTTTTCGGCAGTGATGATGAGGGGGAAGCTGCACAGGAAGAAATGGAGTTTAATGAATTTGATAATGGCGAAGATGATTTTTCATTTGCAGATAAAAAAAGGAAAGTGGGGTCCATGTTTTATAACCCACATGCCACTGATGATGAAAATTCCAAGAGAGCTCGTTTTAATGCAGGAAAATATCGCGGCTCATCGACTAAACAATTTGGCCATGACAGGTTCAGCAAGGAGCACAGGCCTACAAGTTGGTCTGGTAGAGGAAGTAGAACAGCACCTAGGGGTAGCATGCGTGGGAGAGGCTCATTTGGAAACAGAGACAGAAAACCACCTCATGTTAAAAGTGATCAACCAGCCAATACTAACAGGTAAGTACTTCTTTTTTTCTTTCTGTTGCATTATGTTCTCATGCTGGGTTCATGAGTTGAAAGAAATCTGTGTAAGCATATCATTAAGTTGTCACCTTACTATTTAGCTTCTTAAATCTCAATTGCATCTATTAAATTAAAGTAACATCTGCTAAAATAATCTAATGTTTTTATTATTTTGAATTGTTAGGTTTAAAGACAGTTCAAGTAAGACAAAAGTTGAACCCAAAACAGGTAAACATACATTTTTGTTCTTAAAAAACATTTCCAACTATAGTTTATTCAGAATGATAAATAAACCACTTTTCCACCATGTAATTTAAATATTGAATGGCCCCAACTATTTTCTACATAACTGCATATGAAAAATAACTAACTTAACTGGGATTGAGCATCCTATGCCTATTTTCAGTCCACTGTAGCAATTTACAGTCAACAGACTTAGGCCAGTCGACTGGGAATAGGGGCCTCCAATATTTCCTCATGAAGTAGTGTTAACAAAAGGTTTTTGTTACAACATACCAGTTTGACATTGTCTCAACATTGAAAATTTGACCATTTGATTGATGCCATGTTTATGTTAATGTAAATGCATAGTTTACCAAAACAATATTATCACTTACTAAGTTACTAATGTAACATGTTTTACTTTTTCCAGTTTCAAATACAGAAAAACTTCACCCGTCATGGGAAGCAAGTAAAAAACGCAAAGCAGAGCAAAGTAGCATCGCAGCTTTTAAAGGCAGCAAAATTGTATTCGATGATTAAAAATGACATTTTAATGTACTGATTTATTTCCTCGATTTACCAACACTAAATATGACTTGTTGGATCATAGAGTGCATGACTGCTAGCCTGAAAGTCTCTAGTTCAAATGCTGTGCTCTTGTCTGTAGGCACCCTTACTCCACCCACCCAGCTCTGAAGTAAACTCTGCTCATATAGCACTTACCACTTTCTATTCATATGCTGAATTAACAGAAACAGGACCATCAGATATGAAATAACTTAATAATTTCGTTCACAATGGTTTCAAATCCAAGGAAAATAGCTAATTGTCCAGATTAAGGAGTACCATAATTAAGTCAAAGAATTTAAAAAAAGTGGAGGATATTCACATGTATTTAAAATAATATTTATTAAAAGCAACATGGTTTGAAAACAATCACAACATAAGAATCAAATCATAATTTCAGGTAGTGTAATACAACTCCTGCTATTGAGTATTGTATAATTATTATATCTACATGATTTCTCTTGACACCAGTATCATTACTGCTGTGTACATCGTTTATTTTAAATATTGAGAGATTATCAATTTTAGATTAGCACTTGACTTATATTTCAAAGCAAAGAAAGGAGCATGTTAAGTATTGATGCTTTAGTCATATTTATAAAAATCAATACTGATTTCAGAAGGTAAATATATAGCAGTTCTGATAAACAAACTTCCACTTCTGATAAATGCTTTAATTCACATCATATGTTGCTATAAATAATTATAAATAAAGTAGTGTGACCACACTTTGTCATAATGAAGGTTTTGCTAATTGATATGTAATTAGCATTGTTATAAATGTATATTACCCTATACAGTCTTTATTGCGGCAGACTGATTAGACTTTTTGTCTTTTCTGCCTTATCTTGTAGTTAGAGAACACTGAATTAAAGTTTTAGATAGTAATTTTCTTAATGGAAACTACTAGATCAATAAAATAAAAATAATAATATTTTAGAAAGTAATTTTTCTAATTGAAATAAAGCATTTTCTAAAGTAACTTTTGAACAGAAATAGTAAATGAGCAAGAGTGCAGTTATAATATAATGGAAAAAAGCAGCCTAAAGCCAAGTCACAGGATATGTTTTTAAACGTTAGATAAGAACCTTGGAATTACTTTCATCCTTTTTAGTTTATTTTTGCTTGTATGGCATTTCAATATACAAAATACCAATCTAACTACAGCCAACTGATTTTAAATTAATAATTATTAAAGATATTAGCAATAAAATGCCAACTATTAGGAGAAAAGCTAATAATTTAAGAATCTAGATGAAATAATAGTAATATACATTTGAAAAGTACAAAACAATTTAACTATTGGCTAGCTAATAACTGAATTATTTTGCACATTACAATTTATGACTTAAAGCTCAAATTTTTATTTACATTGAAAGTAATATTTTGAAAGTTCTAATTAAAAAAAAAAATCAATTTCTTCAATTACATGTTAAGTAACCAGCATATAAATTGTATCTCAAAGCAGGATACAAACAAAATTTTCTGGAATGGAAAAAGGTTTTTTTAGCCAGTCGTGGCCTGTGTAGACCATCACAGGTAAATTTTCTGTAGCACCATATTTTTTTAAATAAACAACAGGGAGGGATTACTCTCAGATTGAATTATAACACACACGCGCAGCATGACTCCCTGAAATAGTAGCATAGGCCAGCCTGAATCACTCTACGGCAGTTCCAATATGAATCCTGACAAGGAATGTCCTTACCTGAAAGCAAACAGAAATATGAGTGGTTCCAACCCTGATATTGCAGAGAACCCTTAGTTGTTAAATATCAAGAAATAAAGGGAAGGCGTAGCCTAGTGGGAGAGAACTAGGCTGTAAACCAGAGTTCAAATCCGGGTTCAAGTCAGTAGAATGTCCCTGAGTTCACCCAGCTCTGATGGGTACCTAATTCACGTTAGGGAAAGCAAAGACTGCTGGGCATATTGCTGACCACAGCTTCTCTTCATATGCAGAAGTCCCTGAAACAGATGAACTCTACTTCATCTGCTTCATGTATCTTGGACACAAACGGGAAGAGATGATGATCAAGAAACAGGTTGTTTTATTCTGATAATAGGAGTAGAAAGAAAAATTTTAATATCTAACAATGTAAATTAATTAGTTTGTTGTGCTCAAAATGAAAAAGTCATAAATACTTGTAAATTAAGAGTAATAAAAAACAAAACGTTTAACTAAATTACATTTTTTTTAGTATATCCGTAATGTTTGATTTTTTGCTGATTAAATAAACAAAAGGTTAGAGAGTTTACCTGGCCTAGCCTGCGAGCCTGGTACGACAAGGTTCTGTGGTTTCTGATGCTGGTACTGTTCTGTGTAAGGTCTGTAGTGGACTTCTGTTGTGTTGGTCCTACTGCTGTGTACTCTATAGTGACTGTTACTTGCTTGAGCTAACACAAAATTATCAAAATACTTTGAAATGTTCAAATCAAATTATTTTAAAGTTCATTTAAACAACTCTATCAACACAAACTGTCTAGTTCTATGCCATAATTGAGAAAATAAAGTTTAAGACACTCTTAGATCCTAAATTTATTTTAAAATCCAATAATTTTTTGTTTATTATATAAACAAAGTAAAAAAAAAGCAACACAGTGAACAGGATTTATAGACCTTGGTGTACAAGATTTATAGTCCTTGTTCAGTATAAGAGCACAAAATGACATTAAAAAAACGTGGAGAAAATCATAAGGCTTTATTTATAGCCTAGTCAGGTGATAGGGAAGATTTTTTAAAATGTCAGTGCAGTAATTCATGAAATGATTCAGAAAGTAATTAAATGTATAGATCTTGTAGCAGGGCATGCATCCTAGGATTATCAGTTATTTCATGTTTTCAGATATTTCATGTTACCAGATATTTCATGGTATCATTTAATTCACATTATCAGTCTATTTTTTTTACAGGAGGGTTAGGGAGTTAAAATAATCATTACATTTTAATCCTGATAGTTAAAAGTGTTGAGACTAGTTAAGACCAATTTCATATGCAGTTACAGAATGCACAAAAAAATTCTAAGTCACAAGTTCTTACATGGAAAAAAAATTACCCACATTACTATACTCAAGAGGCTAAGTCTTAGGTTTCCAACAGACAGAGTTTCTTCCAGGCATCTCTTCGGGGGGCCAAGCCCTCTCCCCCCACTGAAATTTTTTTACCGCCCCCCGAAAGAAGTGAAATTTATATAATTTATATAGAAAATATATACTTTTATCAGTGTCCGTCCCCCCGAAGAAAGTCTACCGCCCCCCTGAAAATTTCAAGTGCCTCCCCCGGAGAAAAAAGTCTGGAAGAAACACTACCACATTATTAAGTATCTGGTACTCACCAGATACTTAATAATGTGGTACCTAACAAATGGTTAAAGTGTAAATGTTTACCTTGTGCAACATCTGGTTCGTGTTGATGTCTTGTGTTACAAGACTGCTGGGAGCAAACTTTCTGGACCTCTGGCTTGAGCAAGTTATCACAGTTGGATGAGGGTCTCCTGTTATCTTCTATACAGCGAACCTGTCTTGTTCTGCGGCCTTCTCCGCATGTCACTGAACACTAACAAATATAAAAAAAAAATTACTTTAACTGGTAATTAATGATGGTTAGTTATTAAAAATAACCTTAGTAAAAAAAATCTTACCTCTGACCAAGGAGAGGTGTACCATTTGGCACTGCATCCTGTATTGACACATGGCTCAGAAATTGTTGGCTTGAGTGAGCTTTGGCAATCTTCATCTCGCACTATAGACAGCACAGACTGCACTTCTTTAAGACAAACAACCTGGCGCGTCCTTACACCATTTCCACAGTCTGGTGTACACTGGGTCGACAAAATTATAACAATTAAATAGGTCAACAAAATTGTAACACTCTATACTCTATAAATATGTCAACACAATTGTAACATTCAATTAAATATGTTAACAAAGTTGCATTAAAGTAAATATGTAAATAAAACTGTAAACCATTTTATTCAACAAAAAAAACAAAACTTGATTGAATACATTAGTCCTGCAATATGTTGTTTACCTTGCTCCAAGTTCCCACAAACCATACACCACCACAGCCTGTATCATGTTGACAAACTTCCTTCAGCTTTGGGACATCCTGGTGGTCACAGGAATTATGGGAAATCACATGACCTTTGTCATTAACACAAACAGCTGAACGGCTTCGCTGGCCTTTTCCACACGATTCAGAACACTAAAGCAAAATAAAAAAAAAAAAAAAAAAAAAAAAAAAAAAAAAACAAAAACAAGAAATAAAATGGTCACTTATCATATTTGGTAACTTAGACATATTTTAAATATTAATTTTATGTGTATTTTAAAATATTTCAACAAATTGAGAGATTCCCCCATACCTCTGACCATTGGGATATCCACCACTGTGTTGTACAGCTATGTGTGTTGCATTGTTCGACCTCTACAGGTGCTGGCTGTGTGCAGTAGTTGGCGGGAATGTGCGAGTCTGTCTTGTCCACACATCTGACCTCACGCTGTCTCTCACCACCACCACACTCTTTGCTACACTGTGGACAGGCAGCAGGCAGGAAATATAACAATACATAATAACATACAGTGTGGACAGGCAACAGGCAGAAAATATAACAATACATAATAACATACAGTGCTACACTGGATAGATAGCAGGCAGAAAATATAACAATACATAATAACATACAGTGCTACACTGGATAGATAGCAGGCAGAAAATATAACAATACATAATAACATACAGTGCTACACTGGATAGATAGCAGGCAGGAAATACAACAATACATAATAACATACAGTGCTACACTGGATAGATAGCAGGCAGGAAATACAACAATACATAATAACATACAGTGCTAAACTAAGGACTGACAAGAGGCAGAAAATATAACAATACATAATAACATACATGAAATAATACACTGATACCCACATGTAAACATCAAGATGTTCATATCAAATCAACCTAAAAAACGTTATCCTTACAGACATAATGGTCTATAGGGCAGATTGAGTAGAGTTCACCTGTTTCTGTGATGTCACCATACGAAGGGACAGTATGGTCAGCTAAATGCCCAGCTTACTTTCCCTAACATGAGCCAGAGCAGGGTGGACTCATACATCTAGAAAACTTGAGCACTGGATCTGAACTCAAGACTTTCAGGTTAGCTCTACCATCTGACCATGTCAATCCCAGGTCAACACACAAACATTTATACAAAGTCAACATCTAGACATGTATAGGAAAACTATCAAAATATACACAAGGCAACAACATTTGTTCACTAGGCCTGCTAAACCCAGATATGGAAATGAAAACAGAACATATTCAAATATCCACATGAAGCCAATTTAGCTTATGCAATTACAAATGAAATCATGCATCCAGATACACACAAGCTAACTAAAAGTATAGATCTAGTCTTGGTAATTTTCTAAATGAAGTATATATGGATAGACAAATGTTAACTTCAAGAGGGGTAAAGAAGAAAATAAAGCATTAAGGGAGGTAAGAAGAAGACAAAGCATTAAGGGGGTAATGTAGAAAAAAAAGCATTAAGGGAGGTAATATAGAAAATAAACGTTAAGGGAGGTAATGAAAAAAACAAAGCATTAAAGGGAGGTAATAAGAAGACAAAGCATTAAAGGGAGGTAATAAGAATACAAAGCATTAAGGGGGTAATGTAGAAAACAAAGCATTAAGGGAGGTAATATAGAAAATAAACGTTAAGGGAGGTAATGAAAAAAAACAAAGCATTAAAGGGAGGTAATAAGAAGACAAAGCATTAAGGGGGTAATGTAGAAGACAAAGCATTAAGGGAGGTAATGTAGAAAACAAAACATCAAAGGAGGTAATGCAGAAAACAAAGCATCAAGGGAGGTAATGTAGAAAATAAAGCATTAAGGGAGGTAATATAGAAAATAAAGCATTAAGGGAGGTAATGTAGAAGACAAAGCATTAAAGGGAGGTAATGTAGAAAACAAAGCATTAAGGGGGGTAATGTAGAAAACAAAGTGTTCACCTGGCTCCAAGCTCCAGTCTGCCATCCAGCACACAAGCTGACCTCACACTGCTGGGCTACTGCTGGTTTCTCCGCTAGTCCACACTGGTCAGCTGAAACTTTGAGGGTCAGGGATGGAGAGAGCCTCTGCTGGCACACGACTATCCGGGTTTGTGTACCTGACCCACACGTCACACTGCATGCAGACCACTCTTTGGCTTCCCACCTGAATTGATTTTACATTTTAAAAGTTCAGTTCACCTTGGGGCCTGATAATTAATTTGGTGCACGTCTCTCGGGTTAGCAATAGCAATCATGTTCTCAAACATGTCATCCCATTAAAAAATAATTAAAATCTAACTATCCTTTTAAATACGTAATTTAAATTTTTTAAAAAGTTAAACACATGTTACAGTTTTAGAATATTGAAATATGCTTTCAACTTTTAAAGCTATATGTTTGATTGCTAGTAACAAAAACAACATAATTTTACTTACACAGGTTCACACGGGGCAGTATTGCACTGAACTGTCTGGGAATTTGGCTTCAAATGAGCAGCACAGTTTTCAGGTGTGACAACTACTTGTGTCCTTCCAGTGCTTGATATACACACAATATTTGTGTTTTGAGTACCTAGTTTAGTTATCAAATATTTTCTTATAAATTTCTAAGAGACCAGGATTTGATTAGTGAAAGTTAATGGTCCACTCTAAAATTTTCTACACATTTAATTAAAAAAAAGATTTCCATTTTTGATTAAAAGTAACATAATTAGTTTTTCTTATACACACATTAAAACTGAATTAATAAGTAATTAAAAATGTTCAAAAGTTTTGGAACTTTAATTACTTGTGCTGTTAAAATACATTCAAATTTACTTTCACAAAACCTAATTTCATTGTAGATTAGTTAGAATCAGAACAAAAATTACAGTGTGTATTGTTTTATCCTGGCTTACCTCCCCCACAAGGATGAGAACAGTCTGTAAATCCTGCAATTTTCCAGCGATATTCACTGCTCCCTTGACCAGGGTAACCAGAATCAATTGGGTGATAGTTTTGGCCATCGTAATTATCTACCTACAAAATACATTACATTATGTATCTTTAATAAAAAAAAATGAATAAACAGGTTTTCCAATAAGAAATATTTCATTAGTTTTAATGTAAGTTGAAGAATCTTGTCCAACCAGTATTTGGGCTACTCCATAAATATTAATATATTGGCTAATTGAGTTGGAAAACTGAGTGAAAACTCTAAGCCTGTTAAGGTACTGTGTTACCTCTTCCTATCTATCAAACACAATACAATACATCAAACATAATTTTTCAGGGTTGGAGAGGAAAGTCCCTCAAGCACCCCCTATGGTGCAGCACACTAGCTTCTTTGAAAATTTGGTGTTGGCTGTTACACACAAGTGTGGTGTTAGGCTTACATGTGCAACACACTTTTGCCATGATCTCTATCATGGTTTAAATATAGATTCTAATTGTCCTGGTGCAACACCCCCTCCCCCTGGCTATAGGCCTAATCCTAATAATTTTAATAAATAATATGTATTTACCTAGGCCTTGGGGGGGGGGTCATCCATAAATGACGTCACGCTTTTTTGACGATTTTTACATTCCCCCTCCCCTCCGTCACACGTCGTCACAAAAAGCCAGACCCCCCCCCATAAAATGACGTCACACCTCAGCCTACAACCCCCCTCAAAATTGCAGTTAAATTTTTTTCGTCTGCAATATGTCAAAATAGAGTATTTTAATCAATTCCTATTATAATTTATTAAAACTGTTTTCTAAAACGCTAAATAACATAAAAAATTCGTTTTCTAACATTTATTATCTATAAAGCAAAAGTGTGACGTCGCACCATATGACCCCCCCCCCTTCCCCCTCATCACACATCGTCACAAAATGACCCCCCTACGAGTGTGACGTCATTTATGGACGACCCCTTGTAGAATATTTAAATAATAATCATTAAAAAAGTTAAAAAAAAAACACGTTTTCTGATTGAACTAAAAAGTAGAAAATAAATGTTATACATCACAATAATGCAAGCGATCACTCTACTATAAGCGATCAAAAACGTGGGGCGCCGTGATTTTCTTACAGTTTCTAATACTATTGACTTTTATTAGGGAGCTTGTAGAGAGTCAACAGTGCCCAACCACTCGACCATATCGTCTCCCCCATACTGGCCACCAGTTGTTACGTTCTGGTTGTTTGTACACAAACACTGCGTGAACACTAGTCAGCAAGCAAAAAGAGGGAGAGTCCCGAACCTTGTTTTCATCAAATTACAGTTACTGGGTTATGTCCCTTTTCCCCCACGTTTTTGTACAATTATATAGCGGCCTAAAATGATCAATAAAATGTTTCCATGGATCAATTTAGTAATAATAACAATTGAATATTCTATGGTCATCGGAAACAAAGCTTCCCTGAAAATTTCAGCGCGCTAGCTAACCGGGAAGTGCCCGAAATTTCGATCGCAAGATTTGATTGGAGAACCAAACAGACGCGAAAGCAAGTTAAAGAAAACGTGGGAAAAATCGCTAATGTTGGCTTTTCTCTGAAAAGTTTATATTTCCAGTTAGGCCTAGCCTGGTATAATCCAGTACTTTGAGGGGGAAGAGGGAGGGATTTGAAACGGGGGGGGGGGCAAAGAAGATACTTAAATAATTATATTCTGGGGGAGGGGGACAGCAGACACTGATTTATTAATCAAAGAAATATTTTCTAAATAAATTACAAATTATATGTTTTTCTATATTGTTCATGGGGGGGGGGGGGGGGGGGGGTGGGGTGCTCCTCCAAAGAGATACGTGAAAGAAACTTCTGTACAAACAATCAATACAGTAACATTTGATTCAAGTGTGCAGCCAACTCACAACATGATAGGCCTCTTGATACGACGTTGTTTGTGGATAAATCTGATGGTGTGCTGCACTGAGCGGTTGGTTTGATTTTACTTGCGCGATGTGTTCCGGTACGTGCTGCCTGCGCAAGACGTTGGGGGCGGGTGTCCGGTGTCTGCTTGTGTTTCTTGCTGGTTGTCTTCTGATATTCTTTCTCTACAGTGAGGAGACAAACAAGTTACTTTACAGTAAAGATGATGTCGATAAGTAACGTCATGCGTTAAGAGCCCATTGTTACCCCTCACCGCCTATCATAACAAAACGTCAGATACGAGGTAGCCCTTGGTACATCGACAAAAAAGCAAGCTTTATTGTTGTGTTGTTACCATATGAAGAGCGATTTTCTCTGATATAATACGCAAATGTGCAGAGGCGAAGCGAGGGGGGGGGGCGGGGGGGGGGGACATATGTCCCCGGGACGCCGACCTTAGGGGGGGGGGGGGCGCCAAAATGGGTTGGAAAAACAAATTGAAAGTTTGAGGGGGGGGGGGGGTGCAAATCAAAAGTTCGAGGGGGGGGGGGTGCAAATTGAAAGTTTGTCCCCAGGCGCCGGGAAGGGTCGCTACGCCTCTGCGAATGTGTTTTAATTAATAAAATACTCGCTATATGGATGGCGAGGGTGGAAGGGGGAGGGGGTTGGTGAAATCAAAGTTTGAAGAGTCTAAAGTGACATTAAAATTTATGGATTGCGTTGTTTGCTCATATTTAACCTTGAGCCTCGTAGTGAAGCTGGTAGGCCCACGGTTGGGAAACTAAGCTAAAATTCGTATCGCTTGTCTCTGAGCCCGTTTTAAATAAATAAAAAAATTATACTACAATAGTAAGCCTTAATAAACTCAAAAAAAAAAAAAAAAAAAAAAAACAAAAAAAAAAAAACAAAAAAAAAACAACAAAAAAAAACAAAACAACTAGACCTCCCCTCTTACTTTCCCCAACATCAAGAATATTGGTAATCCCCTGGTTTTTCCTGAACGACCATTCTGAAGCTGTGTTACCACGCTATCGGAAACCTTCCGGCTTTTAATAAAAATACACCCGTCTCTATCTTCTCTCGGTATATTGATGCAGCGATTAGCGGCCTACACCTTGGCTTGCAGAAGATAAAATTATATAAACATTGAATTCACACTATAAGCTTCTCGTTACACCAAGTTTTAGAAAATTGATTTAAGTTCTGTAGGAAGACGGCACTTAGCTTTCTTAAAATCGTTTCAAAATTGTTCCGTGTTATTCTTGTTTTTACAGCAGTCTAGTTTTTAATTTACTGACGTCAACAAAACGACAAAGTGTGGTGTAAGTCAATTTCAAGTTGGAATCATAGATTTCATGTAGATACACGCTGGCGTCGCTAGGTTGGTAACTTAGTGATTGTGGTAACAGATGCGGTAACTTAAGGTGTCATCAAATATAATGTTGTCACCCGGCGTCTCAGGGTATCAGCACCCTTTGATGGTGTCACGAGGTGCAGTCAGCACCCCCTCCTCCCCGTGACGCCACTAATACACAAAACTTTAAAAATTTACTCACAACGTGGGACTGTGAGTCTCCAGCGTGGGTGTAGCTCTGCCCCCGGCCCCCTAGCGTGTGTGTCCCGTACCTTGATCCAGTATAGTCATATCTGCCTCTGACTCCAGTGCCATCTGTTAATGAAGACGTCGACTCAGGTCGACCTTCTGATCTGTTGGACTGTAAAGGGAAACAACTTTAATTTTTCACTAAAAAACAAGCTCGAATCCATAAAAACGTAAAAAAAAAAAACGCGCAAAACCTCAATTTAATTAAACTAAAATTTAAAAAATAAAAAAAATAAAAGCTTTTTGACGCCCATGCAGATTTTATTTTACGCCCGTATTTAGTTACAATACGGGTGGTGGCGGGGCCTCTTCCCACACTATATCTTTTAATAAAACAAAACTAATCATAGGCAAGCCGCATCACATTAGCGTTTACTGGATAATTTCATCGTTCTTGGCAAATGATTTTCATTATTTGTATGGCTTCACATACCATTGCCCCGTACCCTCTCCCCACCACCGTTTAAGGACTTCGTTGTTGATGTTGCCCCCCAGTCACCACCCCAGCCTCCCAGCCTCAGTCACCACCCCAGCCTCCCACCCTCAGTCACCACCCTAGCCTCCCACCCTCATTCACCACCCTAGCCTCCCACCCCCCAGTCACCACCCTAGCCTCCCACCCTCAGTCACCACCCCAGCCTCCCACCCTCAGTCACCACCCCAGCCTCCCACCCTCAGTCACCACCCTAGCCTCCCACCCTCATTCACCACCCTAGCCTCCCACCCCCCAGTCACCACCCTAGCCTCCCACCCCCCAGTCACCACCCTAGCCTCCCACCCCCCAGTCACCACCCTAGCCTCCCACCCCCCCAGTCACCACCCTAGCCTCCCACCCCCCAGTCACCACCCTAGCCTCCCACCCCCCAGTCACCACCCTAGCCTCCCACCCCCCAGTCACCACCCTAGCCTCCCACCCCCCAGTCACCACCCTAGCCTCCCACCCCCCAGTCACCACCCTAGCCTCCCACCCCCCAGTCACCACCCTAGCCTCCCACCCCCCAGTCACCACCCTAGCCTCCCACCCCCCAGTCACCACCCTAGCCTCCCACCCCCCAGTCACCACCCTAGCCTCCCACCCCCCAGTCACCACCCTAGCCTCCCACCCCCCAGTCACCACCCTAGCCTCCCACCCCCCAGTCACCACCCTAGCCTCCCACCCCCCAGTCACCACCCTAGCCTCCCACCCCCCAGTCACCACCCTAGCCTCCCACCCCCCAGTCACCACCCTAGCCTCCCACCCCCCAGTCACCACCCTAGCCTCCCACCCCCCAGTCACCACCCTAGCCTCCCACCCCCCAGTCACCACCCTAGCCTCCCACCCCCCAGTCACCACCCTAGCCTCCCACCCCCCAGTCACCACCCTAGCCTCCCACCCCCCAGTCACCACCCTAGCCTCCCACCCCCCAGTCACCACCCTAGCCTCCCACCCCCCAGTCACCACCCTAGCCTCCCACCCCCCAGTCACCACCCTAGCCTCCCACCCCCCAGTCACCACCCTAGCCTCCCACCCCCCAGTCACCACCCTAGCCTCCCAGCCTCTCACGATTACCGCACCCTCCCATCCCCCAGTCTCCACCCACCACTCACCACACCCCCAGTCACCACCCCAGTCTCCCACCCCACACTAGTCTCCCACCCCACACTAGTCTCCCACCCCACACTAGTCTCCCACCCCACACCAGTGTCCCACCCCACACCAGTGTCCCACCCCACACCAGTCTCCCACCCCACACCAGTGTCCCACCCCACACCAGTGTCCCACCCCACACCAGTCTCTGGCCACGACACCAACACGACACGCGTGGATCTCTGGCCACAGGGCCACAACGACACGTTCTCCCAACAGCACATCAACAGTTCACCTGTAGCAGGCAAGACATACCCACACCTGTAAGACTGAATGGAGTCTTGGGTCATCTTGACCTAACCCATGCACTCCTCAAGTGCCTTATTTACATTTCATTAATTTCAAATCAATTACCTTTTTTGTGGGCCTCTTCTACCAACTTATTCACCTGTGCTAAACTTACCTGTGACATTTTTACCTACGCCCTGTACAGCAGAACAAAGATTGGGGGGCCTATCATCCACTGAACGCCGTTGGTAATTGGGAGAAATCAAAAGACGGTTATTGAACAGGGCTACTTTGTTTATATTTTTTTAATGAATATTGACGCCTTCCCAAACACTACTTACATGATATCAATAGTTTGTTCTTATTCATTCCTCATTTTTTATACTTTTCCACAATTATTTAGTTAAAAATGTTCACACTTTTAACCCTTTTCACAAGTTTTTAAACCTATATTTAGTAGTCAGTGCGCACAACTATTAACCTCTATTATTTTGTTGATTAAAACTGAATCTATAACTTTCACTTTGCTAGAAACAGACGAAATCTATGATTTATATCTAGTTTCAAAAAGGATTTTTGCCGTATGAGATTTACGATTTTTGCCTTTTGACTTGTAAAACTAGGCCTACACGATGCTCAGTTTAAAAAAGTAGTAAATATTTTTTTGTGACCGAACGAAAGGATATTTTTGAAAACTTTCTTCGGCAATATTGTTTTAAATTATGGCAGGAATCGATTGGTAAATGTTTCAAGTCGCTAAGTGGTCTGGTTGCCGAGATATGGGCTAAAAACTGCATTTTTTCGAGGTTTTTTGGCTTTTCCGGGAAATCCAGGAAGGAATTCCGGGAATTTTTTTGGCCCACAATCATCCTCGGAACTTGCTTAACATATTTGCTTTTGGAACTAGTCCTCGATATTGCTTCGTTGAGGAGGAGATACGACTTAAAGCTGCGGACACACTTCCATCCATCCATCCATCCATCACCAGAAATGACGAGTTAATAATCGCAATTGTCCAGTATGGAAATTGCGCTAACAATTGTCCAGTATGGAAATTGCGCAAAAAAATTATCTCGAGTATTTTTGTTAAATAATTGATTGAAAAAAGCAGCGGAGCATTAGTTGTGTGTGAGATTCTAACCCACTTATTTACTGCAATACAAGCTTAGGGTATCCTGGCGATGAAGCTCATTCCTTATGCCGAATATCATGATTTTAAAAAAAAAACCGTCCGTTATAAGTGTCTGTCATCCCTCCTTTTGTATGTCGTACCATCCGTTATATGTCTGTCACATTTTGTCTACCGTTCTTTATATGTGCCTGTCATCCCTCCTTTTGTATGTCGTACCGTCCGTTATATGTCTGTCACATTTTGTCTACCGTCCGCTATATGTCTGTCACATTTTGTCTACCGTCCGTTATATGTCTGTCACATTTTGTCTACCGTCCGCTATATGTCTGTCACATTTTGTCTACCGTCCGTTATATGTCTGTCACATTTTGTCTACCGTCCGTTATATGTCTGTCACATTTGTCTACCGTCCGTTATATGTCTGTCACCCTCAGTCATGTGTATTTCACAGTTCTACGTTTTCATCGCAAATAGACTTCTAATTACGTCAACGTCCGTTATATTTCAGTCACAGGTCACAGCCAGCTATGTTGTGATGGATTGTGGGGAGGTGTTGGTAGATGGTGTGTGGGGAGGTGTTGGTAGATGGTGTGTGGGGAGGTGTTGTGAGATGGTGTGTGGGGAGGTGTTGGTAGATGGTGTGTGGGGAGGTGTTGTGAGATGTCGTGTGGGGAGGTGTTGGTAGATGGTGTGTGGGGAGGTGTTGTGAGATGGTGTGGGGAGGTGTTGTGAGATGTCGTGGGGAGGTGTTGGTAGATGGTGTGTGGGGAGGTGTTGTGATATGGTGTGTGGGGAGGTGTTGTGAGATGGTGTGGGGAGGTGTTGGTAGATGGTGTGTGGGGAGGTGTTGTGAGATGGGGTGTGGGGAGGTGTTGTGAGATGGTGTGTGGGGAGGTGTTGTGAGATGTCGTGGGGAGGTGTTGGTAGATGGCGTGTGGGGAGGTGTTGGTAGATGGTGTGTAGGAAGGTGTTGTGAGATGGTGTGGGGAGGTGTTGGTAGATGGTGTGTGGGGAGGTGTTGGTAGATGGCGTGTGGGGAGGTGTTGGTAGATGGTGTGTAGGAAGGTGTTGGTAGATGGTGTGTGGGGAGGTGTTGGTAGATGGTGTGTGGGGAGGTGTTGTGAGATGTCGTGGGGAGGTGTTGCAAGCTGATTAAAGGTGAAACATATTTAAGGATTTGTGTTATAAAAAGCGAACACAAAAATAAAACCGTGAAGTTTGTGAATTCTGTCGTCACAACTAACATCTTATCGCAAGTAGTTCTCCACTGTTTTTATGGCCACATATATTATACGTCTAAAACAACAACAATTGTTTAAATTAACGTCTCAAGTGATGCTAGAGAAACATGCAGTGGTCATATACAAGACTGAATTACCCAGCCAATGACCACTAGGTCTAGGTATAAAAAAACACGAGCGAACCAACAGCCCACCTGTGCTGTAGACGCCTCATTCACCTGCTGGGGAATGATTTATGGGGAATAAGATAACACCAGCATGGATTTGTTTGCATGTGTGTTCGCTCGTCTGCCACCATTGTTAACAGCTGATAGAGTTTGTCTTTATGCTTAATTAGCTATTTTACAACAGCAATGTTGTCCCCACTCGCAGGAGTGGCGACGAAGGAATGCTTTGGGCTGTGACGACAAGCACAACATATTTGCTTTCACTTTGGTGAACTCCAAGTGTTGTGAGATAGACTCTAGATTGTTGGTCCGTGTTTGCTTGGCGTACTTCAAGCGCTGGGTATTCCGTATTAGAGTGTTACATTTTTATTGAATGCTAGACTGTAACAACTGGGGATATGAAAGCTGATTTATTGAGTTGGGCAAGACTGGGCTATGTTTGTCTATTCATGTCAGACTAAGTTATGTTTGTATTTGTCCGACTAGGTTATGTTTGTATTTGTATGTATGTCTATGTCCTAATAGGATATGTTTGTATGTCTATGTCTGATTAGTCTGCTTGTCTGTCGTTATGTCAGAATACCCTGTGTTTGTAATGTCCGACCTGGCTATGTTTGTATGTCGTTTGTTTCTACTTTTGTTACTGTATTCCTGATGAGTCAAACACATATTGTGTCACATTTTTTTTATAGTTCTAAAATTCTGACGGACATATTGTAATAAACATTCAACTCTATCCCCTGCCTACTACTTTAATGATGTCAGTAAAAAAGATGTGCTAAATATTAACTAGACAATTGAAAAATGCGAATTTAAAAATCTTTGAAACATCCACTTTTAACTCTAACCAAACAGAATTCGCTGAACGAAATTAAAACAACTGTGAGTTAATGATGTCGCCTGTATTACACAGACTTGGACCCCGAACTGCGAACACTCCACGTTCCAAATACCTCGAGTTCAGAACATTTCAAGTTCCGAACACCCCGAGCTCCCAATACCTCGAGTTCCGAACACTTTAGTTCCGAACACTTCAACTTCAGAACACCCCGAGTTCCCAACACTTCAAGTTACCAACAGAGTTTAAAACTCTTCAAGTTCCGAACGCTTCGAGTTCCGAACACCCAGATTTCCGAACACCCCGATTTCCGAAACCCTGATTTCCGAACACCCCGAGTTCCGAATCGTACAGTTACCAACTCACTCTCCACTGTACCTGGTGCTAGAGTATCAGAAGAAGAAAGCGTGAGCTCACCTGAGACCCCGTGTAGACCTCGCCCGTAAACTCCTCGCTGGTCCTGTTCATGGACAGCCGCTGTCTGTGTCTGCGCAGCGCCTGCAGACGGGTGATGTTGTGTCGAGATGCAGAGGGCGCCTCGTGTCGTGAGGTCGAGGGCGCCTCCAGACGTAAGTTCGAGGGCGCCTCGAGTCGTGAGGTCGAGGGCGCCTCGAGTCGTGAGGTCGAGGGCGCCTCATGCAGCGGCTGTGAGGGCGACTGTATCCTGCTCTGGACGCCGCCAAAAGGCGTGAACGAGACGGAGTTGGGTATCGTGAAGGTGTAGGCTATCCCAGGATTCTTAGCGTGGTAGAAGATCTAAAGATCACAGAGTTAAGCAAAAGTTAGATCTAAAGATAGCATTATCATAGAAGCCAATATCATTCATATATTGTTTGAGATTTTGTTGCAATTACACACTATAAATGTAATTGTTATTAATATTTTAAAATTGTGTCAATAACGTGAATAATCAAACACCATTGAAAGTTATAATAAACACTAAAATACAAAATCTTGGGCCTATATTATTATTATTTATGGACTTTATAATATTATATATAATAACTAAATGTACAACAATTTACACCTTAGTTTACACTATAATTATACATAGGCCTACAGCAAGCACCTCACTAGTTGGACCATAATTACCTGTACAATCATCGCATTAATGGGACCATAATAACCCGTACAATATCTAATTAATTGGACCATAATTACCTGTACAATAATCGCCTCATTAATTGGACCATAATTACCTGTACAACAATAGCCTCAGTAGTTGGGCCATCAGCATAAATACAAGTCCCTCTGCACCTCGCTGTGTTTTTTTCGTATGTGAACTGTGTGCCCGCCCCTCTGTAGTGGCCAGGTTGGTCCAGTGACCAGTAGCTGTTGACGATTCCCTGGTCACTTTTAGTCTTCACACCTGGTGAAAGAAATTATCTCGGTCACCCATAGGCGTAGCTTGTGGAGCAAATATCTTTTAGAGATGTTATGATGGTTAATTAAATACACATTGTTATCCACAATTTAAGCAGAAATAAATAGGTACAGGTATTTTCATTTGTATGTTTTTATCATATTTTAAAATTTCTTTGGCCACTGTATATTTGCTATGGTATTATAAAAGTTAAATGTATTCTAATTTGAATTTTAAAAAAAATGGACGCCGCTGTTTTTATAGCTAGAACGATTGTTCGTTGTCATGGCGACTTTTTTACAGGCGCAAGCTAGAGTTCAGATTTTTAGTTATTTCAATCAAAAAGTAAATTAAAAAAAACCCACCCTCAATGTTGCCCGTTATAAATGTGGACCCATACACATATCGTGGAACAATACACATATGATGGACCCATACACATATGGTGGACCCATACACATATCGTGGAACAATACACATATCGTAAAATAATACACATATCGTGGACCCATACTGATGACACAACTACCCATGTGACTTATAAACCCTCGGAAATTACCTACACGTAGAAAGGATATTTGCACGCACAGAAAACACACACAGAAGACACACATACAGTAGGAAGACACATAGAAGACACATTCAGTAGGAAAACTCGGAGAAGACACACACGAATGCTGTAAAAAAACTAATTAATGAGTGTGTTCCTTTGTATGTTGGCTCTATTGGACTTCACCAGGTTCGCGTCCAGGTGCCGAGTGACGTCACTTTATTAATGATATGTTGACTTATGCAAATGATTGACGACTTTGACGTGGACTATTTATACAAGAAGGCTTCTTGAGGCAGGTGAGGGGAATAGTTTTCTCCCCTGGTGTAGGGGCAGCCTCTCTAAAATAGTTTTCTCCCCTGATTGAGAGGCAGCCTCTCTAAAATAGTTTTCTCCCCTGATGTAGAGGCAGCCTCTCTAAAATAGTTTTCTCCCCTGATGTAGGAGCAGCCTCTCTAAAATAGTTTTCTCCCCTGATGTAGGAGCAGCCTCTCTAAAATAGTTTTCTCCCCTGATGTAAGGGCAGCCTCTCTAAAATAGTTTTCTCCCCTGATGTAGGAGCAGCCTCTCTAAAATAGTTTTCTCCCCTGTTGTTTTCTCCCTAATAAGTACCCAATCCTTAATAAGTACACAATCTCTAATATGTACCCAATCCTTAAAATGTACACAATCCTTAATATGTACCCAACCCTTAAGGGGTCATCCATAAATGACGTCACACTCGTAGGGGGGAGGGGGTCCGTAATTTTGTGACGATGTGTGATGAAGGGGAGGGGGGGGGGTTCAGATGTTGCGACGTCACATTTTTGCATTATAAAAAAAGTAATGTAAGAAAACGAATTTTAGACGTTATTTCGCATTTTAGATTACTGTTTTAATAAATTGTAATAGTTTAGACAAGATTTTAGAAAAATGTCGATGTTTTAAAAAAAAATTCAACTGCAATTTTGAGGGGGGTTGAAGGTTGAGGTGTGACGTCATTTTAGGGGAGGGGGTCTGGCTTTTTGTGACGACGTGTGACGGAGGGGAGGGGGGGGGAGGTAAAAATTGTCCAAAAAAGCGTGACGTCATTTATGGATGACCCCTAATATGTACCCACTCCTTAATATGTACCCAATCCTCAATATGTACCCAATCCTTAATCGCGAGTAGAGAACTGAATGAGAAAGTTTTACTTTTTTTTTCAATTTTTTAATTTAGCTGGAGCTCTACAAAATCAAAATGAAAAGGAGGAAAAAGAATGCATTATATATGCGTTACATTTCATCTTCCTTCCCACACAGAAGGTGTCTTGTCTAGGACACAGAGCAGCGATTGAAGCTATTAGTCTAGCACCCACCGGCTTTGATCACGGCGAGTTTGCCGATCATGTCCAGGTTCTAATCTCACCAGCTCCAGCCGCCGCGCTAAACCGGATCACGTTTCGAGTTTCTCTTTTTTTTTCGCGCAAAGCGACGCACGCAGTTGAAAAGGTTGATGTGTAATGGAACATGGCGGCGTCTGGTCTTGAAATAATCTCCCACCCCCGGGGCAGAAGACAAACATGCATGTATGATTCAGTTTGTTAAAAGCTGAAGCATTAGGTACGAAGAGAGCCCTCAGACAGGAAAGAAAATAGCACCCTATGTTAAATTACAAAGATGTGTTACGGGGAAATACCAGATTTATTTAAAAAGGGAGGTAAGCCGTGTCTATCAACAAGGGCAGGTAACTGAATAAAAAGTACTTAGTTTTTCGAGTGAGCGTTTTTTACGTCATATTTTAACTACAGTTGGTATATAGATCTATGTCAAGTATGGAAATGATATGGTTTTATTTATGTCAATTATGGCAATAATATGGTTTAACCGCTGTTTTATGCAGCACTTAAGTGAAGCTATAAACATGGATTTAATACCAAGAGGATACATTTCCGTTAAGAGTGGGGTGGGACTTGGTTTGTAGGCGGAGGTAGACGGATGCGATTCACGGTGGATTTTACAAACTTAAAATGTATAACCTACACGTTGAAGTGGGGAAATTAATTAATTGAAGCATGTTTAACTCGTAGAACATTTGTGGAACTAGAGATTTTAGCTTTCAAGTTTTAGAACATTTGTGGGTGTAGAGATTTTAGCTTTCAAGTTTTAGAACATTTGTGGGTTTAGAGATTTTAGCTTTCAAGTTTTAGAACATTTGTGGGTCTAGAGATTTTAGCTTTAAATTTTGAGAATTTTTAGGACCCAAAGAATTGTTTTTACGAAAATAAAAGCAGGTCATAGATAATCAAGAATTAAAACATTATTCCATAGACGCTATGTGTAAACATGGTAGTTATGTGTGTATGAATGTATGCGTGTGTATGCGAGTGATGAAGTTAAACGGTACGGGGAAACAAACATAATCCATACAGTTCTGTAATGTAGCACCTGCAGCCCTCGATAGAGTATCAACACACTCGTGTTATTTCTTTGTCCAAGTTCCCTGCGTACATTAGGTGCATATCATTTGTGATCAGCCATCATTTGCTGCTGGGGTGGGGGAAGGGGGGGGGGGGGGTCGTGGGGTGAGGCACTCTCTTGTATCAAACCAACCAGCTATTTCATTTCACGTGCGCTGTGGCGCTAGTTGTGTTTACGTTGACAAAAGGTGAGAATTACGTAATGTAAGATTGCGAAATGAGAGTACTCGAAGCACATGATTAGGGAAGTACTGGGTGCACATTACTAGACAGACGCATCGGAGAGAGATGTACAGTCTAATGATCATAAGAGTCTCAAATCATAAGTCAAATCATAGAAGTCACAATTCTCAAAGTCACTTTTTCGAACCTGGCGATTCATGTGGCAGATGCAGTAGAGTGCATATGTTTCTTTGACCTCGGCATTGGAAGGGATAGTCCTAGCATTAACGGTAATAACGTCACAATTCAAATAATAAAAGTCGTAATAAAAGTCATAAGTCAGCATGCATTTTATAGAGAGGGTTTCTTTCATACAATCTTTCGTAGAGGAAGGCGTACTTGAAATTTCCACTGGTTAAAGTATATATTTTATATATAAATTATACATTTCGTGCTGATGGGGTGGGAGGAAGGGCCGCTGTGCATGCCCCCCCCCCCCCAGGGGTGGGGGCGACACACCGAAAAAAGAGATGTCTTCTTCTTCGTTCTTAATTTTTAGTGTTGGAAGGGATCGAGCCTTTTCTGCCAGAGGGTTTGAACTCGAGACTTTTTCGAATTTATCAACCATGAGCTTTTGCCGAAGAGATGTCTGAAAGAAACTGATCAGCAGCCAACTATGAGTCACCATAAACCTGAGCTTTATTTTGTCAAATTGTCTAACTCCCCCCTCTCTCCCCCCCCCCCCCCCCATGTAACAGATCTGGAGATCTCATCCGGAATCTTGTCTTACACGTGACCATTGCAGTCACGTGACCATTGCAGTCACGTGACCATCTGCGGTCACGTGACATTCTGCAGACGGCGTTAAACCTGGAAACATGATCCTCACATGCAGGAAAACATTTTTGCTGTTTTTGTACGTCGTTAAAATGTCGCGGAGTTTGGGTTTCATTTGACAAGATTTTTAAGCTCCTTAACAATGTCGTGTGATCAGGTGCATTAAATACGTCAGTCCTACCAACATCTGACCAGCATGAACTTACTTAACTTGTTATAATTCTGTTCATACAAGATTTCAATTAAGTCAGATAAGTCATCTCGGGTTAGGGTCTAAATTTGTAACTCAATTTTAACCTATTTCTAATGGAGCCGTTTTATTCAATTTCCAGATAAGTTTATCTTCGATGACAAGGCAGGAATATATAATTTTCAATCAAATTTGATATTGAATTTGTCATTAAAATACAACCCATATTCAATATTAAAAGGGGAGATAACTAGGTGGTAGATGACAGGACTGATAAGGTGATCTCGGCCTCACGTTAAATGTTTACAAATGTTATTTATTTTATAAGAAAATATTGACGACTTTAAGTTGAATAGAAATCAAGCAAACTTTGAAAAGTCTTGTGGGATGTCGACTCAAGAACGGTCGGCTAGAAAATACTAAATATAGAAGGCATTGTTTGTAAATGTTACGTATCGATTAGCTGTTTATAAAATTGGAATACAATGAAGTGGAAAATAAAACAAGCATCATAAACGTTATATAGGTAATACCTGCGTTTATTTTTATTTAATTTTTAGAACATTATAAAAAGTTTATTATTACAACGTTGTATACTCGTTTTGTTAAAATACAAGATCTATGTAAAACACTATTTAAACTTTTAAAATCTAGACTCAATTTTTATTGCAATAATTCCGTAATAATTCTTGATTTTTTAGAGAGGGGGTGGGGGTGGGGGGTGGGGGGTATTATGTGACCTTCAGACACAAGAGGTAGCAAAACTATACATTCGTCTGGAGGTGGGGTGGTGTCACATATCAGACATCAGGTATTTCACTTCTGACAGTCTGACGGTAAAATAAAAACACCCTCAGCCTGTCATGTAAACGACAGCTTTCACTGGTGAGTAAAAAAGCCACTGACCAATAAAAAGCCACTGACCAATAAAAAAGCCACAATAAAAAAGCCACTGACCAATAAAAAAGCCACTGACCAATAAAAAGCCACCGACCAATAAAAAAAAGCCACTGACCAATATAATTCCTGCTCTCCTGAAACTCTGTGATGTTGATGTTGCATGCCGGGTAGGGAATCTCCACCACGGGGTTGTACGAGCCTTCCGTCATGACCGTGACGGTAAACAGACCGGAAATACGTCGGCACGTCTTTGGGTGACGTCGGCATTCGTCACATGCGTCATGCTGCTGGGCTAGTCCTATCTGCAGTATCTGTAGAGTGGAGATATTAGATAATCTATAGAGTGGAGATATTAGATAATTATCTGTAGAATGGAGATATAAGATAATTCTCTGTAGAGTGGAGATATTAGATAATCTATAGAGTGGAGATATTAGATAATAATCTGTAGAGGGGAGATATTAGATAATCTGTAGAGTGGAGATATTAGATAATCTGTAGAGGGGAGATATTAGATAATCTGTAGAGGGGAGATATTAGATAATCTGTAGAGGGGAGATATTAGATAATAATCTGTAGAGAGGAGATATTAGATACTAATCTTTTAAGGGGAGATATTAGATAATAATCTGTAGAGAGGGGATATTAGATACTAATCTTTTAAAGGGAGATATTAGATAATAATCTGTAGAGAGGGGATATTAGATACTAATCTTTTAAGGGGAGATATTAGATAATAATCTGTAGAGAGGAGATATTAGATAATAATCTGTAGAGTGGAGATATTAGATAATAATCTGTAGAGAGGGGATATTAGATAATCTGTAGAGAGGGGATATTAGATAATCTGTAGAGAGGAGATATTAGATTACATTTTCATTCTCTGAAGACAGCCGGACAAAATATATTCGTTACCAAAATTAACGTTTAATTTTTTGTATGCACTACCACCCCATCCCTTTTTGTTATATAATATGTGTATGATCAATATATTAGTACATTATTAGGCACACTACCAGCATTGGGGAGGGGAGGGAAAATATAAGTAATCTACGTCTTTAATTAATTAGCGACACCACTAATTAATTTGCAAATTGGCCTTTCTAAATATCCTGATTTGAGATCTACAATCGCAACGTATTCAATAAAGTTTACAAGAGCCGTAAGTTTAAGAGTGACCATGTTAGGTCGGGGATTAGCAGCACTAAACGCCCCTTTTGTTTTCTCATACAACATCAACGACAGCAACTAGCAAAAATATTCAGTCTAGGTCGGTCATTTTAATGCAGTCAATGCATGTTTGCTGACGCTGCATGTCAAGGGAGTCTAGCCAGGGTCACTTTTTGGGACGTTCGTACTTGGAAACTTCATAAAACAGGGTTCAACAGTGATGTTCTCTATATAAATACTATATTTTTTGCTGTATTTTTTACGTTTGTCCAATGTTTAATTCAAACACGACAGAACAAACACAACCCGGGTGCTACACAGGGAGACTAGACTTTACAAATAAGACAAGACTCCTGGCAAATTGTCACTGAAAGGTCAAATCTATTGTTAAACATCCCAGTCTGCGCAGATAACATCATAATATCTCCGCTTAGATATGGAATTACAATCTGGCATTTGACGCTGGGTACGACATAGGTGATAACTCGCCGAGTGGCAAACACCTCGGGACTATTTGTGTTTTGCTTGACATGGCACCGCAGTTTTCTCCCCTACTTCAGAAGGTGTTGTCCCCCCTACTTCAGTAGGTGTTGTCCCGGCCGGCGGGATGAATCGTAAAACAGATAAGTGCTACAATGGTGGAGATTTCATGGGCGATACGCTGACGCCGCTGTAGACACTGTAGATTTACGCGCATGCGCGGAGTTGGTGCTGTGCCAGGTGCCCTGCCCAAAGCAGACGACAAAAGATTTTTTGAGGTCAGCTGAGGTTTGCCTTCACGAAACAAAAGAATTTCGAAAACAAATTGTTGCGAACTTTTGTAAGAAACACCAGTAAATACATCACGTCTGAACTCAAACAGTTGACATTTATTGTTAATTGGAATGAAATTTATAACATAAAAAATTCAGACACAAAACGAGACCAATTTTGCTTAGATTTGAGTATATTGTTCTTAAAATACATTTTTAAGAAATCAATCATAAATTCTAGAACATAGTTGTTGATGAAAGTGCATGCTTGAAACATACTTTACATTCCAGTTTACTTATCTAACCGATTTATTTCTAACTGCAGGTATTTTACATGTAACATTAGTATTGACTAGAGAAGAATTTACAATGACTTAAGTAGCTAATTATGATGAGGCTGTGATGGGGTTGGGGTGAGGTTGGAGTGAGGTTGAAGTGGCGTTAGGTTAAGGTTGTGGTGAGGTTGGAGTGGGGTTGGGGTAAGGTTGGGGTGAGGTTGGGGTGGGTTGGGGTGATGTTGAAGTGGCGTTAGGTTAAGGTTGCGGTGAGGTTGGAGTGGGGTTTGGGTAAGGTTGGGGTGAGGTTGTGTTGAGGTTGGAGTGAGGTTGAAGTGGCGTTAGGTTAAGGTTGCGGTGAGGTTGGAGTGGGGTTGAAGTGGCGTTAGGTTAAGGTGCGGTGAGGTTGGAGTGGGGTTGGGGTGGGTTGGGGTGAGGTTGGGGTGGGTTGGGGTGGGTTGGGGTTATGTTGAAGTGGCGTTAGGTTAAGGTTGCGGTGAGGTTGGAGTGGGGTTGGAGTAAGGTTGGGGTGAGGTTTGGGTAAGGTTGGGGTGGGTTGGGGTGGGTTGGGGTTATGTTGAAGTGGCGTTAGGTTAAGGTTGTGGTGAGGTTGGAGTGAGGTTGAAGTGGCGTTAGGTTAAGGTTGTGGTGAGGTTGGAGTGGGGTTGGGGTAAGGTTGGGGTGGATTTGGGGTGAGGTTGAGGTAGGGTTGAGACCTTTGTTCAAAATATAGGCTCCAGAAATATTTCAGATTTTTATGAAGACAAATAAAAGCATGAAGAAACAAAACCCAGATGTAAGCGATACAACCCTGCCATCTCTTCACACACTTAAAAACTTGGACCTCACTAGTGCACCGGGATATTTAAACCGGGGTGAGATTAAAAAGCAGCACCGTCGCATGGATGAATTTAACTTCATGTAATACTGTAATACTCCGGTGGCAATTTAATAGCTAGAAATTCCCCACTTCACCCAAAATGAACGTCTGAAATATTTTCCAGATTAAAAATGGGTGAAATTCTTTTCTGAATGTGTCGTTCCTCACGTTGGTTGGGGAGTTTGGAGTAATAAAAGAATGTGTTATGTTGTAAGCTAAATCCCCGGATGTATTTTGTCTAAGTTTAGTATAAGTCCCCGGCTGAAAACATCTTAATCCACCAGTTACCCAGTAAGGGCGAGCTTGCAATGTTTCGTCGTTACGTTCGGTAACTCTCGGTGACACGATATCTCACTTGGCGAGTTGCGCCGCTTGAAATTTGAGGACACGGGACTATCTGGCCGGCAGGACTAAATATACGGCGTGAATTGTTCTCGTACGAATAGTTAAACCAGTCCACTTTACGGCCGTATCACTTCCAATTGCACTTTTAGAAATATTTTTTAAACTACGATGCGTCGTTTTTTTAAAAATTATTTTCAGTATACATTTTGTTCCTGAGATTCCCCCTTTAAATACAAGAGGTAAGCTCCGGAACAAAATTAAAAAAAAATACTTGACAGGGAACAACTATTTCTCTATAGCTATATTTTAAAGGAACATCAACATAAATATGTGTTTCATTTTTTAAAAATTGGTGGCGGAATTTTGGTAACTATGACAACGGCGGCCATGGTGAAAAATTGCATGATTTCCAAATTTCATAAAGTAACAAACTTTAAGCCTAATGAAGTATTAATTCATAATATTATAACATCGATTGAGAAACTCAGCTCTAAATTTTAAGAGTGTATCTTCAAACTAATTTATTAAACAATTTCAAAACAGCAAAATTCGGAGTGTTAAATTAATAAAAGTTAGTGTTTTAATTGGAGTTTTGATAAGTCATCCACAGAAAATACCGTTGCGTCTGAGAGATTTTTAGCAGAGCCTGATGATGAAATTAAAATGATTAATAATTAACGATTTATCTAGGTAAAAAAGACCAAACTATTGCGTGTATTAGTCAGGCAATGACCGAGTATCAAGCACACCCTTAAAGTACCAAGATCACCCATAATCAGCAAATTAACATCAATCAGACCCCAACAAGCATATCAAATATGTATCAAGTATACCACATGATTTTCAAACACACCCCACAAGTACACCACACGACTTTCAAACACACCCCACAAGTACCCACACGACTGTCACACACACCTCACAAGTACCCACACGACTTTCACACCCCCCCACAAGTACACCACACGACTTTCACACCACTCAAGCACCCACACGACTTTCACACACACCCCACAAGTACCCACACGACTTTCAAACACACCCCACAAGTACCGAAACGACTTTCAAACACACCCCACAAGTACCGAAACGACTTTCAAACACACCCCACAAGTAACGAAACGACTTTCAAACACACCCCACAAGTAACGAAACGACTTTCACATACACACACCACAAGTACCCACGCGACTTTCACACACACCCCATAAGTACCCACACGACTTTCACACATACCCCACAAGTACCCACACGACTTTCACACACACCCCATAAGTACCCACACGACTTTCACACATACCCCACAAGTACCCACACGACTTTCACACACACCCCACAAGTATCCACGCGACTTTCAAAACACACGTACCCAAACAAACCTAGCATGCACACAACACTGTCACATGACCTGTATCACGTGACCGCGAGCACTGACAGCGGGCGCGAGCTAGAAGAAAAACCGTTAAAATTTTAACTACCCTCATGGCAGACTCTCTACATTATCAAACGTTAATGAGGGTTAGATATTCTCATGACCTAATTACCCCCCCCCTACCTTCTACAATAAATGTTTCCCCTTAACGAATCGCCTTAGCTAGTCGAATTTCAGGTTTTACTAAGTAGCTAAACATGTAGTGGGGGGGGGGGGGGGAATAAAATGACTGCAGTGTGTGGTGTTCGGTAAGTCTTTTGTCAACAGTTTGTTTAGCTGCCATATGCAAGTCATGACAAAAACACTGAACGCTATTCGCAGGTGGACTGGTGGTCTTCATAGTGTGGGTCATCTCCATGAAACCAGAGATGCTAGTTTGAGACTTGTCTGTATATAAAGCAGTATTTAGATAAGATTCCCACTAACCAGAACTGCTAGGCGGAGACGTATATATCTATAAGCCAGTATTTAGACAAGACTCGCTAGCCAGAGCTACTAGGTGGAGATGTGGAGGTATATAAGCCAGTATTTAGACTAGACTCTCACTAGCCAAAGCTGCTGGTCGGAGACGTCTGAATAAAAGCCAGCATTTAGACTCTCACTAGCCATATCTGCTAGGCGGAGATATGTGTGTATCTAAGGCAGTATTAAGAAAAACTCTATCCAGAACTGCTAGTCAGAGAATTGAGGTTTTACTACATTCACATTTTTAACATTTAAAAGCAGTCGAATCGTACCGTTACAATTCTGTAACATAACGTGTGACATCTGTCAATTTGGGAGTCCCCCATAATACTCCCCCCAACCCACCCCTGTAACGCAACTATCCTCTATGTTCAATTCATTGAGAAGAAAAATTCTATGCAAACATGTGAAATAAAACGCGGAAGAGGTTGGAGTGAAACACGCAAGTGAGAATGTAAAGCTAATATTGACCGGCTCCTGTTTAGTGATATTATTTTATACTGCTAGCAACTGTTTGAGCAAACAGCGCATGCGCCGGCAAGTGTTACATGCATATGTTGAAGAAACGTTTGATGCGATTCGTCCCTGTTGTTTCGACACAGGTGAAACTAGGCAGATAGATTGAGATAGACCTAACTATATAAACGGCTCCAGTTTACTATATCGGGAGCAGAGGTAAGGGAGGACTGAGATAGTAGACGATATATATATATATATATATATATATATATATATATATATATATATATATATATATATATATATATATATATATATATATATATATATATATATATATATATATATATATATATATATATATATCTATCCAGGCATCTCTTGGGGGGGGGGGGGGGGGGGGGTTCAGCCTCCGAAGAAAGTCTACCGCCCCCCCCCCCCGAACGAAATGGAATTTATATAGAAAATATATACTTTTAACAGTGTTCGCACCCCATCTCCCCCCGGAAAAAAAGTCCGGCAGAAACACTGATCAGGACAGTTCCCCCTTTAGATTATCTCTACCGCCCACAAAACTGCATAAGAACATTACTCCCCCCCCCCCAAGTCGATGAGTACAAATTGACCCCAAATCCTGACAAAACTTTACCCCAAAAGTAAATCGACATGTTTCTAAAATTCTATAGAATGTCGTGTTTTTAACATGACCGATACCACGTTAATAAGTTTCTCCGTAATGGGATAACTACCATGGTGTGTGTGTGTGTTTGTGTGTGTGTGTGTGGGGGGGGGGGGGGTAATTCGCAAGAAGGACGTAATGACAGGCGGAAGAGCTGTGGAGTCATATTCCAGATCCATATATATATATATATATATATATATATATATATATATATATATATATATATATATATATATATATATATATATATATATATATATATAAAGTACCATTTCGATCTTCATGGGACAGGTGAAGTAGAGTTCACCTGTTTCAGTGAACATGGCATATGAAGGGATAGTGTGGTCAGTATACACACAAATATTTGTGTGTGTCTGTGTTTTCCAAAATGGTATGTCCTCTTGATTCATCCATACTGAGAACGAGAAGAACCACGTTACAGTGTACAAGTCACGTGATAACAGACATGAGAGTACCACCGACACTGGATTGTTTGAATTGACATGTTTATGGGAAAAACCTGAACGGGAATTTCATTTGATGTGTGACGTCACACCGCATGTTGGGGTGTTCCCGTTGACGAGTTTTGACGACATCAAAACGTCCCTAAGAAATACGACCCGAGAAAATTGAACACCTTCAAAACGAAAGTAGAAGTTTATTGGTGAGTGGGGGCATGGAATCAATTCAACCGGCGAGTAAACAGATACACATCAAGGCGCTTTGAAGACAATCAACAAACAGAATCAAGTGGGGTAAGTTTAGATAACGGGCAAAAGAAGAATGTTATGTTTTTGAAAATCCAAGCCTTACAAGAATGTTACAATTTTGAATTCTGCTTTGTTTTTTTAATGTGCACATTTTCTAAATAAAAAAAAATTCTTCTTTATTTAAACGGTCTTTGTATAGTAGGTATATTCAGAGGCGTAGCGAGGGGGGCTGGGGGTGCGGACCGCACCGGGTGACACCCTTTAGGGGGTGACACCAAGGCAAAAAATAGAAAAATATATAGAGAAAAACTTGAGGGGGGGGGGTGCTAATCGAAAGTTTGAAGGGGGGGGGGGGGTGCAAATCGAAAATTTTTGAAAGTTTGTCAACGGGAAGGGTCGCTACGCCTCTGGGGGATGACACCATTAAGTGCCGCACCGGGTGACACCCGACCTCGCTACGCCACTGGGTATATTTTTAAACGAAACAACAATTTAAAAAAAAAATTTAGCTTGATAAGTCAAGGCCTGCTTGAGTGTTATTTTTAGCTTACGTCACGAGCAATAAGCTCAGCGTCAAGTCGGAAAAGTTCGGGCGTTGTCGGTAAATTTCGGCACTTGACAGATATCCTTCTTGAGACTTGTTGAAATAAACAATATTTGGCCGAAGTATTTTTTAACTAACTTTAATGAGTAAACTATATAACGTGTAGTAACCCCTACGAGAAGTTGTTTATGTCAAAACTACGGACTGCCTGTGGTCTCTAAAACCTGTTCATCCTGTTTTATCTGTGTGTAATAAGGTCGACATGCTAAATAAGAAAGTCGTTCGGTCTCTTAATACAACAGTTGACCAAGGACTTTTAAATACCAGACACCACCCTTGACCTTGGTCTCCCAAAGCCCAATGTCTTGAAGAACAGACACCATCATTCAGTTTTATTTAAAATAGGTCCACCCTACTTAGGCAACCTTTACGACATTGTCATTATATAATTTTAGTCTCTTTTATCAGTAGTGCACTACAATGTCAGTATTTAATTCGAGTCGCCTTAATCAGTAATGTACTACGATGTCAGTATTTAATTCGAGTCGCCTTAATCAGTAATGTACTACGATGTCAGTATTTAATTCGAGTCGCCTTAATCAGTAATGTACTACAATGTCAGTATTTAATTACAGTTCCTTTTATAAGTAGTGTACTATGTTGTCAGTAGTTAATACGAAACTAACATAATTACTCGCTAATAAAAGCCACAAATAGCCTGTCTAATTTATCCTTTTATTAATATGCAACAGCCAAAGTAATAACCGTATTAAGGCGAGTCTGTTCAATATATCATATTAATTAACAGACACGGCTTAGAGATAAGCCGATCAGCAATGTGGAATAATTAATTGCCACTTAGATATGTAGTTTAATTAGCCCCGAGCTGATTAAAACTTTCAATTGCTGGCTAAGACGAACCCAGGGAAGATGGTATCGCGTCAAGTGCCTTGGAACGTTGGTAATGGGAAGGTCAAGGTCGCCTGGAAGAGTTGGCATGGTCGAGTGACCTAGTGATTTCATGGATGTTCTTATGGTGGAATGGTCACGTGACCAGCTAGCGCGGTGATTGTTTGTATTCTTATATATGTGTGTTTATGTGTGTGTGCTTATGTATGTGTGCAAAATAGTGTATCTCTGTGTATACGTATAATATCTGTATTTTGTGTTGCTTGTGTATGTGCGTGTGTGCTTGTGCGTATAGGTGTGAGTCTATATGTGTATGTGTATTTGTGTTGTTTATGATTGAATCTGTGTATATTCTTGTATATATGTATGTCTGTATGTGCATGTGTATATTCATTCTTTTGCATGGACAACTGTAGATGTAAGTTTTGGCCCTATGTTGTATGAAGATTACATATCCAAATTTTTGTTGAAACATTGTAAAGTAACGTAGATGTCGTTCTAATAACTAGGACGCAACATTGAACTGATCTATTATTGATAGAGTGTTAACTAATAATTCATCTACCTATCTCTAGCTCAGCACATTATATTTTTCTCTATTTGCATTCAACATGGGACATAACTGTAACCATTTGAACCCACACGACAGAAAACAACGCAGCCTAAACAACAAATTATTGTTTTAGTCATCACTAAAATGACATCGGAACTCAAGTAAAGTTCGGTAGGTTATTGCATCTAATTAATAGTCTATCGTCGTTTATGAAAATTATGGTGCGCTGTACAAGATATATAAAAATTTAGTATGCAGGTACTGAATCGTCTTAAGACTATTATTAACCTCTCTCGATAAATCGTAACAAGCTATGTTTGTGGGATTTGTTTTTAATTATGTAAAATTTAAATTCAGTTGAGATATTTTAAATAGTAGGTATATTTTAATGGCACCTTTCTTGTGTAAAATTGAAATTCAGTTGAATTAAATATTTAAAAAGGAGGTTTATCTTAATGACATCCCCTTAAGTAAAATTGAAATGAGTTGAAATATTTTAAAAAGTAGGTTTATCTAAATGACACCTCCCCTTCCACAGTTCCGCCCACGATAAGATCATGTAAACAATGTCCTTGAAGTACCATCACAGATATGGTCAGTAGGGGCGGACAACTCTGACACCAAACTCCAAGATATAACTTCCCGTGCATGCATAATTTCAAACTAATCAAATTAATAAAAGTTTAATTACGCTTATATATAATGTTAAATGTCAATGCTATACAGATCAGCAAAAATAAAGTGTAATTAAATATTGGAAGAGATGCATTTAATTAATGTCTCGAACGACCCTGAACCCGCGGGTCGTTGTGGTAAATTGTGTGAGGTCTACACGTCGACAGACAGACAGACCGACAGACAGACAGACACACACACACACAAAGGGCGGTAATCATAGCTCCTTCTTTTACCGGGGTTACGTCAAGAGATCAAAACTAATATGAATACATGTAGTTGAAGAATACAAATTATAGTTTTGTTTTTAATTCAGGCATGTTTTTAATACGCGAACTAAAATTTGCTTTAAAAAAAGATTAAAGCGCATTTTACTGTTTTTAACTAAGTAAGATTCTAGTGGCCGACCAAAACATCCTAGTTTAATTAATTTTACAACCGCCCGAAAAGGAGTTGGGAGGGGATGGGGGGGGGGGGGGAGGGTGTTCACGGTTTTTCCAACCATTATCCTCCTAAGCTAATCAGACTTTTAAAAAAGTAGTTAAAAGCACTTTTACAAGTGACGTTACAGCTTCATGCATAGAAGTAAAGTTAAAGTACAATTACATTTATAGAAGTATTTAAAAGATAGTTTTCGATATTATGTCTACTACACAAGAAAACGTATATACAAAGTATTGTTACAACATGCTTAAAAACATCTTTAGTTCTGAGTTTCCACGATTTTAAAAAACATCATCCACATTAAATTTAACCCTTTCCCCTATGGAAGCTTCATTTGATTTTCTCCCCTGCCAGCCGTCCCTCGTTGACAGAAGTCCATGCGGCACCACGTCACGGCACCACGTCACGGCACCACGTCACAGCACGGCACCTGCTTTTATACGTCACAGACAGACCATTCCTCCGTGCCTGACCGACAGATAAAAGACACGATTCCTTGAGCTATCACTCGACTAGTTCTAGACTTTTGACCCGCATCCGTTTTTTAGCAAGGAAAAACTCGTAGATAAATGCAGCATTTTATAAAAGGTTTACATTAATGTTTCAAAGATTGTTCAGAAATACGGTGTTATCTATAACAGATTGTGTGTTATATACCATTGTTATATACCATTGAAATGAAAAGAAACGATATGCTTAGTGAAATATTTTATACTCGTTTCAATCGACGCCTTGGTCTCTCTTTGTAAAACCCCCATTCCCATACTAGCTGAACAACCCCCATTCCCATACTAGCTGAACAACCCCCATTTCCATACTAGCTGGACGACCCCCATACTGAATGGACTACGCTTGGTCCCGCTTTGTGAAACCCCCATTCCCAAACTAGCTGAACGACCCCCATACCGAATGGACGACCCCCGTGCCCATACCATCTAGACGACCCCCTCCCCCCTCGCTATTCCCATACCTCCTGAAAACTACATCGTCATCTTGGTGCTGCTCCTATCATTGTCAAATTGGAAAAAAATCTTGCTTAAATTAACCGCATGTTTGTGTGAATAATCAAACCACAGCTTACAGACGGGATCTGAACAACTAGCTACCCGACCATGTTCTTTCCAATAGTCCGTTCCCACGACAATACAAATCCACTTTCCCGACGATCCAATCAATAAATTTTAATCTTTGTCAGACATGTATGTATTGGCCTACAGGTTTTAGATTATCGAAATCACATTCGATTCGTAATGCAAATTACCATTGCCTAACCGCAGTCCATTTTCAAATCTGCTGCCTTTCGATACCCGTAGCGTTCCTTTGAAAGCTTGAAAAGCACGGTACAAAAATCTTTTTACAGCTTCATACCGACGTAACCCAACGGTATAAATAGGATAAAAACTCTAAAAAACAGGATACATTCCAATAGACAGCCAATGACAGGCCCCTTTTAATAACTGGTTCGGGAATTCAAACTGTATTTATAGCAACTAACTAGAGGGAAGTCAACAGTGGTGTGGGGTAGAAATATGTTGGGACATTTTTCTGTCTCTTCCTTACCACAGTGGTAATTTAACATGTCTCTACAGTTATGGTGGTTTAACATCTTTACAGCTATGGTGGTTTAACATCTTTACAGCTATGGTGGTTAAACATGTCTCTACAGCTATGGTGGTTTAACATGTCTTTACAGCTATGGTGGTTTAACATGTCTTTACAACTATGGTGGTTTAACATGTCTTTACAGCTATGGTGGTTTAACATGTCTCTACAGCTATGGTGGTTTAACATCTTTACAGCTATGGTGGTTTAACATGTCTTTACAGCTATGGTGGTTTAACATGTCTGTCTTTACAGCTATGGTGGTTTAACATGTCTGTCTTTACAGCTATGGTGGTTTAACATGTCTGTCTTTACAGCTATGGTGGTTTAACATGTCTGTCTTTACAGCTATGGTGGTTTAACATGTCTGTCTTTACAGCTATGGTGGTTAAACATGTCTTTACAGCTATGGTGGTTTAACATGTCTGTCTTTACAGCTATGGTGGTTAAACATGTCTTTACAGCTATGGTGGTTTAACATGTCTGTCTTTACAGCTATGGTGGTTAAACATGTCTTTACAGCTATGGTGGTTTAACATCTTTACAGCTATGGTGGTTTAATGTGTCTGTCTTTACAGCTATGGTGGTTGAACATGTCTTTACAGCTATGATGGTTTAACATGTCTCTACAGTTATAGTGGTTTAACATATCTTTACAGCTATGGTGGTTTAACATGTCTTTACAGCTATGGTGGTTTAACATCTCTCTACGTCTACAGCTATGGTGGTTTAACTTGTCTTTACAGCTATAGTGGTTTAACATGTCATTCTAACAGTTAGTTAATCTACAATGACAGAATGTGTTTACTCTAATCCTATAACAAGTGTACACTTCTTAGAAATTAATAGTTTTTGTAAACCCAATTAACCAATAACAACATAGAATGCGGATACATTTCAAATTGATTCTAAATAGTTTAAAAAAAAAACTCTCATAGGGGTTACTGCACTACGCTATATCTATATCTGTATATCTGTGCATCTGTATTAATTGACCCAAGATTCGAGAATGTTTACACCAGAAACTAGCATTGTATCGTTGAACTAACTCCACTATAAAAACCAAGATAAAAATCTGTTCTTCAGTGTTTGTAGAGATAAGACAAAATATCAAACGAGATCAAGAACCAAACACAGAGAGAAACAAACTAACCCCCACACAAAGGACTGGAACAACAGATACAATCGCGGTTTAAACCACTCGCGAATCGCTCGCGTTTTAATTGAGTTATAAACTGGTATACAGGCATAGCACGAAAGGTATGTTGTAACGATTCACCGTTGTAATGGCACCTACCTGGAGTATGGCGAATAGTCCCAGGACGAGGCAGCGATCCATGGCGAGCTGATCTAGCGCTGGGTTGTTGTGGTTGTGTAGGGCTGGCTGGTGGTGGCCCAGTGCTGGCGTCGTCTGCTGGCTCAGTGGGGCGTTACGTCACGCTCACCGCTGGTGTGACCAGAGTCGTGGTTCATGCTGGGATTAGAGGGGTGGTGGGGGGATGTGGGGGTGGTGGTGGAGATAGTGGGGGATGTGTGGGATGGTGGGGTAATGTGTGGATAATATGAGAGGTAGAGGGGGATGTAGTGGGGAATGTGTGGGGTGGTGGGGGATGTGTAGGGCAGTGGGAGAAACAGTGGGTAATATATTGGGTAGTGGTGGAATGTGTGGAGTGATGGGGGTGGGTGGGGGAATGTGTGGAGTGGTCGGGGTGGGTGGGGGAATATGTGTGGGGATTGTAGGGAATATGTAAGGTGATGGAGAATGTGGAATAGTGTGGGAAATGAGAATGTGTGGGGTGGTGGGGGAATGTGTGGGATATTATGTAAGTGTGTGTCGTGGAATGGGAATGTTTTGATGGGGTAAATAGGAGGGAATGTGTTTGTTAGTGTCGGAATGTGTATTTTAGTTTTGAAATGTGTATGTTAGTGTTGGAATGTGTATGTTAGTGTTGGAATGTGTAAGTTCAAGTGGATGTGGAAATATTAGGGTGAGTACTAAAGGACTGTGTGGGGGAGGAACAAATATGGAGGCGGACTTAGTAATCTACAGCTTTTCAGTATCCCACACACACTTACTACAACAAAAAGGTTTACAAGAACAATGGCCTACCCTCCACTTAGGAAGATCATACTTCTAAGCAGACGAAAATAATAATACGCATAAAATTAGAGACAAGTCCTCCCAATTACAAAGGCGAGGAAATGACAGCTAGCTATCAATTAGGCCAAGAGATTTATTTTCGGATTTGTTTAACGTTCCATTCGTCTGGAGCAAATGTACGTAAACTACCGTCGCGCCGCCTACATAGAGTAGGGCCCCTTGATTCAATGCGTAACATCGACGCAACAAAGTCCGATCACTCCGACCTACCGGTGGTTGGAGTGATCTCCCCCGCCCAACACATCTAGCTGCTGCTAACTCTATGTACTCTACCATTCAAGCTGGTTTTTGAAAGCCGACTTAATGCGGACCGCCGTGTAAATCTTCTCGCCACGAATTTGTTCACTTTTTGTGCCACTTATTGACACACACGAGCAACTTTGGGAAAGATCACATTTTTTTTTAAATTCGATTTTTTCCCCCCAGTCAAACAAGTTATAAAAAACGAGAAGGCACAAATTGGTTGAAAAAAAATGTCAGTGGTAAATTTGGAGGAGACTTGTCACATTTTAACTACAGGTGTGAATATCAGTGGTTCTCAGGTTGGGTACCCGGTGTACATCTGATTGCGCTATGTTGTTATTCGTTAAAAATTATTCAATGTCAGAATGATGTAGATGATCCAACGAGAGCTCAAAAATAAGAAATTTTTAAATTCACTGCAAATAACGTTTATATCAATAGACCATTACACTTTATATTCACTACATGTTCACCATCACTCACAACACTTTGACTCGGAATTCACGGCCTATAGAGCATTACATGTTGACACGTAATACTCAATTGTGTTGGATTAAATCACGTACACCATTACAATAAAGAACGAAGAAAAAAGACGGCCACAATTTGTTACCAAATAGATGTCCGCATTTTAATAAAATAAATTTCCGCAATCACATCACTTCAGAGTTAAGAGTAAAACGCGTCTTAGAAATGTATTAGAAACAAGTACAAAGCCTTATATAACCCAACCATTGAGAAATGTTGCGAATGTAATAAAATCAAATGTCATATAACATGTCTTTTATCTTACTCCTACCTCATATAATTTATAAACAAAACAACGAGACTGTAAACCACCTCTGCGCTTTCATACATATGCCAATAAAACGTGCATGATGATCCTCAATGGATTCTTTCTACCTGAAACCAAAGACAGCTCACCAATCAAATTACAAGACCACAAGTCACCAACCGTGGAAACAAACTAACTGCCGCACCCATAACGACAACTACACTCGTTTCCCAAGTGTTTTGCTGTAACGGTCGCCCTAGTGACATATGACTACTTCACAGAGATGAGTAAATTACTAATTCAGGCATTTCATACGCATCAAGATACATAAATTTGAATTCCTTATTTCCCATGTAAAGGCATTTGTTTTACGAAAATACCGTAAGTCCTGCATATGAAATATCTAGAAGTCGAAAGCCTTGCTGCGACTTCCGGTTTATTTATACAAATTAATTATTTATCTTCCTAATTATTTACATTGTTACACGATTTAAACAGTTAAAATATTTTCATATTTAAATTAATTAGTTTTTTTTCACGTTTATTTTTAATAAAACTTATGTTTCCAAAAAAAAAAAGTTACCCAGGATCCCCCACCCATGTTAGGGGCTTACGTGTCCACATTAGTGCAAATAGTATATGGAATGTGGGTGTTGGATTACTGCACCACCCTCGGTAGGACGCTTGTCTCATTGGATGTTACATAAATAGACAGAATACGGTGGTCTTATGTTACATACACCGATGTAATACGGTGATCTTATGTTACATACACCGATGTAATACGGTGATCGTATATTACGTAAATAGATAGAATACGGTGATTTCATGTTAGATAAATACATATGTTACGGTGATTGTATGTTACATAATCCAGTGTTAAGCAGATATAATCCGGTTCAATCTTATTATGCACGTCTGAAGTAACTCCAACAAAGTGATACCATACACTTTTTTTTTAACGAAACAATTGCTAAACAAATATTTTTTCTTTTTCTAATTTGTTTAAATCAGCAAGAATTTTTTTTTTTTTTGCAGAACGTGATTTTAACTTTGAAGTTTCATCTTGTGTTTGTGTTTCATCGTGCAAGAGGACACCTGGCTCCGTACTATTCGGAGGAGGGGGGATGGCTACGTACCACCCAGGGGGGTCCCTGGTTAAGCACTTTCGGTGTGGGTCATGTAACTATTGCAGGAGCTGTTTATACTTGTTACAGATGTAAGAAAGTATCGTGGACCCTACGACTAATGGGGGCCCTGTTCACGGCCAATACAACCCTAGATCTCTACTTTGTCTTCAGGAAGATAACTTTGAACAATGTACTTTACCACCAACTAGTCGCTCAACACGCCTCGAGCACTTGTATGATTGACACCTTTGAAAACGCCCCCTTTGCATTGGAAGTCATTTCCCTCACACGGTAATTTAAAATGTCAGAATGAATTAAAAGGATTAAATATTTTAGTTGTAAGTCGGTTACATCTTATTATTACGATTTTTTAAATTTTTTTACAGAATATTCCAACACAAACAAGACGGGGCCATATTGCAAGAGACGGTGCAGATTGTATAGAACACAAATGTGACCCACCCCTACCCATATAACATTTGAATAGATCACTACCCTCTTATAACAATCTTAACAGAGACGCCTCCTTCGTCCCACACAGCTAGACCAAACTGAGCCATCTGCCTACCGCATTCGTGGAACTTGATATACGCATGATGCCTGATGATAATACCACCTGGGTAAGACCTATCACATGACTGTAAGACCTACGACATGGCTGAATTAGACCTATGACATGACTGTAAGACCTATATGACATGACATAGTTATTAGACCTGACATGATATATAAGATGCGTGACATGACTGGATTAAACCTATGCCATGGCATCACCATAACTGTCATGACTGTAAGATCTATGACATGACACCGTTGTTAGACCTGAAATAATATGTGAGACCCATGACAAGACTGAGTAGTACCTATGACATGACATGACTGAGTTAGTCCTATAACATGACAAGATGGGTGGTCCGTAAATGTCAACCTCACATAAAATACTGTCACATTTCTACTATCCCTGCTAAATTTTTTTTACAAAAAAAAAAAAAAAACACCAACCACAAGTTTAAAGCAGACTTGTAATCGTTTTTAAAGCTGAACAAATTGCCCGTAAAATTAGCGGGATTATTTCATTGAGTTGAGAGAAACCTCGCTTATGTGGGCGTCTGTAGCAGAAAAAAACAAAAACCTACTGCTTATGTCCCTTTGTTCAAGGAAAGTCGCAAGCTAACGATGATTAACTCTTTCTTACAAATTTTCAACAGAAAAATATTCTTCATCCCGGGATGTCCCTTGAGATGTCTAGGATATTTGTCTCGACCAAGAGACCTAGAAATGATATAAACGTACAAAAACTATGCGGAGAAAACAGTAAATTTATTAGCTTTTTTATATTATTTTAAACGTTTCCATTCATCTTTGAGAAACCCTAAGCAAAACGCATTGCAAGGGGAGATAAGTGTAAAGGGAGGTAAATGAGAAGAATCTGGAAAGAAGAGTTGTAACGATGAAGGAAATTTTTGGATAACTTTTTCGTAATCAGTGTTATTAAACGTGGAGGGTTGGACAAAAATATATTTAGGGAGCTGTTACAGATCACTTTGCAGACGACCAGGCTGTTACAAATCACGCGGGCAGACGATCAGGATTATGGTGACAAATAAGGAGGTGGAGCCACCCGGGAATAAACCCTCATCAGTTTGTCTAGAGGTAGATTGACAGTGTTTATGCCACGTGTAGGCCCCACCTGCCTTATCTGCCCACAAGGTAAATAATTGCAGAGGCCTTAACACGGGCACGCGAGGAATTTGATCTATTGAAGGCTCTTCTTTCTGGCGACCATCGGCTGGTTTTTTTTTTAATTGTAAAAATTATGTTAAATTTCAGTAAAAGGATGACTTGTTTCCCTTCAGCTTGATCGAATGCTTACTTGATTGTTACGTTACATGGCTTGTTATAATAGTGTTTGATGTATTACAAGGCTTGTTATAAAAATGTTTGATATATAATAATTTTTGCGATATTACAGTGGCTCCTATATTTTACTATGCTTGTTCTATTACAAGGCTTGTTTTAATAGTGTTTATCGAATTGCAATGCTTGTTATATTACTGTTATATTATAATGCTTGTTATAGGCTATTATAATGCTTGATATATTGGTAAAAATTACTTCATTATTTTAAAAATTGTGGTCAAATTTAACAATTTTTCATTTTTTGTTTTGTTTTGATTCATTTCTTATTATATTTTAGTTCCTCTTATAATTATATTATTGTTGTATTTGTATTTTTAAAAATTTTAATGAGATTTTTTGTTAATTTCTTGCATTTAATTTGTTTTGCATTTAAATTTTTTTTTAAATTTCACAAAACTTGTTATATTTGAATTCTTTTTGTATTCCGAAAATTTTATATTAAAATGCTTATTATATTTAACAGCTTATTATAAGCATACTTAAAATTTAAAAACATTAAAATTTTAAATAATTTATTTCAAAGCTTGTCATATTAAAATTTTGTTATATTTTCAAAGCTTGTCATATTAAAATTTTGTTATAATTTCAAAGCTTGCTTTATTGAAAACTGCAAGGCACCCATGTTACAAATCTTAAACTTTTTAAATTTGACTAATTCTAGTAATACATTTTTATATACTAGGTGTATACGTTGTTATACGTAAATAACATTTACATTGACGTATACAAATAATCTTGTCTATGCGTAGATGCAGAAAATCAGTTGTTATTTTCAGAGTTCCTCTTTTAGACGTTTCTGATGCGACGATAGAGCAACCCATCTAGGAGAGAAAACTTCAAAATAACTGGTTATATGGGGTATAAAAGGTTGAGACTTAATACTAAGTTGTTATGTAGCCATATTTAATGACGTCATCATACAGCTTCCTGTACCGCCTGCACCTGTTAACCCAATCAAACAGTTGGACGTGCGCTGATGTTGATTTTATAAACCCATCCTGTTCTGTAGGCGTCGTTGAATACGTGTAACATGCGTGCAAATAAACAATGAATCACCCTAGCCTTGTCTTGTGTAGGCGCCAACTGAGGCAGACAAACAATTCAAACATTGTCCGAATAATGTCTGACCCCAGGGTACCCGACCACGTGATGTGGTGTCTGCTCCCAATAGTGTCACGTGACGTGGTGTCTGCTCCCAACACTGTCACGTGGTGTCTGCTCCCAACAGTGTCACGTGATGTGGTGTCTGCTCCCAACAGTGTCACGTGATGTATTGTCTGCTCCCATGACGGTCACGTGATGTGGTGTCTGCTCCAAACAGTGTCACGTGATGTGGTGTCTGCTCCCAACAGTGTCACGTGATGTATTGTCTGCTCCCATGACGGTCACGTGATGTGGTGTCTGCTCCCAACACTGTCACGTGATGTGGTGTCTGCTCCCAACAGTGTCACGTGATGTATTGTCTGCTCCCATGACTGTCACGTGATGTGGTGTCTGCTCCCAACACTGTCACGTGGCGTCTGCTCCCAACACTGTCACGTGGCGTCTGCTCCCAACAGTGTCACGTGATGTCTGCTCCCAACACTGTCACGTGATGTCTGCTCCCAACACTGTCAAGTGGCGTCTGCTCCCAACACTGTCACGTGGCGTCTGCTCCCAACAGTGTCACGTGATTTGGTGTCTGCTCCCAAAAAAGTCACCAAAACAAATGAGCTATTTTGCGAAGGGCTCTCCAAAAGAACTTAAAAAAGTTAATAAAGTAAACTGAGAATAAAAGCATTAACTTTCTTCTCTGCACTGAGTCAGGAGGTAGAACAAGTGGCCCGTTGTCTTGGGGTGCCTAGAAAAGAAAGGATCGGTGCAAAATAAAAGGGGAAATTCATTGATCCTGTTGATTGTATTCCTTTTTCTTTCTAAGCTAGAGGGTCGTTTATTAATAACGTCACGCATTTTTACATCATCCCACACCCTCCACACTACAAGTCAGACTATTCCCTTCAAATGACGTTACCTTTCAGCCTATGACCCCTACCTAAACGCATTTTTTAATACATCAATTTCTATTAAACTACCTTGTTTGGGTGAAAGTTAGAAGCATTGATCAATTTTTATTACAGTTCACCAGAAAGTGTTTTTAAAATGTTACATTCTGATTTGACATTTTCTTTAGCACACCCCCTCGTCACACAGTGTCACAAAAATCTTAGTGTATGACGTTTCATCTTTTTACAATACATATTATCCACATCCCTATACATCTCCCTATCCCTATCGTTTCTTTAAGCTATCCTTTTCACACCGCTACCTCTAAATGACCGGGGGGAGGAGTGTAGAAGTAATTGACAGGGAAAGATGTCAGGGGTGGAGGAATTAACAGGGCTAATGTCCTGCTATCCCTACCGTCAGAGTGACGTCATTTATGTACGACCCGAGTTGTCTTTCCCCGGATCCTGACAACATCACCGTTCTCACACAAATATCAGCGTCACCAGCATGCCTACAGCGTGAGCTCAACAAACATCACGTGATCGCACGTTACTCACCACCCCACCCGACCACAAACGATGTAATTTGGTTAGCCCTTTGAAAGATCTATCAACCCTCTCCAACGATAGTTATCTAATAGAAACTTCCCCTTTCTAAACAAGTCATCTCCCTTTTGTAAAGAAAAAACCACAGGCGGGTGATAAGGGAGATAATGTCTGTCCTCTATCACAGAGAAGCTTACGTCCCTTTGTATTTGATAACCTTTTTTATTAACAGCCGTGGTGTTGACAATAGACAGACACGAAGTGCTAGACCTTGTTGCCACCCACGTCCACCTCTCCTGGAGTCTAGAATCTAAGGACAGAGTCGCTCGTATGTGAGACTCATGCTAGAAGAAACGTTACTGAACATTGATCGATTTAAGAAAATCTACTTTAAAACTTGGAACTAAATGGGCATTTTATTTCGCTAAACTACACTTTAAATAATCTCACTTCTATCATCTATTTATTACTGGACTTTTGAAAATTGGGCTTTTAGAAATGGTGCAAAAATTATATAAAGCTGAATATGACTTGTAACCCATCTACATCGTGTTATATGATATCCACAAACCTCTTTATATTATACATTTCTAAATCCAGTATATCACTACAAGCCCCAGCTCAAAAATTTCTAGTAAAACATTTAAATTCTTATGTGCTGATATATATATATATATATATATATATATATATATATATATATATATATATATATATATATATATATATATATATATATATATATATATATATATATATATATATATATATATATATATATATATTACACTAGTATGTCTGACAAATAGTTGTCGTTGACAGAGGTAGGCCTACTTGATTACTCATTGTTTCGGTAATTAAACTGTTAAATTAAGAACAATAACACTTGTAAAACCGAGTTTTTTTTTACCAACTTGAACTCTGAGCTCTGATCGACAAACAAAGACAATTACGTCATGTGTACACTCAGACTGAACTTTCTAGCTATTTATAGATTTGATACAATATTGCTTGTAGTTAAAAAAAACCCTCTAATTTTCAAAATTTACTGTTCGGCTTATATATATTTCTATTTTATACACACACACAAAAAAAAAAAAAAAAAAAAAAAAAAAAAAAAAAACTTGTGAGACAACGGTGCGCACAAAGATGCGCACAACTCCACCAAACTGAGATAAAGATGTAGCCTGCCATACGACAGGAAACAGAAGAATTGGTGGCTGTAATTGGATGACACCTGCTAAGATAAAGTTTCAAACAAACTGATCTCAAATTGCGCGCGCATTCTTTGCGTTTTCGTGAACTTTAAGGAAGCAAATATTTTTTTTAGATCTTGCCATTGGCATAGACAGGCACGTTTCCCCCAATTTTATCTTCTCAGCACGTCGTTATAAGTAATGATCTAAGTTATATTTCCAACCGCACTTGTTTTCTTCAACTCGCAGGAAATAACACTTGTAAAAGACACAGATCTACACCCCCCCCCTCTACACCACCCCCGTATTCCGAGAAAAAAAAATGCGGCAGTTGGCTGGCGCGTGCAGGGAGATAATCTTTGATGCTATTCTCTTAAGAGCAGTGGGGCGAGGTTAACAGCGCGGACCCCCGAGGATCCACAATTATATTTATTTATAAACCTCTCAGGAATGTCAAGTGTTGAGGCTCGTTACGTCACAGCTAGAAGAAAAAACAACAAGCACAAAGTGGGGACGGTATGGCTTTGTTAAGTAACAATGGCTGGGGCTGTTGGATGGTAGGATAAATACACAACTAGAAGATGGGAAATGGGGGGAACATGATGGCGGCTAATTTGGGATACGGGAAGCGAGGCTGACAAGATCTGGTGTATACATTAGGCACGCCTTGATACATGACCTTGGCATGCACGTGCTTGTGTAACACCCACGCGTTTGTCCTTTAACCAGCTCGTGTTGCCTCCATTCATGCCTTTCTTACAAACATGACATTTTCACATTTCTTACAAACATGACATTTTCACATTTCTTACAAACATGACATTTACACATATTTTTTTACAAACTGTTATAGTTACATATTTCTTACAAACATGACATTTAGACATTTTGAACAAACATGGCATTTTTCTTATAAATATGACAATTATATATTTCTTATAAACATAACATAACATTTACATTATACTTACATTATACAAATATTTGAAAATATCACATCTAATATATATATATATATATATATATATATATATATATATATATATATATATATATATATATATATATATACACATATTTTCTAAAAACCCCAAAATAAAACATGCACATAATTTCTAACAACCCCAAAATAAAACACGCACATATTTTCTAACAACCCAACCAACGACATTCACGGTTTGTTTACAATGTAACACAACACAACGCAAGACTTCGTTGTACACTAGTTATTATGAGACTCAGATCACTAGAAAATTGTTTCCCATTTTTGCTACAGTAGGTCTTTGATGAATTGATGATATTTAGTCAAGTTTATTGCAGTATGTAGGTCTTTTGGAACCAGTGTTTCTTTTAGACATTTTTCTCCGTGGGGGGGGGGGGGGGGACTGGAAATTTTCGACGGTGCGGACTACATTTTCCGGGTTGCGGACACCGGTAAAAGTATATATTTTCTATATAAAACCCACAGAAGAGATGCCTGAAAGAAAATATGATGAGAACATTTAAACTAGTTTAGTACAGTACTAGATCGTTTATTCCAGTTTACTATAGGAGATCTACTTGAACATTAGTATCATTTTACTTTATCTGTACCACCCAAGAGGTCGTCGGTAATTGATGTAATTTATAACACATCTAGGAGGGATGGGGTTTGCAAGTGGGAGGGGTAACTTTTGGGTTTATTTTGTTAAAAACATAATCGATGCAAAACCTGTTAGAAGTTAAAATTATTGTATCTTTAGAGAACGGTGGAGACAGTAGTTTTTGACACGACCGGTTTGTTGGTAGAGATTTTGCCATCAAGAAAGATGGCTACGTACATCCCGGGTGTACACAATAAGAGAGTCAAACGCTGAAGCTGTCGGAGGGAGGGGGGATGGTGTCAATTACACCTGTAGGCTGTAAGAAGCTCACTTACAATGCACGTGCCGGTGTCATTCCTCAATGATTTCCTGAATGGAGCTGTTCGTGTGAACATCAAAACGTGTGCACACAAGTTGATGACGTTTGAGCGAGTAGTCGCGGGAATCCCCGTAACTCAAATTAAACTTGAAAGTAAAAGAGCGAGAGAGCCGCCTACATAGTTGTCAAAGATCAGTGTAAAACCACACTTCAAAGTATGAGAGCTGGCTGTGGGTGGTATCCGAACTTTCTAGCACAAGAACAAAAGTGGAGAATCTTCAAGACAATTACTAAACAAAAATGACATTTGGGCATAGGGGGAGCCTTTGTTACATAGAACAGAGCACAATTAAAACACAAACACACCTTTTTTGTGATCCTGCTAATATAAATTAGAATCGAAACCCTATTCTTTTTTTTACGGTCGTAATATGTAGAGCTAGGGAACAGAAAGTTAGTGTTAGGATTGGTCAGGGGAGTGCGTAGTTAGTAGTATAGTGAACAGTTAGCAGTAGTAGTAGTAAACTGTAGAGAGTATAGAATAGGCTAGTTAGGTAGAAACATGCATAATGTCAATAAAGAACATTTTATATTTGAACTTGTGTTATTGGATTCGTCGTTCCGCCTCTTAAAAATCCACACCCTCACAACTGGTGCAACTAGAAGAACTTCAAACCAGCTCCATACGTACCATCACACTCTACATGATCGAAAGTTGGATCCATAGTAACAACATTGTTATCCTTCCAACATACAATTATATTTTCATTTTTTGTGTCATATAGGTAATCATACTCAGCTCTAGATTATGTTTTCATTATCTTCACATCTGTAAGTGGACATTTCTTTGTTCTGTTATCTCGTATTGTTCCAGTTGCTATGTAGCCCGAATAACGCAACTCACATAACAACTTAAGGTTTGTAAAAAAGTTATATATATATATATATATATATATATATATATATATATATATATATATATATATATATATATATATATATATATATATATATATATATATTAAGTAATTACACAATTAGGCTAGAATGAATGGTTCTAATATACTGTCTTATTCGAAGGGCGATAACCGAAAATATATCTTCCATAGTAATTTGTATCGCTGAATTTTCTTTTTAAATACTAAAAAAGGCCAATGGTTTCATTCAATCCATTACTAATGTACAATATTGATAAATGGACACAGTTTTAGCTTTATTCTTATAATTGTCTTTAAAAAATGGATGACTAAATTTATTACAAAAACAACGGCCAAGCATTATACATATATCAAAGACTATTGATTGGGAAATTTTATTTGACGCTATATGATAGATATGCTGGGTTGCCTATATACTTTTCTTCTTAGTGTCAAATGTAAATTTTAGTTGTTTTTTTTGTGGGCGCAGATTTTAGTGTGATTGAATAATTTACTTTGGACGGAATTTTTTTTTTTCCAACTGTATTAGAATATAGCTCCTACGTTTAGTGAAATATTGAGTGCAATATTTGTTAAATACACAATTTCATATACATTGTTTTGTTTGTTCTTACATTCTGTAGTTGATCGAAAGTAGAAAATTAACCACTAGTTATGTACATAAAAAATAAAAAAATAAAAAAAAATATTTAATTTCTTTACTTCAAGAATTTGACTTTCAAACAAACAAAACATAAATACAAATACATAATTAACTTGTGTTTATTTATTTATTTTACTGAACGAAACCGATACACCGAAATAATTCAGTTGGCGTAGTATTTTACTATATAACATGTCTAGCCCTCACCTACCTGATCCGCCACTCCACCAGGTGGAGGAGTATTTTACTATATCTCATTGTACCAGGCTGCGCCTGCGCCTCCACCACCTGCTACACAACTGTACCGGTCATTTACATATAATTATGTGAACATTCATCAAAGTTACCTACACGCTATGGGACACCATCGTCATCATATGCTGTTGTTTGCTTGTTTTTGTCAGCGGCAATTACATTGTGTTATTTATTTTGCTGTTTACTTAATTTATTCAGTTGCCTATATAATTTGTTAATTTGTATTCTCCCTTTCATCGTTTTAGAAAAATAAAATGGGACATAACCATTAAATATTTCTTAATATAAAAATAAAGCAATATTTACATTATGTTAACCTGAATAATAATGTCATTTAATTAATATACCAGTGTGTTTACATCTATACAACCATTTTTTTTTAAAATTAACTAAAAATAGATCATGCCAGCTTTGAGGTTAGCACTTGCTACACAACTGTACCGGTCATTTACATATAATTATGTGAACATTCATCAAAGTTACCTACACGCTCTGGGACATCATCGTCATCATCGTCATCACATCATCGTCATCATCTGCTATTGTTTGCTTGTTTCTGTCAGCAGCAATTACTAGCTTCAGTTATTTTTAACAACATATTTGCTATTTGTTTTTCTTTATTTTTCTATGTATAAGTGGTAACGTATTTGGAGCCAACACAGTATACTTGCCTATCTTTTTTAAGACTTCGACCCCTTAATCCCTTTTTTTAAAGAGTTATAACCTATAATAAATACATATAGGCCCTACTAGACTAAGCATATTTAAGATGGAAGCGAAATCTGCAAGAAAAGTATCAATTGCATGTATCATTGTGTCAGTTACATGTAATGTTGTATCAATTGCATGTAGTTTAGTATCAGTTGCATGTAGCATTGTGTCAGTTACATGTTTTATTGGTTCACCTACATGAGGATTGTATATTTTCTTGTTAGAGTGTACACGTGGAGTCTATAGAGCTTAAATGACTCGTTCCAAAGTTGGAGATCAAAGCCTTCGATGTACACAGCACGCATGTCTTTATTAATGCAAGCAACACCTGCTATGTCACGACATGAGCTCAGTAAAACAAAGGTCACAAATTGTTGATGAAGTTTCTCATTATATAATTTAAATGTTGTAAAAGATAAAGAGATTGACTAATGTTGATAAATTTATCATGAAGTCCAATATACAGAACGTTGTATGTAAGTAAAGAAAGAAAAAAAAACACACGGACTAATTTACACGTACTCGTGTTGTTACCGTCAGCAATGTTGTTAATTCACATGATGTTTGGCTATCTTTTTAATGTAATAATTCAACTAAGTCATCATTTGATACAACGTTAAGTATACGTATTGCTTTTAAAGTTCGTAAAAGCTTTGTTAATTTTTTTGTTTCATTGCAAGAAAAAGCAACGACAACGTGTGATAGCGAGAATGGTAATAGTTTTACCGAGTGTTTTGCTGATCTTTAAAATATGTGTAAAGCAATATCACCGTTTTTAAACAATTTAACAATATATATTTTTTATCTAATTGAACTAGTTTTTAAACACAATAACCCAGTATTTTTTATTCGATAGTCTGCAATTGGTTAGTAAACAATGTGCGATCATTTAAAAAAAAAGATCTCTATGAGTGTCAAATGTCGATTGCCTCTCTTTTATTCCTTATATTTAAACAATGGGTAACAATTAGTGAACTACTTCTATATGTACATCGTATACAACGCACATAGTAATTTTCAGCTTGAAATAAAAAGCTACATATATAATAAAACCAGATGACAACTCAAGTGTGTCAGCTATTCTAAAATTACAATTTAACATACGATCTTTATGAACTTAAGATTTCTATTTTTTTTATTGTTAGCCTGAACAACGGCGACCATAGCTTGTTGTCCCAACTTCCTTGACAAAACCTTTAGTTTATTAGTATTTTTTAAAATAACTATTGAATATTGTCGTCAAAAGTACCATAGCAGTTATCCTTTATCAACACTAGCATCCTCTGAGCTGAGGTAGTAGTATATAAACATTTGAACACATTAAATTTACCTGGGTTTGTTTTGTATGATCAGAACTCCGTGACCCTAACATGGCTATGTAGTGTATGGTCAGCACATTTTATCTATTCAGCTCAAGCAAATGTAAGCGTTTATAAAAAGTTATACATATTATAAAATATACTTTTTTTTATAATTTACCATACAGAGAAGATGAGCCTAAGTTTCACATGTTTTTGTTCAGGATTTTTGAGCGCCTTTTAAAGTTAAATCCCTAAAACAATTTTAAACATAATGAACTGATAAAAAAAGTTTTAGCTAATACTAGTTAACTATTACAAAATTTAGATTTTTTTTTAACAATGTTGTCTGATGTGGGCATTCGTTTTTTTTTTTTTTTTTAACATTATACAAATACAAATCCCTTATTTCAATATTTTAAACGTAATTATTTTAGAGAATATGTTAATAAGTAATTTGCTATTCCGTGGACAGAGGTTATGGGTCACAAAAGTTGTAAAAATAGAACATGGCTTATACATGTATTGTGTGGCTTTGGGTTAAGTGGTAAGGAATAATAACTCTTGCTGAAATAAATTTGGTAATACATTTTTTTAAAAGTAACAGGGGTGTTATGTAAAGTAAAATGAGACACCTTAAATTGTCGTCTATAGTGTGAATCATATACATCTTTTGTAGCTGCAAAATCACATAAAACACATCTACGATGTAAATGCACAGATTACATCGTTGAATCATTTAATTGTTAATCATGTAAAATGTATATCTATTAAAACAATTGTTTTTGTCACTTCCCATTTTGTTATTTAAATTCGGTTAAGGGAAGTAACTTATAAGGTATTCCCTTAGTTAAAACAAAAATAAATTAAAATACTATTAGACAAAAATAGCTAAATACGCAACTAATTTCACATAATATTTTATTCATACAATAAGTTTTTAGAAAAAATGTCATACATAATTTTTGCAGGACATTTAAATACATATAATATACATCCATGTTATAAAATGCATACCAGTATTAATATTGTAAAGTACTTTTATAATTAGAATATATCTTCGGTTGTATCTATGATCTAGTGCAGGGGTCGGCAACCTGCGGCTCGCGAGCCGCATGCGGCTCTTTTGATGTCATGATGCGGCTCTTCAGCTCCATGCACAAATATTAATAATTATTTTAATTTATTTTTAAAACTCATAAAAATATTAGTCTGCAATAATCGGTAATTAAAGATTTAGATCTAATAACAATGTAAAGTTTCTAATTTCGAGCAGAGCTTGCTAAACTACTTTAATATGTTTTGTGCGAAACATGTGTATGATTTTATATGAATAAATATTATTTCATATTTTAAGCTATTTATTTTAAATGTGTGTGTATATATATATATATACGTAGTATAGAGAAAGTATTGTAATCGTGCAAAAAAAAAAAATCGAGATTTTTACAAATCTCGACGTTTTACACCTCACTGATACGGAAAAACATAATTTTGCAATCTTGTCCGTATGTCTGTGTGTGTGTGTGTCTGTGTGTCTGTCCGTGTGTAAACACGATAACTTGAGTACCGTTACAGCTAGGTTGATAAAATTTCATATATAAGTATTTTATCAAAATCGTAGATCCGTATCAACTTTTGAGCGATTTCCGATAACCGGAAGTGGTACTTTTCCTACTTTGAATTTTTCAAAAGCCTATAACTTGAGTACTATTTCAGATAGATAAATGAAATTTCACATGTAAGTAAAAGATCTAATTCTCTACCTTCTGTTAAATTTTGAGTAATTTCCGTTGACTGGAAGTAGTAATTTACGCTACTTCCGATTTCTCAAAAAACTAATGTAAATTTTTAAAGTACTAATAATATTGCGCACTATTATACGCGTTTTTATTCGGCGTTTGCTTGGTGCGCAATGTTTTTTTTATGAGATTCTATTCTATTTTTAAAAGTTTAAGTATTTAAAATGGATTAAAAATCATAACTATATCCCCAGTTACCATCCCCTGTTGTTTTATATAAGAATATTCGAGAAAGTTTAGGGGAGATCACTACCGGTTTATTTTATTAACAGCCGTGGTGTTGACAATAGACAGACACGAAGACCTTGTTGCCACCCACGTCCACCTCTCCTGGAGTCTTGAGTACAGAGTCGCTCGTATGTGAGACTCCTGCTAGACCAAACGTTACTGAACATTGATCGATTTGAGAAAATCTACTTTAAAACTTGGAACTAAATGGACATTTTATTTCACTAAACTACACTTTAAATAATCTCACCTCTATGCACTATTTATTACTGGACTTTTGAAAATTGGGCTTTTAGAGATGGTGCAAATATTATATAAAGTTAATAAAGCAAAATATGACCTGTGACCTATCTACACCGTATTACATGATATCCACTATGCCTCTTTATATTATACATTTCTAAATCCAGTATATCACTTCAAGCCCCAGCTAAAAAATGCTAGTAAAAAATTAAAATTCCTATGTGCTGATATATATATATATATATATATATATATATATATATATATATATATATATATATATATATATATATATATATTACACTAGTATGTCTGACAAATAGTTGTCGTTGATAGAGGTACTTGATTACTCATTGTTTCGGTAATTAAACTGTTAAATTAAGAACAATAACACTTGTAATTCCGAGTTTTTCTGACCAACTTGAACTCTGAGCTCTGAACGACAAACAAAGACAATTACGTCATGTGTACACTCACACTGAACTTTCTAGCTATTTATAGATTTGATACAATATTGCTTGTAGTTAAAAAAAACCCTCTAATTTTCCACCAAACTGAGATAAAGATGTAGCCTGCCATACGACAGGAAACAGAAGAATTGGTGGCTGTAATTGGATGACACCTGCTAAGATAAAGTTTCAAACAAACTGATCTCAAATTGCGCGCGCATTCTTTGCGTTTTCGTGAACTTTAAGGAAGCAAATATTTTTTTTAGATCTTGCCATTGGCATAGACAGGCACGTTTCCCCCAATTTTATCTTCTCAGCACGTCGTTATAAGTAATGATCTAAGTTATATTTCCAACCGCACTTGTTTTCTTCAACTTGCAGGAAATAACACTTGTAAAAGACACAGATCTACACCCCCCCCCCCTCTACACCACCCCCGTATTCCGAGAAAAAAATGCGGCAGTTGGCTGGCGCGTGCAGGGAGATAATCTTTGATGCTATTCTCTTAAGAGCAGTGGGGCGAGGTTAACAGCGCGGACCCCCGAGGATCCACAATTATATTTATTTATAAACCTCTCAGGAATGTCAAGTGTTGAGGCTCGTTACGTCACAGCTAGAAGAAAAAACAACAAGCACAAAGTGGGGACGGTATGGCTTTGTTAAGTAACAATGGCTGGGGCTGTTGGATGGTAGGATAAATACACAACTAGAAGATGGGAAATGGGGGGAACATGATGGCGGCTAATTTGGGATACGGGAAGCGAGGCTGACAAGATCTGGTGTATACATTAGGCACGCCTTGATACATGACCTTGGCATGCACGTGCTTGTGTAACACCCACGCATTTGTCCTTTAACCAGCTCGTGTTTCCTCCATTCATGCATTTCTTACAAACATGACATTTTCAGATTTCTTACAAACATGACATTTTCACATTTCTTACAAACTTGACATTTACACATATTTTTTTTTACAAAATATTACAGTTACATATTTCTTACAAACATGACATTTAGACATTTCGAACAAACATGTCATTTTTCTTATAAATATGACATTTATATATTTCTTAGAAACATAACATTTACATTATACTTACATTATACAAATATTTGAAAAGATCACATCTAAAATTTATATTTATATACATATTTTCTAAAACCCCAAAATAAAACATGCACCTAATTTCTAACAACCCCAAAATAAAACACGCACAAATTTTCTAACAACCCAACCAACGACATTCACAGTTTGTTTACAATGTAACACAACAAAACGCGAGACTTCGTTGTACACTAGATCTAGGTATTATGAGACTCAGATCACTAGAAAATGGTAACCAGTTTACTACAGTAGGTCTTTGATGAATTGATGATATTTAGACAAATTTATTGCAGTATGTAGGTCGTTTTGAACCAGTGTTTCTTTTAGACATTTTTCTCCGTGGGGGGACTGGAAATTTTCGGGGGTGCGGACTACATTTTCCGGGTTGCGGACACCGGTAAAAGTATATATTTTCTATATAAAACCCACAGAAGAGTTGCCTAAAAGAAACTATGATTGGAACATTTAAACTAGTTTACTACAGTACTAGATCGTTTATTCCAGTTTACTATAGGAGGTCTACATGAACGTTTGTATCATTTTACTTTATCTGTACCACCCAAGAGGTCGTCGGTAATTGATGTAATTTGTAACACATCTAGGAGGGATGGGGTTTACAAGTGGGAGGGGTAATTTTTGGGTTTATTTTGTTAAAAACATCATAGATGCAAAACCTGTTAGAAATTAAAATTATGGTATCTTTAGAGAGGGGTGGAGACAGTAGTATGTGACACGGCCGGTTTGTTGATAAAGATATTGCCAACAAGAAAGATGGCTACGTACATCCCGGGTGTACAAAATAAGTAGGTCAAACGCTGTCGGAGGGGGGATGGTGTCAATTACACCTGTAGGCTGTAAGAAGCTCACTTACAATGCACGTGTCATTCCTCAATGATTTCCTGAATGGAGCTGTTCGTGTGAACATCAAAACGTGTGCACACAAATTGATGACGTTTGAGCGAGTAGACGCGGGAATCCCCGTAACTCAAATTAAACTTGAGAGTAAAAGAGCGAGAGAGCCGCCTACATAGTTGTCAAAGATCAGTGTAAAACCACACTTCAAAGTATGAGAGCTAGCTGTGGGTGGTATCCGAACTTTCTAGAACAAGAACAAAAGTGGAGGATCGTCAAGACAATTACTAAACAAAATGACATTTGGGTATAGGGAGAGCCCTTGTTAAATAGAACAGAGCACAATTAAAACACAAACACACCTTTTTGTGATCCTGCTAATATAAATTAGAATCGAAACTCGATTCATTTTTTACAAACGTTTTTAAATTTTTATGTCTCAATATCTGACTGTCCAGTTTTTTGTTCTGATTGTAGTCAAATCGAGTAACTATATCTAATGAAGCGATGTATTTCTAACTCAGCCATATAATTAAAAATTCGTGTCAAAGGGGTCGTCCATAAATGTGGTGGTCCGTAATTTTGTGACGGTGTGTGATGAGGGGGAGGTGGGTTCATATGATGGGACGTCACACATTATAAAAAAGCAATGTTAGAAAACTAATTTTAGCCGTTATTTCGCGTTTTAATAAATTGAAATAGGAATTGATCAAAATATTCTGTTGACGGAGTTCAGATAAGATTTTGGAAAAATATCGATGTTTTAAGAAAAATTCAACAGCAATTTTGAGGAGGGTTGTAGGCTGAGGTGTGATGTCATTTTAGGAGGGAGAAGGTCTAGTTTTTTGTGACGACGTAAAAATCGTCAAAAAAAGCGTGACGTCATTTATGGATGACCCCAAATGGCAAAACATTACTAACCCATTTTTAACCCAATAAGATGTATTAATCAATTAAGTAAATGTACAGTTGGTGTTGCTTATCATCACAACAATAGTAGGCCTATATCTCATTTTGCCTTATACAACAATGCTGCAGCTAATGTTTAACACATCGGATGTTAAAACCATCCTCCTTCAGCAGACACAAAATTTTTGTCATTGAATTGAACCCAATATAATAAAAAAATCAGGATCAGCCAGCAAACAGTAAACAAGTGCTACAACAGACTAATGATACACTTCACTTCAACTCTATTCAACAGATTTTAAAAAATAAGTCAGCTGAGCATGGAAAACTAATTAGTGATAGTTATTCAAAGTAAAATATAATACTAGTCACTGAATCTTTTTAACATATCTATTAGTATTAGCAGTGATGGCTGTGTAGTGGCACCTTATATAAAGTGGGTTGCGACCAATAGCTTTAATTAATTACTGCAGGACATCATTAACACCCACGTAATGTGGGGAAACAATGTGCAAATATGTAATTGTAAACAATATATTGAATGAATAATAATGAATATTATTAAATTAGTCACAAACACAAATTACAGGATAAAACAATTTTATTGATTGAAACATTTTAATTGTAGAGTTAATTCATTGTTGCTCAGAGAGTCCAAATTTACAGCTAAAGAACAATATTCTCAGCCAATACACCAGCAAACATGGCCACCAAGAGGATGGCAATATGGGCACAAGCAATAAACTAATAGGGCATCAGACTAGCCTAAAGTATTTGTTAGTACACAGTTTCAAATACAAAGTTAGACAACTGTCCTAAAAAAACTACATGTTTATATGGAAGACAATCATCTAAACAAAGGAGATCATATTTAACTATCTATATAATAACTGTTAGGGTAAGCAACTCTGACTGACATTTTATAAAATGTAAATATTAACTTATAACCGACATGTAGACCTACATATCTGTTGACAAAAACTAAGTGGAACTCTAAAACTTTCCCATACACTCATAATGATTTGAATTGAAAAATACTAACTAGACAAAAAAAAAAAAAAAACCTACATAAGTGACTAGGTTTGCCTTTAAAAGAAGAAACATACACATCACATGTCCAATCATATATATCTCATGATTTTTTATTGACTATACAATAAATGATTAGTCCTTTTGATGCAGTTGTAGAACTAAAAAGTTATTTTAATTGCAGACCATGAAACATGATATATTCACACATTAAAAATTGCTATGCATCTTGGTAAGATAAACTAAGTGATGGTTCATATTATAGTATCAAAACTAATTTCTCTTGTATCAACACTAATTGGCAGTTTGCAAATTTTTTTTGGTATTATATTTTAAACAGATACAAAATCAAAATACAATTAAATTTAACAATTTCTGTTTTGAAAGTTGAATAGATAACAATGTGAGAAAATCAATAATTTATTCATTATTAAAGTAAATAGCATGTAAATAAATAGCACCAACAAAAAATGCATACTGAGTTTTAATGTTTATCTCCAAATTAATTTAAAAAAAAAAAATTAAAAAAAAAAAAGCTCAAAAATGTAGTTTTAATTTATGGCTTATAAACAAATTTGCTTTAAAACAACACCTAACCAAAATATATAAATATATTTTGTTTTATTACTATTTAGTTTTCTAATAAAAATATATCATAAAGAATAGATAAATGATACAATAAAAGAAAAACAAAGGCAGCTACAACATTCATTAAACAAAACAGGCATTCAATATACTTTGACAGATGCATTCATTCCAATTGGCATATCAAAACAAACCAAATGAGACTGAGCAGAAAACCAACAAACCTATTTTAAACTGCGGACATCAGGATAACAATCCATTTGAATGAGCACTTTCTTTTGTAAAGTTTTCTGTGGGAACAAAACAATGACATCTACATTCATATTACACTGAACAAGGTGGACAAATGCTAAAACATCGAGTTTTGCTAACTGGAGAGTATCACAATAAATTAATAATTTTAATCAAGATAGTAATGGTGGTTGGGCATAGTGCTGACCACTCTATCCCTCTATATGCTCAGATAAAAACAAACAAACATTTGCTTTGTTGTAGCTTAACTATACAATAACAGCCTTATGTTAATAATACACAAGTGAAACTGAATTAACTAATTACCTATAGACCAAATTAGAATAACTATGTTCAACACACATATTTTTCAAATATATACATAAAATAATAGTACAGTAGCAATGCTAACTTACTAGTTTTGATGAGAAAGGCATCTGTGTAGAATGTTTGGCACTGCATTGTCTCAGGACTAAAGTTCCCAGAGCCACCAAATAAAAATATGGAATCCCCCACTGTGACACAGCAGTGCTGTCCCCTAGCAGCTGGTTTGTCTCCCTCTATCTTGACAGGTAGCCACTCTCTCTTCACTTAAAAAAAAATGTTCATATTTAAATATAATAAAACACGTTTTAAAAAACAAATTTCAATATCAATAAACAAGTTTTACAGTTAAGTGAGTGTTTTCAACATAAAGACTACAACTTTGTATCTTTTGCTAATTTTATAAACAAGGTAGAAATTGACAAAAGAATGCATTTGCTTTATAATGGTTTTTCAAATCTTATTTTTCAAACTTTAGATTAACAAGAAAATTACCCTTACCAAAATCATATACATCAAAAGTGTCAAAATGCTGATCATTCCTTCCTCGTCCACCAAACAGAACAGCCCTTTCCCCCACAGCGGTCAGTGAATGGAAGGACCTAGGGGCTGGGGTCTGGCCTGCTGCATTAAGATCCATTACCCACTTCCTCGTATCTAAAAATATTATTATATCGTTTATATAAACAATGTAAAAAAAATTACAACTGTATATATAGAACAACACCTCATAGACAATACAATTTTAAAACTTGTATTAGGTACTCCAAATGGATTTTTCAAATCAGTCACACAATAATGGCTTTGGTTTTTCTGCATAGTACTAAAAATTCTAAGAACATGGATACCAACTTTATGTCTGTAGGACAATTAGAAAAAAAGTTATGCGCTTAAGAAACACGCGTTTTTTTTTACCTTTTTCGGCCTCATGAGGACCCGACTTTAGCACCGATTATCTCAAAATCTATAGCAGCTATACCCATTCTCTAACTTAATTCCAATAAAAGAGTAGGTAGATTGTAGTCTCAATTTTTTTCAAACTAGTATAACAAGTTAAAGATAAACGTTTTTTGTCTTAAAAATCGTACTACACCATATTTACCAAAATTTTGACAGGGCGAAAAAAAACTAAAAAATCACCAACTTTCACAAAACCACTAAAATTCTTCTATTGCATGCACAATAATAACCTTTATATCGATTTAAACGGGAAAATGTTACCTAATTATGTAAATTAAATTGAGTGCTATAAATCATGCAGTTAAATGTCCAGATTTGAGAAAATAAGGTGGGTGTGAGCATTTTATACCTCAACACGGCTTTAAGTCAGTTTTTTTAAATTTACAAATAATTACTAAAACTTAACAGATATATAGAAAAAGTTATTTATTTGTAACTACAGTTAATCTACATTTAAAAAGAAACATTCTCAGTGAAATAATTTAGTGTTAGATCGCTGAAAAACGTTAATAAAAATGCACGATTTCAGGATTAAAATCGGGCCGAGATTAAAAATAGACAACCTATTTTAGACTTATTTTTAGCAAATTACGACCCGTAAATGAAGAAAAAAGAAAGACCGGGTGATAAAGTATACCCATAACTGTAAAGACTAATCGAATTATATATTTAGCAGATAGTTTGGACATTTTAAATTGGATAATCAGTTCTTATTAGTGTTTTTATCGCAATTTTCTGTAGTTTTCTCTCGAAACGTTGCCGGTCGAAAAACTAGGTCAGCGTGACCTTTTACTAAATATATTCAAATTTTACAGATAAAGTTTAGTTTTAAATTATAAATACTTAAATATTTTAATATTTTATTGTATTCTTTTTAATATTGAACTGTTTTTATTGTGATATAATGCGTAAGAAAAAATAGATTTCTATTCAGACACGTCAGGGGTCTGATCCGGGCCGGGCTTTTATTTTCTTTGTAAAAAATTTCGTGATCGCGTCGGCGAACGGGAGTTACACATGGTTTCGTTATCGCGCTTTGCCATTCGCGCCATCTTTGATATTGTAAAGATAGTTTCGCATTTAAATAGAAAAATGGACGATCTTTCTAACCATGCTAGTAGAAAATTTGTATTTTTAGTGGATTTTGGTGAAAATTCAATTTTTCGTAGAAAATTTGAGAATTAAACCGTTTTTACTAAAATAATTTGTTAACATTTTATACGAGACTAAAGGTCATTCAATCCTGCGTACGATAAGCTATGTTTAGAATTCATACGTCACATGGCGCCGAAGCGCAAAGCGTCAGAATGCGATAGGGGTAAAAACGGGTCTGTCATTTTGCCGATAAAAATCGTTGTGGTGATGTTTTTCAAGCTACAAAAACATGTATTCTTCCTTTACCAATATAAAAACAAACAACACATTATTGTAGAGCTTAAGTTAAGCGTTCTAACCATACCATTTTTATTAGTATACGCTTAATTTTTATGGGAGAACTTTGTGATGGAAAGTAGTGAAAAAGTAAAGAAAATGAGCAGAAACCTCGATTTTCGGCAGTTTGGAGTACCTACTTGTATTAAATCAAATTAGCATCTACCTGTATATCCAAAGTGCAAAATAGATGATAACACTTACCAACATTAAATATATGTAGATCATTCTGTCTTTCTTCTATATCTCGACCTCCAAATATGACTAGATGTCTATTTATAGCACACATGGCATGAGCTGCTCTCTGTGTTGGGACACCTAAGTTCAACTGCATAGGCTGTGACCATTTGGATGTAACTGGAGTAGATACATATAGGAAAAAAAAATTGTATTACAAAAAACATTCAATATTCTAAAAGAGAAAATGTTTATGATATTTCTTACAAAAATAAGAAAAGATTTTTCCTGTGTAAAAAAAAAGTGTCCAACAAACCTGTGTCTAAAATGTAGAGGTCATTAAACCAACCAAATTCTGCACCGTCCTGATCCTGTGCCTCTGGAATATCATCCTCTTCATCATCATCACCTTCCAGCTATGGGAAAATATATTTTAAAATGGTGGGTACTAAAATAAGCTAAATAATAAAATGAGCCCACAAATATTAGAAAAACACAAAAATTGGCTATAAAAAAAAACAAGCAAGAAACTTACATCTGCAGCTTCCGCTTCATCTGATTTTGGTCCAAATCCCCCAAAATAGTAAATGTTTGAATCAATAGCCACTGCCTGTAGCTTGTCACGAGCCCTGGGTTTGATTCCTTCTGTGTCCAAAATTGACCAGGAGTTGTTGGCTGCATAAATGGACAGCTGTTAAACATTACTCAAGTCTCATAACACCAAGTACCAAACTGCTTAAGTGACCATTTTACTAAGAAGAACCGTTAATAGATTAAAAAAATGCATTGTATTTCCAATCTACGTCATAATTATTTAATTCAATGTTTGTTTATACCAGGGGTCGGCAACCTTTTGAGACGGAAGAGCCAAAAGTTACAATTTTGACTATTTCCCAGTTTTTAAAGAGCCACTGACATTTTTATTTCAATAATTTATTATCTGGTTAGGATTCTAAATTAACATTCCCCAATTAACGATATTCGAAAAAGTCGGCACTTGGGCAGTGGAAAGCATGGAAGTGTTGTCACAGGGCTGAGTGTTTTTATCCTGTTTAAACTTGTGTATCTTTACAGTATAATTTTTGTTATGAGTTTTTAAAATGAAATAATATAACTGTTACTATTAATATTTGTGCAAGGAGCTGGAGAGCCGCATCGAGACACCAAAAGAGCCGCATGTTGCCAACCCCTGGTTTATACTAATACTTGCACAACAAACTTTTTAACTTGTAAACTCACTTGTATCAAATGTGAAAATGTCATCAAACCATCCAGACATGTGACTCAGTCCTCCAAACAAATACAGTTTTGTCCCCACAGCAACCAGAGAAGCTGCAGACCGTGGTGGAGGGACTGTACCAGTGACTTGAGGTTGTGACCATTTTAAAGTGGCTAAGAAATTCAACATCCACATAATTAATTGTCTAGATTTGTTTTAATCAAATAGAAAGTAAAACTGAAATAGCAGATGTATGTTAGGATAGAGAATATAAAATCAGCAATGTAATGTATAACTGATGCAAGTTATGTGTTTGTAAAATACTAATTCTGACATCTGAAGTCCTATTTTAATTTTTGAAGTTTAAAAAAAAAAATCCAAAGACTTGCCTAAATCGAAGACTATGATGTCATTAGTTTCTTTCGGCTCTTCTCCTTGACCTTGCTCGACACCTCCAAAAATGTACACCTTATTGCCAACACTGCATGCTATTTGCCCCTCTCGTCCTGAATAATGGAAGCCTGATGCTGCTAAGGCATCATTTGCCACCTTTTTTATTTCAATAGTTATTTCTTCATGGTTATCTGTCCCATTCAGCATGGTTGTAGGTTACAGAAAGCGGCTATTAAATAAAATTGGTTAGTGTTAGCACCCGAATGTTAGGACACAATTTATCAATTTATGCATGAAAACTGCAAAAAAAAAAAAAAGAACAACAAAACACAACAAATCCTGGCCTATTGTCCAATAATAGATCTATATATTATTAGTTTTTAGTTCCTATTAGTTTAGTATCAAACTGATTTTGCTTCAGAAATTGTACAGATCTCTAATCTAGATCTAAGATCTAGCACTAACGTTACAATTCTCTCTAATACTAGTAATACTCGATTCTAGATCTCGAATCTAATTCTAACTAATAATATTGTCTAATAATTAATAATCATATTTCTAGCTCTAGTAGTAGAGGTCTAAAATCTAACTCAACTTGATTCTAGATCTGAAATAAAAGAATTCTAACTCATACTCTATACAGTTACACTTACAGACTAGTTACAGAGTGTACGTCAACTCTTAATGAATTTCCAGCGTGTAGAATGGTGTGTTCTGACAGCAGTACTGTGTGCGTGTAGTGTAGATTGTTTAATATAAAAAATACCAACATTTAGAATAAGATTTAGAATCTACAAAGTATGAGAACTATTAGATTCTAGCTCTAGGACTTGGTGAAAAGTGTAAGTTAGCAATATTATCAATACATTTACAAATAGATCTATGTAGATTCTAGTATCCAGAAGATCTATACATCTGTGTGAATGTGTATGAGCTTTCCCGCGAAAGAAAATTAGGCCGTATTCTATTTTTTTGTTGTATTCACTCCCTTATAAGCGGAAGTTTGTAGGTAACGATCTAGAAATGGCTACGTTTCTCAGATTGGAAAATGTGCAAAGAATTCTAAATATAGAATACTTCAATCAATCATTTCCGTATGTTTGTTTTGACTTTTATTGGCAAATTTTAAAAATTTATGTTTTCACCAGACATGTTTTTTTTCCTTTAAAAATATTTTGTATGAAATCTAATTTTCAATTGCATCTTTACTTTCGTAATAAAATAGGATAGGCTACACAATGTATTAACCAGAGGCGTAGCGAAGGGGGGGGGGGGGTGCGGACCGCACCGGGTGACACCATTTAGGGGGGGGGAGGGGTGACACTAAGGCAAAAAATAGTAAAATATATAGAGAAAAATGTGAGGGGGGGGGGTGAAAATTGAAAGTTTGAGGGGGGTGCAAATCGAAAACTGAAAGTTTGTCCCCGGGAAGAGTCGCTACGCCTCTGATGGGGGGTGTTGACACCATTAAGTGCTGCACCGGGTGACACCCGACCTCGCTACGCCACTGGTATTAAAAGAGAATATGAAACTTGTACAGATTTTATTGAGTAAATAAGGTGAAATTGGGACATATTATTAATCATTTGCATGAAAAGGTTGGTATTTTGGTACCTTTAACCCGAACCCTCAAGGTCAAGTGTGTGGATTAAATTGATGGCATAAAGTGGCGGGCTTAACTTTTCAAGCATGCACTTCTTGCATTAAAATATAATGGCTGGGCTTAGTTGGAGACCAAAAATCTATAGAATTAAGTTAGGCCTAGATGCTATGTCCTGAAAATGTTAGCTGCTGGCTAACACACTTTGCTTCAGAATAGAATTCATAACATTACCCATAGGCCCAATTCATGATATACATCATTGATTTCTGCATGCTTTACCAGTATGAACTGTAAGGCCTACTTGTTAAACATGTGTTTGCTTGATATAAGTATAGACTACAACTGCATGAGACTTGATGAATAAACAATGGAGGTGGAATTGCCAAAATATGCTTATGTGGTCTAGTTTATAGTCATATAATTGAACACATATACTAGGCCAACTTTGGGAAAATTCAGGATTAGTGGAGTCAATATTTTATCTGGTCAGTCACCTAAAGCAGATGAAGTAGAGTTCATTCTGTTCCTGTGAACATAGTGTGTTCATTTCTATGCCCAGCTGCCTTCATTTTCTCTAACATTGAGTCAGGTACCCATCACATGTAGGCGCACCCTGGGCTATCCTTCGGAGTCCCAGATGCGGGTCAGCACATTTGTGCTCTACCCTTCTTTAGTCTACCACACCTTCCCATACAGAACAGTTTAAATAACATTGTCTATACACAATGAATTTTGTTATAATAATATAATAAAGGACTATATAACACACAAAGATGTGTTCATAGTAAGGACTAAAAGTGTAATAAACAGTAGGACGGGTCAGCACACACAGCAAATTATTCCAGAACTTTTATTAAAAAAATAACAACACAGAGCAAATTATTCCAGAACTTGTATTAAAAAAATAACAACACACAGCAAATCATTCCAGAACTTGTATTAAAAAGATAACAACACACAGCAAATTATTCCAGAATTTGTATTAAAAAAATAATAACTAGACACACATTACCAAAACATTTTATTACTTATTCCCAATGTGTTTATCTTTCAGCAATAGTCTCTTGGTAGTTATAAATACATTGTCGTATAAATTGAATGAAAAAAAATGGTAAAAGTTATTTTCAAATTGTTTGTCTTGAAATAATAGTTTATTTGTAATCATATAATTGGATCACAGTTTTTGTGTTAATTGTTAGACCTAATTAAAACTGGTAATATGAAATTAAGAACATAGGTGAATTAAAAGATAGTGTAACTATTATTAACAACACAAATAGTGAGGTAGTTCTCTTTTACCATGTTAAATTTGAGCCATGACTTTTAGCATGGCCTCATGACATTAAAAAATGTCTCTTTGATTTATTAAACATAGATGTTTTTAGACATATACACACTAAATAAAATTAAATGCATCTTTTCTTGTTCATCAATAAAATAATTGCAAATAAGTTGAATTATAAAGGAAAGCAAACTTATCAATCAACACTAACAGTAATAATACATGGCAAGATTCACAAAAGGATGCGTTTAATATACTTTCTAAAATTATATTGACTAAGTTTGTGAGTGTAAATTGGAACAAAATACTGACCCTTGAAAAATAACATTAACACAGCATTTACACTTGCAACATGTATACTGTACATGTATAGAAAATAAACTTGCAGCAAGTTAGTATACATGATCAGTGGGAAAATTGTTTTCATATAACATTAACTTTTTGCTAGTTTTTTTCCTAGACAAGAATAAGATACATGCTGTTAGTGTATACATGGTGTAAGAAAATAAATAACTTTTAGGAATAGACATTGTTCATATAAGTATGTAAAAAGAAAGACAAATTAAAACTATATTAATATTTGCAATGTATATATATCATCACAGACATCTGCTTTGCCCTATAAACTAATATATAACAACTTTGAAATAAGGAATTCAATGACTTTATATTAGCCAGTAAACAAGCACCTAGTGAATCACTCAATTATTAAATTCATTAAAACTGAACAGCAGATCATGCGACTATATAAACACATGTTTATGATTTTGTTAAATAAAGTGAAGTAAGTTTGGTGGGCTAGACACATTTTATTCAGCAATTAGGTCCAAAAATTTGGACAACATAAATAAATCTAATTTGACATTGTGAAAAAAAAAATGCAGCAATCGTTATATTGTAGTATGTTTTCAAAAAATCTAATATTCAACATTCATAATTTTTAAAATGACAAATGAGGCATGTTTCTATGTTCAACCCTTGTTCTTTCATACAAGAAGCAAGATTGATTCCAGTAGTAGTACGCCTAATAAAATTAGGAATGTTGTAAGTAGGTCTAAACATTATTACTGTAAGTGGTGTATTTCATTTATTTGGTAGTTTAAAAGGTAGAATAAATAATAAAAAGGCATACACCATGGTAAAGTTGATGCAGACATCACAATATACATTCATATATCACAAATGAAAGATTAAAGTTAAAGTCTGAGTTAATGGTATGACTCAACATTACAAATTTCTCAGTGTAATACAGCAATTACCATCTAATTAATGCCTTGACTTAGAACCATGATAATTAATTGGAAGCAGCTTTAAGATGTGCCTCAGCTTCTCTTTCAAACTGTCGGATAGTTCTATGATTCATAAATAAAAGATTTCCATCAGGCACAAATTTAGACAGTACAGTTCCAACTCTGTCTGGTTTGTTTAAAATATCATTTGGTTGCAATATACTTTTACATAAAACATGTAATTCACGTACCAAAACTTTTAGAGTTATTTCAGCTTGTAATCTATTTTCACAAGCATTACAAATAAATGCTAGACCTAAACCACAAACTGTAGTCCAAATGACATGCATATCTTGAAAGAATGGGTCATCCTTGTAAAGTTTAAAATGGCCAGTTTCGAATTCTGGTACAATATCATCACTGTTTAATATTTGAATATCAGAGTCCATACTTCTCGAACTCGTTGCAGTGAAAAACTGATAAATAGAATGAAATCTTTCAACGACTCTCTTTAGTTGAATTTTGCGGATCTTACGTTTTTCGTCAGCTGAAAAACTCTCCTGACCTCCACCAGTGTCGACAGCGATGTTCGTGTTTCTGTTCTTCTCACTCACATCACAATAAAAATATTTATAAAATAAAATAGATGGGGTGACGCCTTGAAAAGAAGTTATGATAAACAACAAGACCATAGTTTTGATAATTCCGTATAAAAGCAAAATCGTGATCAACTTTAACTTAATATTTACGACTAGTGTAGTAGATCTATATACATATTTATTTATTTATTATTTATTACGTAACGACAGTCATGTTTCTCTAGCTTAGCTTACGCTAAGATGAATATTTTATTTGACTGACCTCCCTTGGTTAACTCCCACTAAGAAATCTAAAAACTGGAAAGTCGGATAAAGAAACAAGTAAAATTTTCCCTGCTAAATGATAAAATAGATATTTTTAGAATACTCTACTTCAGTTATTGATGACTAATTATTGTTCTATTTTAGGGTTGCCAGGTGTCCAGTTTTGAACTGGACAGTCCAGTATTTGAGCAGACTGTCCAGGATAAAATAAATATAAATACTGGACAAGTATATGAATAATACTCTGTTACCCCCCTTCTTCTGCTTTGCGGCATACCTGAGAAGGTAAGGATGGAAAGGTGTCCAGTATTTTCGGAAAAGGTATCTGGCAACCCTATTCTATTTGGAAATCGACATTTTAATTAATTTCAAATTGCCCACCCACGGTCTTGGCTAAAAATAAAATGGTATTTCGTGAACACTCGCGAGGCAGCCAACATTTTATTTTGTTAAAAATTCACAGGTCCAACTACTCTAAATGCATCTTGTTTCACAAACACGAAAGTGCAGTTGGTTTTGCCAATCATGCTTTTTGACGTCACTATTAAGATGAATTAAAACAGCTCATTTAATTAACTAGGACACTTAATTGATTTATCTAACAATTTTTATTTTTATTTAAGAAACAACAAAGTTTCAGACCCAGCATCTTGGACATATCATAAAAAACACAGAGCGCATGTTTGGATTAAAATTTTATTTAAATTAATACAGAAAAAAATAAATCCAACAAGGAGATCATGAAACATTGGTCACGATGTGGGGTGAGGAGGAAGGTGGTGGGTGTGATTTTGTGTGGGCGTGTGGCTGATTTAAAATAAGTATTTGATTTTAAAAAATAAAAACTGATTTGTACAGTTAATTTGCGTTTAAAACAGTTTACAAATTGTAATAACTTAAATCGTTATACCTAAACCTTAAAGTATCATTTTCGAACCAAACAACAAAGAGGCAGGTAGGCTGAGCTGTGTCTTTATCCTAAGGGGGAAGTTTATGATTTGATGCAATTATGGAGAGGGCAGGGGTTGGAAGCTCCCTGGGGTATGGTATGCCTTAGAAAAACACTGTGTTTGGGGGGGGGGGGGTGGGGTGGATTTTGTTGTTCTTAAAATAAGCGTGTCTTTCAATGACGACCTCCTTACTGTATATTCATTTTTCCGAAAAGTATAATTTTTATTCGTCTAAAACCTGAAGTTAACCAATACATGCTAAAACTGTTCTGGGAATAATTAAAAAAAAAAATGTCATGTAAGGGAGGACAATCTGTTCAACTTTTAAAAACTACTTTATTTCATTGTTACTTCCCCTTCTACAATAAAAATAGAATTTCGAAAGTTTCACTTTTCAGTACATAATTTTGCGTTATTTTTCTTAGGCCCAATTAATAGGGTACATTATAAATTGTATTACGTGATCTGATTATTTTATAACTTTTTAAATAACTCTTTTATGAATGTATAGGATAATTTCATGTCCGAATTTCGTGCAGCCGTTATGAAATAATTATCACAGTGACATTTACTATTTTATTGTAATGTTGTCTATTTAAGTTTAAGGCGTCGAAATAACACATCATGCCTAACATTGCTATTTCAGTTTTTACTTAGTTCAAAATGGCTGATTGTCGTGTTACTTGGTTGTCTGATTGTGGTTGAACCTCGTTATTCAATTTTGCCCTATTTCTAATGAAGCGATTTCTTTTAAATTTCCGAGATATGTACATCTTGGGGGACTACATGTGAATTTTCAATACAATCTGACAATACATTAGTCGTCAATTATAATTCAACAGCACATTCGGCAACATCAGGGGAGATAACTAAGTAGTAATGATCACACTTACGGTCAGGTGAGCTGGTGTTCATAGATGTTATTTGGGAATCAGAGAGCCGACCACATACGCTAATTAGGGGCAGATAATAATCGCTTAGAGTCAATATATCACAAGTTACTGTCGTGTAGGGCGCCGACTTGATTAAGAACGAGCGGAATTCAGAAAATGAAAAACCTTAAAAAATTAGTAAGATCTTTCTATTTTAGACCGTGTAGAGAATAAGGTCAATTGATGTAGGATTCTAAAATACAATAAAATACTTTAAAAAACTTTTTAAAAAACCACGTTTTTCTTGTGGACTAAAAAGTAGAAAATAAATTTTTCTTTCGACCCTAGGGCAGGTGTCGGCAACCTGCGGCTCGCGAGATGCGGCTCTTTTGATATAAAGATGCGGCTCTCCAGCTCCTTGCACAAATACTAATAATCTTAATAAAAAAATAAAATATTTGAAATAAAAAAATGTTAGTGGCTCTTTAAAACCAGGGAAATTTTGAAAATTGTAACTTTTGGCTCTTCCGCTTCAAAAGGTTGCCGACCCCTGCCCTAGGGGATCTACCAATGACTGCTCGTAGATTTTGTGCTTCCTCGAGCTGTGCAGGTTCTTGTGATGACTGTTCATACATTTGATGACAAAAAACGTGGGTACGTTCACCATCAAATTTCCCGACCCATCTGCCCGACCCACGTTTTTTGTCATCAAATGTATGAACAGTCATCACAAGAACTTGCACAGCTCGAGGAAGCACAAAATCTACGAGCAGTCATTGGTAGATCCCCTAGTGTCGGAAGAAAAATTTATTTTCTACTTTTTAGCCCACAAGAAAAACGTGGTTTTTTAAAAAGTTTTTTTTAAGTATTTTATTTTCTCCTTTTTAGTCCGTTGCTACACATGAAAAACGTGGTTTTTAAAAAGTTTTTTATATAGTTTATTTTCTACTTTATCTAATGACTTGATTAAGTATGACTTGACTAAGTGTTTATAAATACACGGACTAAAAATCTTGAGCGACCGATACGCTTTAAACAGAGAAAGGGCGTAATTTAATTAAGCCTACATGCCGTCACCAGGATTCGAACCTGGGTTGTCGCGGCCACAACGCGAAGTACTAACCACTATACGATCACGGCCAGCGCGCTCACATCGATTGGGGCCGAAGTAAATGTGTCAATAGGCCTCCAGTCTTGTCGGTATGTTTAGACATCATGTCCTCGATTTTATGGTCCTTGGGGCGTAATTTAATTAAGCTAATTTAGGTCTCTAATTGCTAGTTTTTATGATTGCATCTGAAATTGTTAGGCGAAAATAGCCTGCATGCCAAATTTCAGATCTCTAGAGCAATCAGAAGTGGGCTAATTTTCGATGTCAATTTTAACAACAAACATCCAAACAAACAAACAAACGCGAAGCTGAGTTAAGAAAAACGTGTTAAAAATGATTACTGATGTGCAGCTACCTATTTTTGCTAATGGCCTAGGACAGTGGTCGGCAACCTTTTGAAGCGGAAGAGCCAAAAGTTACAATTTTCCAAATTTCCCAGGTTTTAAAGAGCAGCTAACATTTGTTTTATTTCAATTATTTTAATTTTTTATTAAGATTATTAGTATTTGTTCAAGGAGCTGGAGAGCCGCATCTTCATATCAAAAGAACCGCATGCGGCTCTTTTGATGTCTTCAGCTCCATGCACAAATATTAATAATTATTTTATTTATAAACTCATGAAAATATTAGTCTGCTACACTCGGTAATGAACGATATAATAATAAATATAAGCAATAAACACTCGCTATTCTATTAGAATATTTAGTTACTCCATTTTTCAATGTACTTCCTTGTTTTCTAAAACTGAGTTATTTAAATGTAAACTATGCCTGTGCTTTGATCATATTTATTAGGGCACGGATTTACCTAAACTACCGCCCAGTACGCAATGGGGCATGTTGTATGAAAGCCTTGAGTATACGTTAATCACTCACCAAAGTATCACCGTTAATCACCGCTTAAGTGTCGGGGATGAAAAGTGGCGCTCTTGTGAACACGATTCCACTATCGCAGGGGCACCACGTACAGACCCTAGCTCGGTTTAATCATCGAATGTGCCGCATTATCAATAGTGTAGGGTGCTCCTTAAAACTAACGCGGGCGCGTAGTGCAAAGACGCCGGAGGACGCGCCTAATTCGATTTAGTGAGCGACAATAGCAACCCACTGTATCGAAAATGAACATGGCGTCAAATCGCCCCATGCCGGCGCGCTGGTGGGCTCTCCTGATTAGATTAAGTCAACGATTATTGTTGACCATCGTGTCCTTAGTGAATAGCCTTTTTTTAAACGAACGTAGGCGCCACATTTCTCGCTCTTCGGGTCGCGCAATCGACGAGGTGCCGGCGGCTGCGCCTGATGCAGTTTTGCCGCTGAATATAGTAGTACCCCTTATCCGCTATGTAGGAAGCCCGATTAAAGGATGTCAAGTGCTAACATACCCGCTCTGGAACTCTGGGAGCCAAACCGTGTATTGACGAAAATCGCACCCTACTGGGTGCTACCCAACAAAATTTTTTTTTCGGAGAAATCTTCTCGGGAGTATTCTCATTTACTCTCCAAAGTGTGTGTGTATATATATATATATATATATATATATATATATATATATATATATATATATATATATATATATATATATATATATATATATACCTAATCCTAATCAAAGATTATAATATTGAAATTAAAATGTCAGTGGCTCTTTGAAAGCTGGGCACTTTTGTAAATTGTAATTGTAACTTTTGGCTCTTCTGTCTCAAAAGGTTGCCGACCCCTGGCCTAGGAGTTGCCTTGTTTCTGCTAGTAGTGTTATACCACTATGTCTCCGTCAATAATGTTAAAAAGGTTGATTGATTCTACATTGCCATCATGTCATTTTTTTTCATCGCAATCCAGTTCAAGCACCACTGTTTTATGTTTACATGTCAAAATATTTAAACAATAAAAATATTTAAAATAATAATTAAAAAAAGGCGGATAGTACGATGTGCTTTCTAATCTTTAACTTTTCTGAGACGATCAATTAAAAAATAGCTTGCGATAAGTGGAGTAATCACGAGTGCAGAGGCGTAGCGACCCCTCCCGGCGCCCGGGGCGAACTTTCAGTTTGGCGCCCCCCATATATATATATATATATATATATATATATATATATATATATATATATATATATATATATATATATATATATATATATATATATATATATATATATATATATATATATATATGCGTGTGTGTTTGTGTGTGCGACAGTCTGGTAAAAAAATTAACAATTACGCTGATTGTCGTTCCCTAAAACTTCACATGACGCCAATTAATTTCCCCTTAAGATGCCGAAACGTATAAAAAGTAGAAAATCTTAAGAGCTTAGAACAGTGGGTTTCCCATCCACCCGCTCCGACATTCTGCTCTTTTTTATGTTACACAATCGTAAAATACGCTTTAGTTCAATGGGTTTCTTTTCTTTGCGATATCGGTTTATTTTTCCGATTTTAGTCTTAAAAAAAAGCGCGCCCCCCCCCCCCCCCCATTACCATCGGTTTTTCCGGTCACTGTTTCTTAAAGATATACGTTTTACAGTTACATAACCAAGGTAGAAAACAGTTAAATCAGTATGCAAAGGCTCTCAGCCGTTACATTTCTTTATTTTTACTGTTTATAATTCAAAACTGCAGCTTAAAATGAGCTTTTAATTTTTTTTTCTACCCCTTTTAGCGCCCCCCTAGGGTCGGCGCCCGGGGCGGCCGCCCTCCCCTAGCTACGCCTCTGCACGAGTGCTAGTTGGTCGTAGCTCACTTCCAACATCTGCCATCCGCGGGGTGAAAGTTCAAGGCCATCCTGCTGGACAAACCTGACACAGTGTATGCAAATGACACAGTCATATGGTATCAGCATCGACACTTCTCTAGATGACCAGTTTACCTTAAGCCTACAAGATTAGTGACACACTAAAGTGACATTTTTAACAACCCCCTCCCCCTTACCGCATTCAACATTATATAAGGTAACGCTAATGATAAACGCATCATTTTTCCACCGTGCATCGTCACAACAACCAATGACAAAAGGGCCCCGACAAAAAAGCCCTATCGAATCGATCCAATAAAAGAACCTCGTCAAAACGCATCATTTTCCACATTTTGCTGATAATGAACGCATGATTTTCCAAATTTGCTGATATTAAAATAAATTTTACCTTAATTCTTTTTCCTTCGAGTACACCCCTTCTTAGTGTCCGCCCCCCCCCCCCTCCCACCCCGTCCATGTTGTTTAGGAATGTGATTTTCTCTTGGCGTTAATTAGGTCTGCGACAACACGGTTGTTTACACACAAACACTACCACCGTCGCTGAACCAGTGCCAACAAACACCACCACCAAGTCGCGTTTCTCTTTCATGTTTTGCCCCACCCAAACTTCACCTCATTAAAACAACCACTCAACGGCTTAACGGTGCGGTGTTCGCGTCATTTCCGCTGAACTTTTTCACGGAATCCGCCGCTAGTCTATTTCATTTCACGGGTGATGAAAGCGGATTCCGGAGTCAGTGCGCTCAATTAACATGGCGGACAATAGCACCAAACACACAGAGCACATGACAAAAAACATTGCCCGGTGCTACATACGACAAGCAAACAGCACCGCGACAAACACAATGAAACCCAATCAGCTTCTGTAATTGTCCTTCTTACAATAGCCAACAGAGAGGTTCGTCATTTGCTCTTCTCCATGCCGGCACAATTAACTGGACCCTGCCTCACCCCCCGCCCCACACCCAACTCCCTCTTGATTTATCTTGATTGATATCGATCTAGAAAATCAATAACCTTGACTAGTAGGGAAACAATGCGGCCTTATGAGTAAACAGAACTGACGTCGCCTGTGTGGCGAACGAATATGGGATGTGATATTTGATGACAGTGAGTACTAAAGGACAAACAGAGATATCACCGCGAGTATAGATTAGTTACTGCTATCACTGGCTGGTCGCCATGTTGGAAAGATACCACGTGGTTGCATGCAGCGAACGATAGCAGGTGTCTTGTCTCAAAATAGAACAATGTGTCGGATTTAAAGACACTCTTTGGCGTTTAAAAACAATTTAAGTGTAGATCTAAAGCTTAGACGCTAATCCCGTTTGAGCAGTTGAAATAGGGTTCATCTGTTTCAGAGACCTCGGCATATGAAGCCAACATGCCTTTGCTTTCCCTAACGTGAGTTATGTACCCTTCAGAGCTGGGTAGGCTCATGGACGTTCTACTTATTTGAACCCGGATTCGAACTAGAGACTTTCTGATTAGCAGTTTAACTCTCTATCGCTAGGCCACGCCATCCCAAAAAACCCCAACTTGACAGTAGTTAAACAAGTGTGTTCACGAAACGACACATACCGTAAACTGACATTTACTGGGACGATGACACACAATGCCAAATGACATAACAAGACACGTGATTCAGATCTTCTGCTTTCTCGTCTCGTCTGCCTCAAGGAGCTCACCCGAGTCACGTGGTGCAGACGTCTGCGTGGTAGCGCGTGATGACGAAATCCTTCCGTTGCTACAATATCTGGTTCAAATGTTGCTACAAAGTCTGGCATTTTATTCATCTCTCAAGAAAAACACATCACATAATACATATGAAAAGTAACAATATTTGCGTGCTTTGTTAAACTCAGTTAATACAAACGTTTTAAGTTTGTAGGCTTAGATCTTCTAATACAGATATGAACACTTTCAAACACCAACTACGTCATTTCCTTTTTCCCTACGTACTTAGTGTGACCGCTCACACAATTGATTTTACACTTGTTTTATTTAATTAAATGTCCACATAATGGAATAATTCTGTAGTAAAGGTAGCCAGTCTAGCCATGTTAGGTCAATGTTGGTTTGACCTGAGCCAACTGCATTTGTTCGGTGACAATTTAATCTTAGCCAATGTCAGGTCCTGCAATCTTAATCCCATATAATTTCAGTAAATTTTTGTACATCAAAAGTTTAGAAAAATAATTAAAAAAAAACATTTTCAAAAAAGACCGACAAAGGAAAAGACCGACAGAGAATATGACAGAGAAAAATTACTTTCATCTAGAACTGGTAGACATTCGCAGTCAATAGAAAAAAATGTTTTAAATTTTTGGCCTCCTATGCTTTTGATAAAGCGCTAAACAGAAACACAAAAATGACTAAATGTTCAGTCGTAGTTTTTGCCAATGAGCTGTTGATTAAGCCTACATTGTTTTTGTCTATGAAATAATACGCCGCCAAGCGACCAAGCACCACCGAGCACAAGTGCACGAGTAGAGAGGGCGACCTAAATGCTTGTGTGTTGATTACACCAGCGGCAACAACCACTTCAACCCAACGCCCGCCGGCAGTGTGGGCATCACAGGACTGGGGAACATCGCCTTAAGAAAAATCCGATACTCTCACACCCAGCATGCACAGATCAATGGGCGCTGCCTTTTTTTGTTTGGGAGTTGAAATGTTTGTATGTCGGTGTGGCGGCTAGGCTGAGTACTGTTTGCACGAGATTTAGCTCCCCTACTTCCCTTGGTTACTCCCCCTAGCCCGTGCTATCGGCCGGTACCATGTATTATCTTCCCTTTGCATCGATAACTCCGCGGTTACTTCCCTTTTACTGAGATTACACCCCTTACATCTTGCTTACTTCTATTACACCCGTTTACTTCTCATCTGTAAGCACCGTGCTTACAGCCCCTTACCACTTACATCCTTACCCTTTTGATTATTTCCCCTCCTTATAAAATACTAGGGGTAAAGAACGACAACCAATTCTAGTCTGAAGCAGATTAAACCTCACACTAACGAGTTTCATTCAGATAATTAAATAAATAAACCATATTTCTATCGCACAGCGATACTATTTCAACGAAACAAAATTTCTTTCAATTTAATTTAAATAAATTAAATTAGTTCCAGATTTCTAACAGAGAAGTCTAATGCAGCATTATAGTTGATCTAGTTCGAAAAAAGTTCCATTTTAACAAGACAAATTTTTTTTTGTAAAATCTACAACACAACCATCTCCATTTCAAACAAACAAAACGGAACCATTGATGTGCTGTCACGTGGGATACTGGGATAGAATTTTTTTTATTAAAAACGATTGCTCCCCAGTCTCTTCTGAATACAGTTTCGTGACTTTGCTTGTCCGAGTTTTATACTTTCTCGTCCCGGATGTAATCTGTTTTAGTAAACAAATTGGATTACAGTTTTGATCGAGTACAGTTCCATCATCATTTTTGGCATGGTCAGTCATTTTTTTCGACTGAGTGGCTCAAAGTTAGATATTATTGGGTCTTCGTGCTGGGAAATATAAATACAAAGAGAGGTGGTTTCAATTCCAATAACTGATTGTAGGCATCCCATTGTAAGAATGTAACGGTGTAAGAATGTAACCATCCCATTGTTATTGTAAGAATACAACCATCCCATTGTAAGAATGTAACGGTATAAGAATACAACCATCCCATTGTAAGAATGTACCCATCCCATTATAAGAATGTACCCATCCATTATAAGAATGTACCCATCCCATTATAAGAATGTACCCATCCATTATAAGAATGTACCCATCCATTATAAGAATGTACCCATCCATTATAAGAATGTACCCATTCCATTATAAGAATGTACCCATCCATTATTGGAATGTACCCATCCATTATACGAATGTACCCATCCATTATAAGAATGTACCCATCCATTGCAAGAATGTACCCATCCATTATAAGAATGTACCCATCCATTATAAGAATGTACCCATCCATTATAAGAATCATGTACCCATCCATTTTAAGAATGCAACTATTCTGCTTTATAAATGTAATCCTCCCCCCTCCCCCAATGTACCGCATCTTTTTGTAACAACTAACTAGTTGCTAATTAACCATTCCATTGTAAGAATTCGACAATCACTTGATAACAAAGTACTAATACACCTTGAAGACAAGTTAATATTGAATTAAATATTAAAATTAAATTAGAAAGAAAATATTCATTGAAACACAAAAGTACCCCATAACAAAATCAGCGCATTGTAAAAAAACAAATGTGAATTAACAATTCCATTTGTTAAGCCACGAATTGTTAACAGTTGTTTCCCTCACATTACATTAAATAGAGCATTGTGTCTAAAAATACCTCAATGTTAAACTTTTCAGTAACCAATTGTGATTTCATTCACCTGCAAAATGCGAGTGATTTCCCTTTTAGCACTAAGCCGCTCTCCTCTTTAGTCTATAGAATTATTTTTCTTTTTACTAAAAAAATAAAAACCTAAAAAACTAAAAAACTATAAAATAATAAACGCATTTCCTCCCAATATTGAGTTTTTGTGATCAATTTCAATACGAAAGACGGAAGATTAATAATAGTGTTACAATTTCTGGTGTGTTTGTGTGTGTGTGTGTGTGGGGGGGGGGGGTATAGAAGACATCGATAGTTTTTTAACAAACAACATTAGTGTGAAATATTGCCGGTAAAGCACACACCGACTTGATTAAATGTCAGAAGGTACCAACACAGCTGTCCTGATTGTCTGGGACTACCGATAAGAAAGATGGAGAGATTACTATGGTTTATTGATAGTGGTGCTACCCACAGGCTAGGGCGGGATTTTCACTTGAAATGGGCGGGGCTGAGAAATATAATTCAAAAATTGACTTGCTTGGTGAATGTGATTTTAATGAAGCGAGAGATATAACGAACGGGATAGTTATTGAAAAAAATTGTATAAACAATGGTAGAGCTAAGTGTCAGCAAACTAGTTCAACGTTGTGTGTACTAGTTTAAAACTATGTGTACTAGTTTAACGTTAAGTCTACTAGTTTAACATTATGTGTATTAATTTAACACTATTTGTACTAGTTTAACACTATGTGTACCAGTATAACGTTATGTCTACTCGTTTAAAAGTATGTGTGCTAGTTTCACACTATGTGTACTAGTTTAACACTATGTGTCATAGTTTAACACTATGTGTACAAGTTCAACGTAATTTGTACTAGTGTAACACTTTGTTGTAGTTAAGCGCTATATGTACTAGTTTAAAAGTATGTGTACTAGTTTAGCACTATGTGTATTAGTTTAGCACTATGTGTACAAGTTTAACACCATGTGCACACGTTTAACACTATGTGTACTAGTTTAACGCTATATGTACTAGTTTAACATTATGTGTACTAGTTTAACATTATGTGTACTAGTTTAACGTTGTGTGTATTAGTTTAACACTATGTGTACTAGTTTAACATTATATGTCCTAGTTTAACGTTATGTCTACTAGTTTAACGTTAATTGTACTTGTTTAACGCACTTTGTACTAGTTTAACACAATATGTACCAGTGTAACGTTATGTGTACTAGTCTAACACTTTAAAACTATGTGTACTAGTTTAACACTATGTGTACTAGTTAAAACTATATGTACTAGTTTAACACTGTGTACTAGTTAAACCTAACATCTTTTTGCGGCTGTTGGACACTGGCGTCGTTAGAAAAACGAGAACTGGACATACTGAACAGTACCGTATCGTATCGAGAATTGTATTTGCAGGTATCGCAAGGTAAGGGTCAGGATTTAGATTAGAGTGACAGCCAAGGTTAATGTTATCTAGTAAGATTAAGATTAATGCTAGAGTCACTGAATAGTTAAGATAACAGGTAAGGTTAGGTCCAATTTGCAATTATGAAAGCGATACTTTATTAAAGAAAAGACTCGAATACGCCCTGCCGAGGTTTTAATAAGTACAAGGCGGGCTCACGACACAAGAATCGTGGTGCTATTTGAGACGTCCATTATTCTCCCATAGAGCAAGAAACTAGACGACGCAAGATGAAAAGGTTGGCCAGATTTTGCAATGCAGATGGCTTTCATATATTTTTTTTCTGGAGGGAGGCCCATCGAGGATCTAGCACTTACTGAAATGTATGGGAGAAGGGGAGGAGAGGGGAGATTGCCATCAGCAGAGAAATGGAGCAGAGGTCAGCAGAATTATGGTCTTTTTGTTCTTCAGTAGAGGTCAGCAGAATTATGGTCTTTTTGTTCTTCAGTAGAGGTCAGCAGAATTATGGTCTTTTTGTTCTTTAGTAGAGTTTAGCGGAATTATGGTCTTTTTGTTCTTCAGTAGAGGTCAGCAGAATTATGGTCTTTTTGTTCTTCAGTAGAGGTCAGCAGAATTATGGTCTTTTTGTTCTTCAGTAGAGGTTTGCAGAATTATGGTCTTTTTGTTCTTCAGTAGAGGTTAGCAGAATTATGGTCTTTTTGTTCTTCAGTAGGGGTCAGCAGAATTATGGTCTTTTTGTTCTTTAGTAGAGGTCAGCAGAATTATGCACTTTCTGTTCTCCGAATTAACACCTAATCAGCTCAGATATTTGGCTGACAAGATGTGATGATGTTCAGACAAGATGTGATGATGTTCAGACAATGGAATATGTAATGATGTTCAGACAAGATGTGATGATGTTCAGACAAGATGTGATGATGTTCAGACAAGATGTGATGATGTTCAGACAATGGAATATGTAATGATGTTCATACAAGATGTGATGATGTTCAGACAATGGAAGATGTGATGATAATTGGGAACTAAAAAAAACTTTGCGAGAATAAAAAAAATCTTAACCATAATAAACTTCATCGGAGATAATTAGTCTACTAAGCGCTTAATTAAATCTCTTGATAGGTACAGTATTCTCTACTTATTACTAATTTAAAAGTTCGAAAGAAAACCTGTCAGTTAAAACATGTAGTGAAATGTACACTATGTTTTACTTACTGACGAAACGTTTTCGTTTTTTTAAGAAGAATTTAAGAGTTCGAAACCAGAGGGGAAGAGTGACGTCACAAATAAGATAAAGAAAGATAAATCTGTCAAGTGAGTGGGTGTGTGGGTGTCTATAAATGTGTGTGTGTGTGTGGGAGGGGTAACTTGTTATCACAGAAAGGATGTAAATTACAACTTAAGTCTTATTTGGAATATGGGGTAAAGAATGTGTGAGGAAGGGTAGGGGGTCAGTTAGGTAGATAAGAACGTTGACTTGTAGTAGATAGCTGTGAAATTGTACAGCACGCGTTCTTAATTACAGGATGTGGAGGCAGGTGAAATTGTACATCTCGCGTTCTTCGTCACATGATGTGGAGGAAGATGAAATTGTACATCACGCGTTCTTCGTCACAGGATGTTGAGGCAGGTGAAATTGTACATCTCGCGTCCTTCGTTACATGATGTGGAGGAAGATGAAATTGTACATCTCGCGTTCTTCGTCACAGGGTGTTGAGGCAGGTGAAATTGTACATCTCGCGTTCTTCGTCACAGGATGTGGAGGAAGGTGAAATTGTACATCTCGCGTTCCTCGTTACATGATGTGGAGGAAGGTGAAATTGTACATCTCGCGTTCTTCGTCACAGGGTGTTGAGGCAGGTGAAATTGTACATCTCGCGTTCTTCGTCACAGGATGTGGAGGAAGGTGAAATTGTACATCTCGCGTTCTTCGTCACAGGATGTGGAGGCAGTGGCTGCGAGCCTCCTAACAGACCAACCCAATCAACTTCTACTACACAACAAGCCACGATGAAGACATGCGCAGCCAGACTGTGACGTCACTTCCCCAGGGTACAATTCAATTCTGGGTTCTTTATAAGTCATCTCCAGTTCTCGCCAGACAACTTGAACTGAAAGCTGGCTTATGGAAAAAACAAAACAATAGACTTAAAAAAATAATAATTGACGTACTTCAAATTGAAAACCGTTCAGCGTTAGATAAAGAAAGATTCAGACACAAAAGGAATTTCTTTTAACAAAACAGTTACGCAAGTTTCTAATTGTTAATTGACAGGTTAAGAAATTAGCGACTCTCTGTAATTTTTTAAACTGCTTAATTAATGATGTGACTTGGTGCAAATAGCTCATCGCAATATTTCGCCACAAATTGTCCTATGATATTTTATACAATATATAACATTCACTGTTAAACTCCTATATATTTTTCATAGGAACGCTACACAATCAGGACAAATTACTGACACAACAAGTTAATGTGATATGACAATGTGAAACGACAATGTGATGTCATCTGTATTTGTATCTGTTTCTGTATCCGTATCTATATCTGTATCCGTATCCGTATCTATATCTACATCTAACAAAAGACGCCACTTCCATATTACATGTCTGGCACATCTATGTTCTCTTGTATCTGTTGTTGGCTGTGCGAGACATACAATGTCATCCGTAAAGTCCAGATCTTCCAGCTGATTTTACCAAGTCCACTAGATTTCTTTTTTTCTATTGGTTGCTGTCTCCATCGTCCAGCCAATGACGCAGAGAAATGGTGGCAACAAGTATCGTTGTAGGAGGTGCGAGAAGCCTGAACTACAAAACACACCTCCTACAGAACAAGACATGAACAATGATCTTTAAAAAATAGGCTTAGTTTATACAAGATATATGGCTTTATAAAATATATCAAGTATAAACTAGCAAACTGGTTCTTAAAACGCCCAACTGCTTAAGCCGTAACAATTTTTAAATGTAAAACATGAAAATGATTTTTGAAAAAAAGAAGGCATAGTTTATACTAGATATATCTAGCATAAACTAAGCCTACTGGTTCTTAATGAAACGCCCAAGTGTTTAAGCCCGCCTTAAGCCTTAAAATTTAAAAAATGCCGGACCTCCAAGAAGACATGAAAATGGTTTTTAAAAAAAAAGTAGGCTTAGTTTATACTAGAATATATCTAGTATAAACTAAACCTACTGGTTCCTATGCATTTGGAATCGCTCACTGCTTAATATTGTGTGGTGCAAACAATGTGGTCTTTACGTTGTGGTCTACACGTTTTATCCCTCATACCTCATACCACGATTTAACGTGAACTGTTCACAGCTAGGGTTTACCTTGCCAAAAAGCGTCACGCTTATGCTAGATAGCCTCTAGTCAGAGGCTTGTACAAGCTAGTGATTTCTAGCAATTATTGTACGGATAAGCCTCACGCCATTAAACAGCAGTAGAGAAAACCATACACGTCAAGTATAGGTCTTGACGGTGAACTGTTTCCATTTTCCATTTTTAAAAATGTCATGTTTATTCGAAATGCGCCGACCGCGTAGGAGACAATGTAAACAGAATTTTGAAAAACTATTTATTTGCCATTAGACCTTAAGAGACTAAAGTAGAATGGAGGCGAGCGAGTTGACGAGATTCCTTCCATAGTATTGTTGACATGGAATAAAAACGTGCTTTTTAGATTTAGACCGTAAAAAAAATTAAAAATAAAAACTTAAGCCTAAAATTAATTTAGAAATTTTATATTTTTAGAATAAATGCTATAAAAGTTGCAAATCCAGAGAACTTGAAAATAATTTGTTGAGTTTAAGGCTACATTTCTATTTATTTTCATCAAGCCTAAGTTAAAACCGGATGTTTCACTTTCGTAAGACAAATATTGATTGGCTGTACAGTAACTTAGTGATCGATAACTATTTGTTTACAAAACTTTGCAGATCAAGTTTTTAAATAACAATGCAAATTAAAAACCCCATTTTTAGCTTACAATGTGTACAATAAAATCAATGGCGGCCTATCCAATAGCAGGATGCCATTGTTTATGTCTCCATTACACGTGAAAACCAAATTGTTTTGGCTTGTTTTTAAATTTTCAATTAGTTACCGAAATTTTTTAAAACATCAAATAGACCCAATCTTTAGTAAAGTCCGAAATAAACCAGACAGACAGGATTTTATAACCATATTAATTGTAACTACGCCGTGCCTGATTTTTAAACTAATTTATACACCTCTCAAATACCTTTGAGAGTTTTCTCGCTCGTGTCCATTGCCTATCCTATAAGTAGCGTCTGCTAGATTAGTTATGATAAGTAAGTAGATTAAAATGATTAAGGTAGGCACGGCAAAGCTACTAATGAATAAAGTTACCATTTGATAATGGTAATGTCATATTTCACAGAAAATTGAATCATACATTGCTGTCAAGCGCTAAAGTTACCGAAAAGCCAATAAAATTACTGTTGTTTCATTGTTTGAGATTCAACATTTGTCAGTGGATCTAAACACAACCGCCATTTTTCATAAAAAATAATCGAATAGTTCCCCTTGATTTATCATCTAACTTTTATTTGTTAAACAAAACGCTATAGATTACTTTAAAAATTATTAAATACTAGGCATACTGCCTAGCTTCGCTTAGGTTTTCAAAAAAGTTGGGGAATTGAATGATTAATTAATAGGTGATTGGCTGCTATCTTAAATGCTTAGTTTTTTTTTTTTTTTTTTTTTTTTTTTTTTTTTTTTTTTTTTTTTTTTTTTTTTTACATTAAAAACATTTAATATCAATTGCAAATATTTTTTACAACATTGGATTGCAGAATAACGATCATGACCATTTGAAGAAACTATGGACAGGATGAGATGAAGACCATACTGGACCCTTGCTTACTTTTTGCCACCTTTCTTTCCACCAGCAGCTTTATCTGCACCTTTTGCAGCAGGGGCCTCAGTCCACTAACATAATCGATGGAATATTCGCAAACTTATTACTTGTACGGTTATTAGAACTGCAAAGGTTTTCTTAATATTATCAATCAAATATTATAATAAATTACTTTCGCAATTAATTTATACAATTACAGTTCAATGCAAAACTAAATTCGTAACAAAATATTTATTTAAAACAATGCTATACTTTATGATTTTTGTTTTTTTCTTAAAAAGAGTATACAAAATATTTAAAAATTATTACATTAAAAAGTTACCTCCCCTGTTCAAAGACCAAATGACCAAATCTTGTATAATGAGAATTTCACTCGCGGTCATTTTTAGCCCTCTAAGAGGGCTATAAGTCTGACCAACAGTTTTCCATACGGCGTAGTCAGCTTTTGGGGTGTATACAAAAAATTAGTCAGATGTAAAGAGGGTAAGTGTCCTAAAATCCGTTTTCAAATTACCCTCTGTTTTTTCCATAAAATACAAAGATAATATAGGGAAATACGACTGGTCAGTTTTGACCCATTTAACGAATTTTCCCGGACATGGCGAGTTTTTTGGGACATCCCAAGGCGTTCTCCTACCACCACACAAAATTTCAAGGGGGGTCGTCGGAGGAAATTTTTTTTCGTAATAGAGCTCATATAAAGAGAATTTCACTCGCGGTCACTTTTTAGCCCTCGTCGAGGGCTTTGAGTGAAACCGACAGTTTTCCTTAAAGGTCAAGCCATTTACCTAAGAGCATGCAAACAATTAGCCAGATGTAAAGACGGTAAGTGCCCTAAAATCCGTTTTGAAATCACCCTCTGTTTTTCCCATAAAATACAAAGATTATATAGGGAAATACGACTGGTCAGTTTTGACCCATTTAACGAATTTTCCCGGACATGGCGAGTTTTTTGGGACACCCCAAGCGTTCTCCTACCACCTCACAAAATTTCAAGGGGGGTCGTCGGAGGAAATTTTTTTTCGTAATAGAGCTCATATAAAGAGAATTTCACTCGCGGTCACTTTTTAGCCCTCGTCGAGGGCTTTGAGTGAAACCGACAGTTTTCCCTAAAGGTCAAGCCATTTACCTAAGAGCATGCAAAACATTAGCCAGATGTAAAGACGGTAAGTGCCCTAAAATCCGTTTTGAAATCACCCTCTGTTTTTCCCATAAAATACAAAGATTATATAGGGAAATACGACTGGTCAGTTTTGACCCATTTAACGAATTTTCCCGGACATGGCGAGTTTTTTGGGACACCTCAAGGCGTTCTCCTACCACCTCACAAAATTTCAAGGGGGGTCGTCGGAGGAAATTTTTTTTCGTAATAGAGCTCATATAAAGAGAATTTCACTCGCGGTCACTTTTTAGCCCTCGTCGAGGGCTTTGAGTGAAACCGACAGTTTTCCCTAAAGGTCAAGCCATTTACCTAAGAGCATGCAAAAAATTAGCCAGATGTAAAGACGGTAAGTGCCCTAAAATCCGTTTTGAAATCACCCTCTGTTTTTCCCATAAAATACAAAGATTATATAGGGAAATACGACTGGTCAGTTTTGACCCATTTAACGAATTTTCCCGGACATGGCGAGTTTTTTTGGGACACCCCGAGGCGTTCTCCTACCACCTCACAAAATTTCAAGGGGGGTCGTCGGAGGAAATTTGTTTTCGTAATAGAGCTCATATAAAAAGAATTTCACTCGCGGTCACTTTTTAGCCCTCGTCGAGGGCTTTGAGTGAAACCGACAGTTTTCCCTAAAGGTCAAGCCATTTACCTAAGAGCATGCAAAAAATTAGCCAGATATAAAGACGGTAAGTGCCCTAAAATCCGTTTTGAATTCACCCTCTGTTTTCCCCATAAAATACAAAGATTATATAGGGAAATACGACTGGTCAGTTTTGACCCATTTAACGAATTTTCCCGGACATGGCGAGTTTTTTGTGACACCCCGATGCGTTCTCCTACCACCTCACAAAATTTCAAGGGGTTCGTCGGAGGAAATTTTTTTTCGTAATAGAGCTCATATTAAGAGAATTTCACTCGCGGTCACTTTTTAGCCCTCGTCGAGGGCTTTGAATGAAACCGACAGTTTTCCCTAAAGGTCAAGCCATTTACCTAAGAGCATGCAAAACATTAGCCAGATGTAAAGACGGTAAGTGCCCTAAAATCCGTTTTGAAATCACTCTCTGTTTTTCCCATAAAATACAAAGATTATATTGGGAAATACGACTGGTCAGTTTTGACCCATTTAACGAATTTTCCCGGACATGGCGAGTTTTTTGTGACACCCCGAGGCGTTCTCCTACCACCTCACAAAATTTCAAGGGGGGTCGTCGGAGGAAATTTTTTTTTGTAATATAGCCCATATAAGGCGCCGGTCAGTCGAGGTCAGTTTTGACCCCTTCCCCGTAGACTTTTCGGCCAACCGTCACCGGCCCTCGTGTTCTATCGCCCCAAGGTACCATCGTGCCAAATTTGACGCGCCTGCGGCGCCGGGAAGTGCCCTATCGGGCACCTGACCACTTTGCTTTATATATATAGATAAAACCCAAAACTTCAAGACTTAGAATAATTAGGTGGGCAATAAGTTCTATTATGTACAACATTGTTGATTGAGAGAAAGCCCATTTTTCGACCAAAATTTAATGATGTTATTAATGTTGTCCAGCAACCAGTTAGCAACATCCGGTTTCAAATATTTTTTGTTCAGTGATTTAAATAAAGGACACCGCTTACACATATTTTAAATATGATGACTGTAAAAAGATTGTAGTACCAGTGGAGTCACCCTGTGTGGTAACTATGGGTATCACTATCACCCCCCTCCTATAGATATATCTGTGTGTGTATGTAGCCTATAGGTATGTTTATCCTATATTTTTCTATAGTTTACATATACATACAATTTCGTATGTGCATATATATATATATATATATATATATATATATATATATATATATATATATATATATATATATATATATATATATATATATATATATATATATATATATATATATATATATATATATATATTGATTTTATTTATAGATTTAGAAAATAAAATTTTTGAGACAGATGTATTGTGCCGATTGAGAACTCTAGAAATACAAGGAAGTAGCGGACTTTTTAAAGTTCTACACGTTTTAAAGTTCAGATACTCTACCACTGTATAGTTGGAAAAAATGCACCAACAGATTACTAACTTGAATGAGATATGCAACACACTCGAACTATAAAATTGAGATTTTTCCAGAATTCTTAAGGTATCAGTTAAATAAAAAATTGGCTAAAAGATATGAATTGATACCAGGCTTATGAAGATGATCTGATCTGCAGATGAACTTTTACTTTCCCCTTTTTCTATAATTAAGTCGAATTGAAGGTTTTTCAACTAGTCCTACGGATCAGCAATAAAAAAATATTATTGACGCTAATTGCAAACTTTGTGCAGGTGCATAGTTACAACCCGTCAACCCTGCTGGGGTATATGCGGTTGATAAAGGTTGTAATGTTGATCAGCTGTTAATGTTAATTTAACTGGAAAAAAGCTTGGTTTAAATTATATTTAATGTTTTTTTTTGCTATGGTGTCACCCCCCTCCCCAAGTGGTGTCGCTCGGTGCAGGCAGCACCCCCCGCTTGCGACACCTCTGCAACATTTAGCTTTTTCTGTTCCAGCTCTGCAAGACAACGGAAGTGAGTGGTAAGGATTGAAAGTGTCCTTGACACTGTTAACCCGCTCCTCAGAAAACAAAGTTATCCGTCTGGGAGCTTTTTATCTGGAGCCGCTTGCGACCCCCAGACAAGATAATGGCAGCAAATGGTCCTGCTTGATTGATGGACGCTTTCATGTGTAGATCTGGCTTCACTACAACCGTAGGATTGGCCTCACTACAACCGTAGGACTGGCCGTCACTACACAGGTAGGACTGGCCGTCACTACACACGTAGGACTGGCCGTCACTACACAACACACGTAGGATTGGCCTCACTACAACCGTAGGACTGGCCGTCACTACACAGGTAGGACTGGCCGTCACTACACACGTAGGACTGGCCGTCACTACACAACACACGTAGGACTGGCCGTCACTACACACGTAGGACTGGCCGTCACTACACAACACACGTAGGACTGGCCGTCACTACACACGTAGGACTGGCCGTCACTACACAGGTAGGACTGGCCGTCACTACACACGTAGGACTGGCCGTCACTACACAGGTAGGACTGGCCGTCACTACACACGTAGGACTGGCCGTCACTACACACGTAGGACTGGCCGTCACTACACACGTAGGACTGGCCGTCACTACACAACACACGTAGGACTGGCCGTCACTACACACGTAGGACTGGCCGTCACTACACACGTAGGACTGGCCGTCACTACACACGTAGGACTGGCCGTCACAACACACGTAGGACTGGCCGTCACTACACACGTAGGACTGGCCGTCACTACACAACACACGTAGGACTGGCCGTCACTACACAACACACGTAGGACTGGTCGTCACTACACACGTAGGACTTGCCGTCACTACACACGTAGGACTGGCCGTCACTACACACGTAGAACTGGCCGTCACAACACACGTAGGACTGGCCGTCACTACACAACACACGTAGGACTGACCGTCACTACACAACACACGTAGGACTGGCCGTCACAACACACGTAGGACAGGCCGTCACTACACACGTAGGACTGGCCGTCACTACACACGTAGGACTGGCCGTCACAACACACGTAGGACTGGCCGTCACTACACAACACACGTAGGACTGACCGTCACTACACAACACACGTAGGACTGGCCGTCACAACACACGTAGGACAGGCCGTCACTACACACGTAGGACTGACCGTCACTACACACGTAGGACTGGCCGTCACTACACACGTAGGACTGGCCGTCACTACACACGTAGGACTGGCCGTCACTACACACGTAGGACTGGCCGTCACTACACAACACACGTAGGACTGGCCGTCACTACACACGTAGGACTGGCCGTCACTACACAACACACGTAGGACTGGCCGTCACTACACAACACACGTAGGACTGGCCGTCACTACACACGTAGGACTGGCCGTCACTACACACGTAGGACTGGTCGTCACTACACAACACACGTAGGACTGGTCGTCACTACACAACACACGTAGGACTGGCCGTCACTACACACGTAGGACTGGCCGTCACTACACTACACACGTAGGACTTACCGTCACAACACACGTAGGACAGGCCGTCACTACACACGTAGGACTGGCCGTCACTACACACGTAGGACTGGTCGTCACTACACAACACACGTAGGACTGGTCGTCACTACACAACACACGTAGGACTGGCCGTCACTACACACGTAGGACTGGCCGTCACTACACTACACACGTAGGACTGGCCGTCACTACACACGTAGGACTGGCCGTCACTACACAACACACGTAGGACTGGCCGTCACTACACACGTAGGACTGGCCGTCACTACACAACACACGTAGGACTGGCCGTCACTACACACGTAGGACTGGCCGTCACAACACACGTAGGACTGGCCGTCACTACACACGTAGGACTGGCCGTCACTACACAACACACGTAGGACTGGTCGTCACTACACAACACACGTAGGACTGGTCGTCACTACACAACACACGTAGGACTGGTCGTCACTACACAACACACGTAGGACTGGCCGTCACTACACAACACACGTAGGACTGGTCGTCACTACACAACACACGTAGGACTGGCCGTCACTACACAACACACGTAGGACTGGTCGTCACTACACAACACACGTAGGACTGGTCGTCACTACACAACACACGTAGGACTGGTCGTCACTACACAACACACGTAGGACTGGCCGTCACAACACACGTAGGACTGGCCGTCACTACACACGTAGGACTGGCCGTCACTACACAACACACGTAGGACTGGTCGTCACTACACAACACACGTAGGACTGGCCGTCACTACACAACACACGTAGGACTGACCGTCACTACACACGTAGGACTGGCCGTCACTACACACGAAGGACTGGCCGTCACTACACAACACACGTAGGACTGGCCGTCACTACACAACACACGTAGGACTGGCCGTCACTACACACGTAGGACTGGCCGTCACTACACAACACACGTAGGACTGGCCGTCACTACACACGTAGGACTGGCCGTCACTACACACGTAGGACTGGCCGTCACTACACACGTAGGACTGGCCGTCACTACACACGTAGGACTGGCCGTCACAACACACGTAGGACTGGCCGTCACTACACAACACACGTAGGACTGACCGTCACTACACAACACACGTAGGACTGGCCGTCACTACACAACACACGTAGGACTGACCGTCACTACATACGTAGGACTGGCCGTCACTACACACGTAGGACTGGCCGTCACAACACACGTAGGACTGGCCGTCACTACACACGTAGGACTGGCCGTCACTACACAACACACGTAGGACTGGCCGTCACTACACACGTAGGACTGGCCGTCACTACACACGTAGGACTGGCCGTCACTACATACGTAGGACTGGCCGTCACTACACACGTAGGACTGGCCGTCACAACACACGTAGGACAGGCCGTCACTACATACGTAGGACTGGCCGTCACTACACACGTAGGACTGGCCGTCACAACACACGTAGGACTGGCCGTCACTACACAACACACGTAGGACTGGCCGTCACTACACACGTAGGACTGGCCGTCACTACACAACACACGTAGGACTGGCCGTCACTACACACGTAGGACTGGCCGTCACTACACTACACACGTAGGACTGGCCGTCACTACACACGTAGGACTGGCCGTCACTACACACGTAGGACTGGCCGTCACTACACAACACACGTAGGACTGACCATCACTACATACGTAGGACTGGCCGTCACAACACACGTAGGACTGGCCGTCACTACACACGTAGGACTGGCCGTCACTACATACGTAGGACAGGCCGTCACTACACAACACACGTAGGACTGGCCGTCACTACACACGTAGGACAGGCCGTCACTACATACGTAGGACTGGCCGTCACTACACACGTAGGACTGGCCGTCACAACACACGTAGGACTGGCCGTCACTACACAACACACGTAGGACTGGCCGTCACTACACACGTAGGACTGGCCGTCACTACACAACACACGTAGGACTGACCATCACTACATACGTAGGACTGGCCGTCACTACACACGTAGGACTGGCCGTCACAACACACGTAGGACTGGCCGTCACTACACAACACACGTAGGACTGGCCGTCACTACACTACAAGTTTACACATCGTCACAAAAAGCCAGCCCCCCCCCCCCTAAAATGACGTCACACCTCAGCCTACAACCTCCCTCAAAATTGCAATTGAATTTTTCTTAAATCATCGATATTTTCCAAAAATCTTGTCTGAACTCTGTCAACATTGAGTATTTTAATTAATTACTATCACAATTTATTAAAACAGTTTTCTATAACGCGAAAAAAACGGCTAAAATCCGTTTTCTTACATTGCTTTTTTTATCATGCAAAAGTGTGAGGTCGCACCATCTGAACCCCCCCCCCTCCGCCTCATCACACGCCGTCACAAAATTGCGGACCCCCCTCCCCCCTACGAGTGTGACGTTATTTATGGACGACCCCTAAGTTTCAAATTGTTTTTAAAACTTCAACACTTAAGTTCCTCTTCGCCAATCTCATCATCTTAAACATTGTGACCATTCAGATAGACATTCGTGTAGACTCTCCCCGCAGTCTTCTATCATTTCATCAAGGCATTGTCTGACTCCTGACGCATCCTCCCCAGAGTTTCTTCCAGGCATCTCTTCGGGGGGGCGAAGCCCCCCCGAAAAATTTTTACCGCCCCCCCGAACGATATGAAATTTATATAATTTATATAGAAAAAATATACTTTTAACAGTGTCCGCCCCCCCCGAAGAAAGTTTACCGCCCCCCCGAAGATTTCAAGTGCCCCCCCGGAGAAAAAAGTCTGGAAGAAACACTGATCCTCCCGGAGCTGTGCTGCCCCCTGACGCAACATTTGGCAGCACCCAGCGCCGCCCCACGCCGCGCGAGCTAGTCCACGCTGTCAAACTCAGCAGATAACAAGAACGATAATTCATGCCTGCCAGCAATAAACACGTCCAATCACCAGAGTAGCCCACCCTTGATCTCATCTTCCTTGAAATCCAAACGACTCCATTGCTTTCATAAAAAACGACCAAAATTCCCGTGGATTAGTTCTGCTTGATCTAAGCACTGGATTACTGTTGCCGTGGACTGAAGTGGCAGATTTGAGTGACTGGATCCCAGACTTCACCAACGATCAACATCGATGACCTGACCCCCCCCCCCCCCCCCACCAACGACCTGTCCCCCCCACATCGGCTGTTTGTATCGATGTAAAGTTCAGTGCCCACCAGTCCTAACGATGATTGACATGCAGGTCATGTGACTGGACCTTTGGGTTCTCGTTAACATAATTTATTCGAAAAAAAATGTTATAAAAATATTTCCTCGTCGTTTCTTTTGGTTCTCTTGATGGTATTTATGGTGCTCTACAAGCAAACGCCAGGTACCAATTAGAGCTGGGTGGACTCGGGGACTACCTACGGACCCGAGATTGCGATCGATCCGAAATCAAAATGTTAGGGGTTATCTTTAAGTAATTTGTAATACATAATTTAGTATCTAAGTAGCTTGAAAATAATATATTCCAGTCCTAATAATATACAAAGAATTTATCTTCGATGTTAAAACAAAATCGTTACATTTCAAACAGTTCACAATTGACATACATACAAATAATGTGATTAAGTTAAGGCATATAAATGTTAATCCAATCATAACTAGGACATGAGAGAGCAGTTCGTCCTACAGAGCAGCGGAGAGCAGGGGAGAGCGGGAGAGAGCAAGAGAGAGCAGGAGAGAGTAGTTCGTCCTACAGAGCAAGAGAGAGCAGAAGAGCAGGAGAGAGCAGCCCTATGGAGCAGGAGAGAGCAGAAGAGCAGGAGAGAGCAGCCCTATGGAGCAGGAGAGAGCAGGAGAGAGCAGCCCTATGTAGCGAATCAAGCTGAATCACGTCAGACATTTGCAGAAACTTTCACATCCCATGAGATAAAAAAAAAAGAATTTTCTGGACGGAATGAAACGGGAAGGCCAAGGACGAATCGAATCAGAGCTGATCAAATTATGAGCAGGTTTCATATCTCCTCGTTTGAAAATTGTCTGCTCCTACTGGGAGTTGACCGGAAGTGGTCTGTGGGACAGGGGACGTCTTCTTTAACGTAGCAGCAGATGGAGGGATAAAATATCGTCTGCTGGTGCCTGTGACGTCAGAGGGTCGTCTTTTGCGGAATTCCCCCCCCCCCCTCCAACTTTTACATAAAAGTAAAGAATCCTCTTTTAGACCTAGCGATTCATAGGGCAGATGAAGTATTCATATGCTTCTTGACCTCGGCATATGAAGGGAAGGTGTGGTCAGCAATATGCCCAGCCGCCATTACGTTTCCTAACATGAGTCAGGTACCCATTAAAGCTTGGTGGACTCAGGGGCGTTGTATTGACTTCGACCCGAGTTGGAACCCCCGTCCATTACTTTTACATAACCCAGACCTTAAATATAAGCCACACCTACCTCTCTCCTTACAGAAACCATAATTCGCTCTGACACCCTCAGAGAACCCCAATTAAAAAAAAAAAAAACCCTTAACCGAACCCCTGGTTAGCTTTCCTTACAAAACATAGAACCCCATTCCCTCTACTTCCCTATCACCCAAACTTCAGAATATAATCATTTTCTGGACCTCATTAATATGGAGTAGATAAAGCCATTATGGACTTAAGATGTAACTTTTCATGCCAGTATAACAACACTTAGCATTCATGTATACAACAGAGAACATTCAGTCCTTCGGCTTACGGTTAAGGCGTGTATTTCTACTCACCCGAGGGAAGGGGGTTGGATTAGGCGTGTATTTGTACTCACCCGAGAGAGGGGGTTGGATTAGGCGTGGGGGTGGTTAAGACATGTATTTCTACTCACCCGAGAGAAGGGGGTTGGATTAGTCGTAGGGGTGGTTAAGGTGTGTATTTCTACTCACACGAGGGGGTGGGGATACGGATACTCGTCCTTCAGGCAGTGGACTGCAAAGAAAGACGGTATATTGCCTAACACACACACACACATATACAAAACTCACATACATGCACGCAAGCGCAGACAGACAGTCAGACACACACACACACTTCCGCTCCAGTGAGCTGACCCAGCGAAGAGGACGTCGTTTGATTGTAATACAAGCAGCTCAGAATGTCTGGGTGTAATGCTGAGTACGACAATTAGCTGAGGTTTACACTGACAACATTTTCGTGATGCTAGCCCGACGATAGTTTCCTGCAAACGTTTGCTACAATATTGTCTGTTGTCTGCGTGCTTGTTCCCAAAGCTATTTCCTGAAAGTGGTCGTTGTAATATTCTGTAGATAGACTCCAGCCTTGAAACTGAACTTTTTATTTTGGGTTTAGTAGTGTCGTGCTATAACTACTTTTCTTGTGATATATAACAAGCTACAAGAAATACAACAACCAGCTACAATATATATAACAATCAGCTACAAGATATATAACAATAAGCAATTTTCATACATGTTTCATCTTAGAAGAAGTACAGGTTTTACACAATGCATCATTGAATGAAATGTTATACACAAGATCGTGCCTGATTAGTAATTGTACAAAATACAGAAGCCATTTAAACCATATTAACTGCCGGTTGATAGTAATAGCCGGACTAACTGCCGGTTGATACTAATAGCCGGACTAACTGCCAGTTGATAATAGTAGCCGGACTAACTGCCGGTTGATACTAAAAGCCGGACTAACTGCCGGTTGATACTAGTAGCCGGACTAACTGCCGGTTGATACTAAAAGCCGGACTAACTGCCGGTCGATACTAGTAGCCGGACTAACTGCCGGTTGATACTAAAAGCCGGACTAACTGCCGGTTGATACTAATAGCCGGAATTATTGCCGGTTGCCCGCTTCACTCTACAGATTGGCTGAACAAGCGGTGGACCGTAAGCAGTGTTTCTTCCAGACTTTTTTCTCCGGGGGGGCACTTGAAATCTTCGGGGGGGCGGTAAACTTTCTTCGGGGGGGCGGACACTGTTAAAAGTATATATTTTCTATATAAATGATATAAATTTCATTTCGTTCGGGGGGGCGGTAAAAATTTTTCGGGGGGGCTTTGCCCCCCCGAAGAGGTGCCTGGAAGAAACTCTGACCGTAAGTTCCCATCTGACCGTTGAACGAGCGTGGTGATGACAAAAGAAAGGGTTCGTATATATAATATATATATATATATATATATATATATATATATATATATATATATATATATATATATATATATATATGAGAGTGGAGATAGAAAGGGGGTGGGGGTCATGCTGGTGGGCGTCATACGCTACAGCAAATCACCATCACTGTGGGCTTTAGTTCTGGTCCAATCAACACCGCAGCGTTATTTGGACAAGGCCAGTAAATGTATTACCCTGTGGACGCCCCCACCCCCCACGCCACCCCCGGACAGGGTTTTAGCGTACCCCCTGCTGAGGCCGAAAGCGCACCGCGTGATATACACGATTAAAAACAATAGCCCTACAGCGTTTTATAATTATGACGCAATTAGCGCTAAAGATTTATTGATTGGTGTTATAATATGTTGTTGTTTAGCATCCATATTTATCTTGGCACCTGTTCAGAAAAAAAGTCTGGTAATCTTGTTTTGGGCGGGTTACATTGACACGCTCCAGTGGGGTTTGATCCAGTGCAATGCGTATGTAAAGCCACATCTGTGTCTAGCGGTAATTGTTGTAGTTCGATACCAAGGGGAGTTAACTATTATGTACTGTCACAGTCAATTGATCTTGTTTAGGCGAGAGTTCTCGCTCTTGGGTAGGGTAAAAAATAGTCTCCAAGGAATAGTTACATGCTTGGTGTATAATCGCCTACACGGCGGCTGACAATTCGCCGGTTCGGCGTCCGAATATTCGCCCACACAATGACCAACCAGTAGCCCCTGCGGCGACAAACTTTTTTTTCTTAGTGCCAATAATAATTCGCAAAAAAATCGATATCACAATAACCAACAATTCGCCATTATAGTTACCAATTCGCCATCAACACGACCAACAAATCTCCATCACAACCAACAATTCGCCATCACAACCACCAATTCGCCATCACAATTAACCAACAATTAGCCATCACAATCACCAATTCGCCATCACAACTAACAAATCGCCATCACAATTAACCAACAATTCGCCATCACAACCAACAATTTGCCATCACAACGACAAACAATACGCCATCATAACCAACAATTTCGCCGTCACAATTAACCAACAATTCGCCATCACAACGACCAATTCGCCATCACAACGACCAATTCGCCATCACAACGACCAATTCGCCATCACAACAACCAAGACGCCATCACAAACGACCAACACTTCGCCCTGACGGCGACCACCTACTCGCCGTACTGGCGACAAGCTATTGCATGCATGAGTTTACCTGATCAATTCCCACGGTGCCTGTCACGCCTGAGTGGTCACCGATCGATACACCTCCGGCAGTGAGCAGTTGGCCACTCTAGCTCCAGAGGATGTGTGCTCACCCCAGCTGTACCCCACTGTCCAGACGGTAGGGGGCGCTTTGTCCATACGATAAATGGCGGTTAACACGCTTCCGGTTCCCTTAAAAAAAACTTCGCATTTTTAGACGGTAAAAAAATTGTTCAGTTTTTGTTTCATTGTGTGTGGGCTAACAAATGAAATGGCTGTGGATAAAAGTTGTGAGGTTATTTAAAACTCTCTGCGTGATTCCATCAGCCATAGCTTTCTAATCACGCTTAATCATTACTCATAATCATCGCTCACAATCATAATTCACAATCATAATTAATAATAATCACTCACAATCATCACTCACAATCATTACTCACAAATACTTAACTGTTGTTATGGAGTTACATGTTTTACTAGTAGTGGTTAGCAATACATGGTAATTTACCCAAAGTTTGTTCGGTACGGAATGTGGCTGAGTGATACCACAATAAGCGTAGCCATGGTAAAATAATGAACGTAGCCGTGTGGATAAGTGGTACAACAATTTAGACGTGTGGATCCGTGGTACAACAATATAGACGTGTGGATCCGTGGTACAACAATTTAGACATGTGGATAAGTGGTACAACAATATAGACGTGTGGATAAGTGGTACAACAATTTAGACGTGTGGATAAGTGGTACAACAATTTAGACGTGTGGATAAGTGGTACAACTATTTAGATGTGTGGATAAGTGGTACAACAATTTAGACGCGTGGATAAGTGGTACAACAATTTAAACGTTTGGATAAGTGGTACAACAATTTAGATGTGAGGATAAGTGGTAGAACAATTTAGACGCGTGGATAAGTGGTACAACAATTTTGACGTTTGAATAAGTGGTACAACAATTTAGGCGAGTGGATAAGTGGTACAACAATTTAGACGTGTGGATAAGTGGTACAACAATTTAGACGCGTGGATAAGTGGTACAACAATTTTGACGTGTGGGTAAGTGGTACAGCAATGTTGCCGTGTGGGTAAGTGGTACAGCAATGTTGCCGTGTGGGTAAGTGGTACAGCAATGTAGCCCCCCCCCCCCCCCCGAAGAAAGTCTTCCGCCCCCCCCCCCCCCGAACGAGATGGAATTTATATAGTAAACATACACTGTTACTAGTGTCCGCCCCCACCCCTGAAAAATGTTGACCGCCCCCCCCCCCCCCAATATCAAGTGCCCCCCCCCCCCCCCCCCGGAGAAAAAAGTCTGGAAGAAACACTGCAGACGAGTCCTCTATAACATAATTATTATAATTTTCACATCTCCATAGGTGGTAGAAATATAAGGAACAAGAGTGGTTGAGAAAACAGAAACCTGTGTGCCTAGACGGGCCCCGAGATCTGAACCCCACATCGGACTTGAACACAGGACATCTACCCATCGACCTGGACGTGTAAACGCTTCGACCAGCAGACAACACGTCACCGTCCCCCCCTGCAATATCTTGTACTGGGACACGCCCCTGCAGAGTGCCGTCCCTCACCCGTGCTGATTAGAAGAAAAAAAGACACCCAGGCCTATAATCTATGAGGCTGAGTCATGAGTTGAGTAATATTGATACATGGGGGTCGCCGCTGATGAAACGACATCAATGTATTCATGCGTACACGCCTCTGTCAATACTTACTCACAATCAGCGCGAGACAGTTTGGACTGAAGAGAACACGAAATCAAATGGGGAGCAATCACACAAAAATGTGATATTTTTTTTATCATCTGATGGAGCGGAATGGCGCGCTTTATTACACAGATAACAAAACATGCGCCCGACATGACGCTCATAATTAGGTCATGGCGGTGTGTCATGCGCAGTCGCTAGCACGTGATGCGGTACAGCATGCGTGCATGGGTGAGTACGTGGACCAAAACAGCAACAACAAGACCCCCTTTTCGACATATAAATCCCCAGGGGAGAGGGGGTGGGGCATATATAATAAGAGGACTTTAATAGTAATAATTAACAAAAATTCGTTCTCTTTTATAATGTAGTGTTGTTAAATCTTAGTCTTCCGTAAATAAAAACTGATATCTTCTTCTATAATAACGAAACATGGGTGCTCCTAATAAAATAAGAAAACAGATTGGTTTAATCGTTTGATGTAGAAAGTTTAGGTAGACACTCTAAATCTCAAAACGTTGATAGTTCTTACAATACCAACCTATGGATAGCTCTAACTTGGAGTAGCACAGAACGATTAAACATCCAACTTAATGGAAAGTTATAAAGTAGTTTTTTGTTTAATTTTTCTGAAGGTTTATTTCTTAGCTTTGAGTATATTTATCGACAGCTGAGTGGTGGTATAGAGATTGTTTAAAAAAAAAAGTTAGGCAATAAAAAGTGAGACAATGAACATGCCTGGGTCACGCTGACCTTGAGTGTGAGTAACAACGTGTGAGAATAATGAGTCAATCTCTCGACGATACACCGAGCCCCAGGGTCTTTGTGGTCATGGCTGATGGCGGGGCTGCATGCATGCGTGCATGCTGTGAATAAGGTGCGCGTGAGTCATGACCTACTTCAGGCCCCGCTGTCTTTTAACGGGGTCACGCATGAAAGCGCGACACAACAATGCGCAGCGTGACGTCATAGCCTGGTCTACTGGCCTGCTACATCAGGTCACGTGGTGTGCAGGGGGAAAAAAACTGCACAAAAAAAGTAAAAAAAAAACTGCACTAAAAAAAAAAGAAAAAAAAGGAGACGCAATCTACGAGGGAATCAAACTTCGATTGGTGAGTTGGGAAAAAAAAAATCAAAGCGGACGAATTTTTATATTTTTTTTTGTCAGCGGCTTCCTTGCATGATGCAATGTATTGATGTACTTACCATGTTACGTTTTCAAGAGGGCTTGACTTAGTATGTTGTATGTTGAAGGGGCTTACACCTCGTGACACGTTGAACCAGTGACCGTATACTATGTGTTTTTAATTAAAAAATATATGTAGGGTATTTGAAACGTATAGAACCTACCGAAGCCCGAATTATGGAAAGGGGGGGGGGTGAGTCAAATAATTCCGGATTTCTGACTGGCCGATCTATAAAACATAAAATCACAGCATTTTTTCTTCAGATTATTGTTCTATAATTTATCAAGATTTTTCTTGCGTGAGAAAATGTTCTAATATATAAACAGAGTTGGAAGAATATTGAACCCAGTGTTTCTTCCAGACTTTTTTCCCCAAAGGGGGGGGGGGGGGGGGGGGGGGAAAGGAGCACTTGATATTTTCGGGGGGGGGGGGGAATTTCAGGGCGGACGGACGGACGGACGGACACTTGTAAAAGTATAATTTTTCTATATAAATTCCATTTCGTTGGGGGGGGGGGGGGGAAGGTTAGACTTTCATGGGGGGGGGGGGGGGATGCCTGGAAGAAACTGATTGAACTCTACAGATACGAAATACGTTTTTGTGTTGACACAAAAAAAGCTGTTGTATTTTTGCCGGAGTTAAAAATAAAACGAACAGGACTGCGTATTTATAGACTGAAGATAAACACGGGTACAAAAAGAATTGGGTTAGTGTGGGCTAACAGAGGGTTTCACAGTTAATGCCACTCACACACCTCTGTGATACACTATTTTATTTTTTTATTCTGTGTGTGAGTAGAGGGTGCATTCCCCAGCAGTTTAATTGGTCTTTCCATGGGGGGGGGGGGGGTGAGGGGTGTTTTTAAACGACGTTGTACTATTAAGGGGGGGGGGGGATTAGGGCATGTCACGATATGTGGTAAGGGGTGGGTTGGGGTGGGTTGGGGGTTCGTAGCTGTTTTATAGGAGTTGTTTCACGTTTTAAAAGACTTTTTTTGTAAGTTGTAAAAAATGTATTTATGTTATCAACATTGACATAGCTCAGTACAAAACTAAGAAAGAAACCCCTGTGTTAAAAACTAAAGTTGTACTTTAGATGTACTGTCCGGGTGTAAATATTCCAACACCCGCGGAGAACAGTTTGACAGTTGTATGACAACATTCTGTGTCAACACGAACAGCTCAGTTGACAGCATCGTTCTAGTTTCATTCATAGACCGCCCCCTTTTCCACAGTTGTAGACCGCCCATCGCTTCATGCCCCGCCCACTGTCAACCTCTGTTTGCTGCACTTGTTGACCAAATGCCCATATAAGGCTCGGCACAGAACGCCCAGCAAGCGGGGTAGGTCAACATAGAGTAGATATAAATAATGTATAGAACACATTTACATGAGAATCTTGTTTAATCTACAACATAATGCTGTAGTTGACCTTATGTATGGGGTCAAGTGGTCTGGGGCTGTGTTCTAGTGCTCTAGTAGGGTGGATGGTGGTGTGGTGTGGTGGTGTGGTCTGGTGGTGTGGTCTGGTGGTGTGATGTGGTGGTGTGATCTGTGGTCTAATGGTGTGGTGTGGTGGTGTGGTCTGTGTAGTGTTGTGGTGTGTTCTGGTGGTGTGGTATGGTGTTGTTGTCTGGGGCTGTGTTCTGGTGCTCTAGTAGTGTGGTGTGTGGTCTAATGGTGTGATGTAGTGGTGTGGTGGTGTGATGTGGTGGTGTGATGTGGTGGTGTGATGTGGTGGTGTGATGTGGTGGTGTGATGTGGTGGTGTGATGTGGTGGTGTGATGTGGTGGTGTGATGTGGTGGTGTGATGTGGTGGTGTGATGTGGTGGTGTGATGTGGTGGTGTGATGTGGTGGTGTGATGTGGTGGTGTGGTGGTGTGGTCTGGCGCTGTGTTCTGGTGCTCTAGTAGTGTGGTGTGGTGGTGTGGTCTGATGGTGTGGTCTGATGTTGTGGCGGTGTGATGTGGTGGTGTGGTGTGGTGGTGTGCTGTGGTGGTGTGGTGGTGTGGTCTGTGACATCCAGTAAACGTACTTCACTAACTTCAGTACTCGTTTAAACTAACATAAGTACTTAGTTAACCTTACTTCAATAAACCAGTATACATTTTGACGTTGTCGGAATCAACCCAGCATTAACAGCAACTAGATCACGTGTCAACCTACATCCGGTTACTCAACGAACAAAACGAGATCTGGAATCCTAACGACGCCTTGTCAGTTCGAACATAATTTTTTGATTACGTAATTCAATACTGGATTGTTCGTGTTAGGCTACTTTGACAATTGATCTCCTAAAAAATTGATCGATAATTCCTGGTTTGATTGCTAATCTGTCAAGTTTTTATTCCAATACGAATTTTGTCTGTTTCGGTGTGTCGCCTAGATTTGACATTCTCGCTTTAACTCATAAAAAAAATAAAATAATTCAGGAACGGTTAGATGCTTGTGCAGGTGAGATAGAGTTCACCTGTTTTTGTGATTACGCTTTTCCACTAACTAGAGAACACAGAACTATACATTGTTATGTATTTTCGGTGATATAATAATAAAACATGATGTATTTTCGGTTATATAATAATAAAACATAATATATTTTACGTGATATATTTTTAAAACGCAATATATTGTCTGATACATAATAGTAAAAATGACATATTTACCGTGACATATTTATAAAACATTATGTACTGTCGGTGACATTTATATAAACAGTATGTACTGTCGGTAACATATTTATAAAACAATATGTACTTTCTGTGACATATTTAAAACAACATGTACTTTCGGTGACTTATTTATAAAACACTATGTACTTTTGTGCTTTATTTTGTGAATGTGTCACGAGTGAGATTCGATACCCCGTCCCTTGTCCAGTGGCCAACTGACTGGGCGGAGTTAAAGCTGACTTAAAGGTCACGTGTCGTCCATGTGACGGGGCATGAAGCCGCCTTGGGTATTCGAGTAATGAAGATGAGCACTATTGTAGTTGGTTGGGACAAGGGTTGTCAGGGCGGGGGTGGGGGTGTGTGTGTCATTCTTTGAGTCATAGATTATTATGGGAGTCATTTTGGGAGTTATTGTTTGAGTCAATATTTGTTCCGTTTTATGGAGTCCTTGTTTTGTTTGTCTTTGTATCAATTTAGAGTGATTGTTTTTGTCAATATTTATCTAATTCTCAGGTCGTAAAAAGGCTTGTGTGGGGTGAAGTAGATCTTTTGGTGGTGAATGTTGTAGGTCAAGGTAGGGGTCGTTTTTGGAGTCTTTTTCGGGGGTCTGTGAGTAGAATTAGATGGGTCATTAGTGGGGGGTCATTCAATGTACTAATTGATTGGATTATTGTAGAGTAATTAAAAAAAATCTTTCAATATATTTGTCGTTCAAATTTTATTTTAGTTTTGAAGTCAGTTAAACATTCATGTTCATTTCTAGGGATGGGGATGGATGGGGTTCATTGGTGAACTACTGAAGTCAGCATAAGTGGAAGGGGTCACGGTCCGGGTTACATCTGCTGAGCTAAGTTTTGTGTGCATCATTGGAACCATTGTTGGACGCCGATTGCGTCAATCTCAAAGCCCACATCAGGCGAAATGTCAAGGCCGTTTTATATAAACCTCATTATTTCCTACAGTTGTTTCCCATCTTAGTTATTGATTGGAAGAAAAAAAAAAGATTTCGTTATTAGACGTAATTACTTTTTGCATCGTTAATTAGGGTAGGAGCATTAGAGCAGCTTAAGCAAAGATGTTGTTATTTGGTCCTGGTCATTCTAATTACCGCAACCTGTGAAATTTCGCTTAAAGCCACTCATGGCAAACGATTGGGTATTTGCGCGCTGAACACTAATGAAATATCTTGCAAATAATGGCATGTTATCAAACGGTACAACTTGATTTGGAAATTGATTGCTACAGAATAGAGAGTTTAATCGTTTATGGCTTCCAGTTGTTTGTTAAAGTTGGAAGCGATTGTGAAACGGCGTGGTCCGACGGTAGAGCGCTCGACTGCTAACGTGGACGTCACTTAGTTAACCCGGCTCTGGTGGGTACCTGACTCATATTAGGGAAAACTTAGTTTTATGAAACAGACGAACTCTACTTCATCTGCTCCTTGTGTCTTGGGCACTGACGGCAAAAGTAGAGAAATGACAACGATTTACCCTACGTCTGATGAAGCTGTAGACGTCTGATGAAACTGTAGACGACTGAAGCTGTAGACGACTGAAGCTGTAGACGACTGAAGCTGTAGATGGCTGATGAAGCTGTAGACGTCTGATGAAGCTGTAGACGTCTGATGAAGCTGTAGAAGTCTGATGAAGCTGTAGACGTCTGATGAAGTTGTAGACGTCTGAAGCTGTAGAGTCTGATGAAGCTGTAGACGACTGAAGCTGTAGATGACTGATGAAGTTGTAGACGTCTGATGAAGCTGTAGACGTCTGAGGAAGCTGTAGACGTCTGATGAAGCTGTAGACGACTGAAGCTGTAGACGACTGAAGCTGTAGATGACTGATGAAGCTGTAGACGTCTGATGAAGCTGTAGATGACTGATGAAGCTGTAGACGTCTGATGAAGCTGTAGACGTCTGATGAAGCTGTAGACGTCTGATGAAGCTGTAGACGACTGAAGCTGTAGACGACTGATAAAGCTGTAGCTAATTTAAACTCAAGCAATCTGAGAGACTAATAAACATCAACTAGAACAGCTCTTTTAAATGTTTATCAACAGTCAAAATTAACATTACCTTTTTTAATACAAGGTAATATTGTCATTTGGCTTTTAAAAAAAAACATGTAGCTAATAACATTTTGTAATGAAGACCAAGTGTTAACTCGAATGTTGCCAGCTAATATGGGACAACACCCACGTGTTCAAGTTAATCAAGTGAACACTATTCACAACACACACACACAACACACATACAGCACACCCACACAGCCACACAAAAAACAGTAAAAAAGTCACGTGCACGCAGTGGTCCAGTCAAGCGTGACCGCACCAAGACGTAACGATCAATGTTCACATCAATTTAATCCCTTTTACTTCAAAAGTTATCGAATCCCCTGGTTTAAATATTCACCATCTGATAACAGACGTAAGAGATAGATTTGTCTCCCTTTATTCCCCGCACAAAAGCTGTTGTCAACTGCGCCTAGGTATCGTTAGTACCTTCCCGCTGTGAGATCGAATGACACGATAAGCCGCAGACATAATACATTTTCTTGGTATCGCGGCAGATGTAATCGAATACGCGCGCCGGTGAATCATGTCAACCTTGTTAATTATTAAGGGCAATAACTCTGGTGAGAAAACTGAACTCGAATCCCGAATTAAAGAGCGACACATTTTAAAGTTAGGCGACGCGGTAACCTTAGTATATTACTGCAGTATGGGTGGGGGGGGGGGGGTAATGTCAGTCGGGATGCGTCACCCACGATACCTTTGTTAATTTGTTTTTCTGCGGTAATTACATCCGGCCATGTGTTTCCTCCACTGGCGCTCACGGAGTCAAACAAGACAAAGATAAAACGGTGAAAAAAATTAGTTCGCACCGTAGACAAGGGGACGTTTTTCAGGGAGGGGTTTTTATATTTTATTCTTCCTGACGTTCCCATGACCTTGGGTCATCTAGCGGAACTGTCCAGCCTCTTTGTGGCCAAAGCCCGTCCTCCGAGCATCTGCTCTCGTCTGCCCGGCGACAGAAGGCGTGACGTCACGTCAGGTGTTTACATGGCCAGGGGCGTGAACTCTAGTTTTTTTCCCCTGCCCGGCGGAGTGACCTCCCTTCCGCCACTTTGTGCTGGCCACAATACAGGACATTGTCAAGTCTATTTGCTGTACTGTCGTCCATTTTAAAAATGAGTTATGTTTTTAGATCCGTTACAAGAAATTAATAAAATTTTTAATCGCACGAGGGTTGTATCATTAAAATTAGGAGAAACAATGATCTCATTGACAAGCCGCTTATCTTTGAGACCTTGGTTTAACTAATTAGTGGTTAAAGTAGAAAAGTGTTTTACAGGTCCTGTGGTTAGAGATTGAGATGAGCTGAGAGTCATACAAACAAAGGAAATGTACAAGACTAGGCCAGCACATCAGCAACTGGTATTGAGGGGAGGGATACATTTTATTTTGGTTAACGATGGATTTAGGGGTGGGGGTCCGGGGGTGATAGATGATTCTGACTTAAAACCTTGGGGGGGGGGGGGTTAGTTCTAACGAAACTTTGAGGGGGTGGGAGAGGGAGATTAATTCTGGCTAGGTAGTTTTAAGCATTCAGCAAGTTACACAGGTCATACAACAAGCTATGTAGGTCAAACAGCAAGCTATATAGGTCATACAGCAAGATGTATAGGTCATATAGTATGCTACTTAGGTCACAGAAAGATACATAGGTCATTTAGTATGCTAATTAGGTCAGACAGAGAATAAAAGTCACACAGAGGCGTAGGCTGAAGTAGAAGAGAGGGTGGCTGCTCTCTCCCCCCCCCCCCCCACCCCTTTAAAAAATGTGATTTAAATAAAGCGTCGCCTTTAAAAAAATAGAATAAATACCTTACAAGTAAACACTGGTCTATGTTTTGACAATGAAGTTAAATGTGACCACTGTTTAATCTACTCACCCTTCCCCTGCCCCAGAAACCTGGTTACGCCCCTGCATAGGTCACATGCAGTGTTCCCTCTAAGCTGCGCGGCTGCGCGGCCGCGCAGTACTTTCAAATGTGCCGCGCAGACATTTTCTGACCCCGCGCACAGATTATCAGAACGTCGGGCTAGCCTGATTCCCAAGGAAAATTGTGGCCAGTAGTTTGAATTAAGCGACATTTTTATTGCCTGATTTGTTAAACGAACAGTCTTTGTGTTTTGATGCATAAACAGAACCAAGGGGTATCATTGACTTGGGGGGGGGGGGGGGGGGGGGGGTGACCTTGGTTGTCATACCACAGGTCCAGTTAATGACTTCACTCTAAACTGAGCGGGGCGGGTACCGATGTGATGTCTGGGTGACCCTCCCTCTGCTTGATTTAATGGTTTACTGACACCTAATACCGGAAAGGGATTGTGGCTACTAGCTGACCATGCAAGGTTTTATTTTCTATTGTCACTGCCCTCCCCCATCTCCCAACCCCCACCCACCTCCTGATACTAAGACGGTTTACCCAAGTCAGATGTAAAATCTACTTTACTAAAGGTGGATGTCTTTTTTTCTGTTTGGTTTAAGGATTTATATACTATATATCCAATTCTTGGGATTATTACGTGCACCTGGATCGAACTGTTTCAGTATTCACAGACTGGTTAGGTAAATCAGGAATAAATGTCCACTACTGTGTGCTATTTGAAAATGTTGAAAAGAAAAATGTGTGTAACAAGCAGTACAACAATGTGGCACAAAAAAAAGCGATAGATTCGTTTAAACTGGAATGGCTCAAAGTTATAGTAACAACCGATACGCCATATCATATAATGTTTCGGTTGAATTAGAAAGCATCTACGAATATTCAGATGAGATTGGACTGAAGTGTAAGTTCTGTGCTGCTACTACTTGTAACAAAACCAACATAAACAACGAATTGGTCACAGGAAAGCTCTGGGAATCATGGGCGCTTGACTACTGTAAACGTCAACTATTGTCTCTCGTTTACGTAGGAAATGTTGCGATTTCGTACAAAAGCTCACATGGAACTGATCTTAAACGTCTGCTGGTTGAAACTTACATTGAGCGAGGAAAACTAATTGAGCAAAACGAGCGCCAGCGATCAAACGAGGATCAAGTTCGAATCCTAACGGATAATGTTCTTCTTACCATAAGGATGAACGCCTCGATGCTGTCGGTACAACTGATTCATAACCACATGGGGAAGTATGTTTCAATACCAGACAGTTGGCGAAGTAAGAAATACGCCTTTGAGTTTGTTCAAGTAATTAACGAAGTTGTTGTAAAGAACATACTGACAGAACTTCGAGCAGCATCATTCCAGACGCTTATAGTTGATGGCATAACAGTACATAAAATGCTAATCCTTTATTTTAAATTTCGTCCAGTCAATTCTGTATTCTACAAAACCGTTTTTAGTGGAATAACTCAGCTTACTGTAAGTGATGCCTTAGCTCTGGAGACAGGCGTAACAGCACTACACTGAACATTAAAGCCAAGAAAAGTGTGAGTTAAACGAAAGAATCGACACAAGGCAAACCACACAGTACATACAATCAGTCTGCGAACATTTAAATGTTAGGTTTCCAGGAGATGAACTGCAGTTTTTGTCATCTTTTTTTATGCTACAGGTTTTAAAAAATATGCATTTGAGTTCGGCGTCAAAGATATCAAAGAACTGTGCGTAAAGTACAAAGACGGGTTACGTACAACAAATGATCAGTTAATTACCATCCAATACAATGACTTCAAATTTCGATAAAGTGAAAAACTCAAATCTGTTTCTGTAAATTATATGTCTGAATATGCAAGATTTGTCAAAACAAAGAACAAAATTTAGCTCACTGGCAAAGTTAAGTGACATTATTGTACCTTCCAAGCATGCAGTGCTGATTACGAACAAGGTTTTAGCCTTATTAACATAATAAAAGTGCAAGCACGAAATAGACTTGAAGCCACACATTTGGAGAATCTGATGCAAACTAAATTATATCTAAATGCTGGAGAGGATGTGGATTTAAACAAAGCATATAAGGTGTGGAAGCAATGCAAGGCTAGACGCGAGAAATTGCAATAAATGCCCCTGAAAGGTTAGCTAATATTTGTTTTTAAGTCAGCTTTATTACATGTTGCATATGTTAAACTATTGCGTTTGTATTACCGTTATGGTATTAGCATTATTACCATATGACTGTCTTACTTTAACATAGTAAGTCGACCATATAACTTGTTGTCTAAGTATAACTGAAAGTTTTTATTAGTTTTTTATTTATTTTGATGGTATTCGTATCTCCATTTAATTGCATACGTTTCATAAGTCACACACATTATACTATTAATTTATCAAAATGCATGCCTTCATTATTATGCTTAATTGCAAGACTAAAAATACATATTAACTTGCCCAAGTCATTTTTAGCACCGCGCACACAACATATTTTTTGCACACACACTCTTGGTCCTTAGAGGGAACATTGGTCACATGACAGGAGAGAATGTGTCTACACGTCACGGATGTCATTCAGTTATCACGTGTCATGCCGGAAACTACAAAAACGAAACCAGAAGTGCTTATAATGTGAGCAATTATGTTAATTCCCCCCCCCCCCCATCCTCTATACTAGGAGACCTCCCCCCCCCCCCCCACCCTCCCCATGCCAGGGGTTATCATTAATCACGCCCATTAGGGGAATTGTGTAATTATCGAAAGTTACCGAACACAACAACCGGCCGCGCGAGAAGACAGGGAAAACCAATTGTATGTCTGACGGCCGCGCGATTTTTGATACAATGTAAACAAACGAACTGTTGCGGTATGAACATGATGATTGTGCGAGGTGGGAAGTGGGAAAATAAAACCTTGGGGGTGGGTGTAGAGGATACGGGTGCCGTGGGGTGTGGGATGTGGGGTGGATAGAAAATGGGTGGAGCATTTGGGGTTATGTCAGGACAGGAAATCAACAGTTCCTTTCCCAGCCGGCTGCAGTCTTTTTGGTGGTTCCCACAGTGACTAAAGGTGACTTCCGGGTTAAAAGGTCACAGGTTAACCTCGGCTATTGCCAATGTTATTGACGATGAATAACTAAATGACAAAACAAACCCTAAAACTAAGTTACATATTGATGCCATAAAAATGTGTATACAATCGGAGTGAATAAATATTTCGTAAACTAACACAGGTAAAGTCATCCGTCTAGATCTAACGTTTAATAGGACAGATGAAGTAGAGTTCACCTGTTTCTGTTATCTCTTTATAAAATAGATAGTTCTACATTTTTATGACAAGCCACTTTAACTTTCCTGGAGTCAACTACACAACAGAACTAGCTAGACTCTGTCACATTATCGTTATCTTATTATCACTATTATCATTTATATTATTTCTGTATAATGTAATCCGTCTTGAATAATAACTTACCACTCAGGTAATTTATATTTATTACCTCCCTTTTATAATATTATCTTCCTTATAGTTTATTATTTCCCTTAAAGCTTATGACCTCCCTTTGAGCTTTTTTCTTTCTCTCCTTTAGCTTATTACCACCCATGTCACAATAAAAGTGAACAACCCACATAGCTAGTCACTGATACAGTAGACCTCTTACAACGATACTTTAGTCAGTCAACCCAAGAAGTCAGTGAATGAACCCAAGCAGTCAGTCAACCCAAAAAGTCAGTCAACCCAAAAAGTCAGTCAACCCAAAAAGTCAGTCAACCCAAAAAGTCAGTCAACCCAAAAAGTCAGTCAACCCAAAAAGTCAGTCAACCCAAAAAGTCAGTCAACCCAAAAAGTCAGTCAACCCAAAAAGTCAGTCAACCCAAGCAGTCAGTGAACTTAAAGCTCCATTACTACGTCCGTAGATCGTCCCCCTACATCTACAATCGTATGGCCTTTAACCTCTGCTGCCTACATGAAACTAAGGCCGGATGGCACAAAAATAAAATCCGATACCTTAGTTTAAATGCGATTCCTGTGACCTCGACAAACAGAAAAACTGGGCAGCTAGTATGAAATCGATACCGAATGCCGGAGAGATAATCGCATAATTGATACCCGAAGATGTGTCATCTGTTGCGATACCTAAACCTCGAACACCCCATCTGCACTGGAGGGGGGGGGGGTTATACATATTTATAACAAGATAAATAGGGGTGGGGGAGGGCGTAACTGGGGTGTTGTTGATGTTGTATGTGTGTGGGGGGGGGGGGGGGGAGGGGTTCGACTCCCGTAGCGGGGTTAAAAAATAGAACTCCAGGTTTCTCAAGTTTTCATTCATTTAAAGCTTCCGTACCTGAGTATGGGCAGGGGATGGGGAGGTGGGCGGTAATTTAATATATCTTCACTGATGACCTAATTATCATGTCCCTTATAGAATGTAGATGTACAGCTAGTCATGTGGAACATAACCACGTTACCAATTGTACATTTAACATGTGGGCTCATTACCTTGTTACAATACACATCAGAATACGAAATATGTGGAAGGTATCTTATTAAGTTTGTAATTAATTTCAACTAAAAAATAAATAAAATCAGTGGTTCTTAAACTTGGTTCCTTTGAACCCTAGGGGTTCGGCGAGCCAGTCTCAGGGTTTAGCAGAGGTCAAGACACACACCCAACTCATATGATTCATATAGGATTTCGTCAGTCAGGACGTTAGAAATATTAAGAAGGGTTCATCGTATAGCATTAAAACTGGTTGGGTTCGGTACCTCCAAAAAAGGCTGAGAACCACTGTGCTAAATATTCTAAGTCAAGAATATTTACCGTCGAATAGTAGAAAATAAAATCCATTTTTGTGATTATTTGTAAGATTGCTTAGACTGAGCTCTCGAATCAAAAGAAATAAAACATTGTAAATAACAACACAATCATACGACAAAAAGAACAGTTAGCAGGTTTAAATAACGTTGTCAGCAATTGATAAAATAGGCAACCAGCAAATTTGATTAATAAAATAACTGTTTTCTAAATTTAATTAATCCCCCCCCCCCCCACATAACTTTCACTCCCACCTCGAACTCATTCACCACGCACATTCTACCCCATCTCTCCCCCCCCCCCCCCCCCACAATGATTGTGTGGTTTAGATAACTGTTCCAGTCAAGGTTGTCTTTCTTTGATTCTGACGTCACCACAGTTAGCTTATTACAGGGAGGTGGTAGTGGGGTTCCCCCTGGGGGGGGGGGGGGGGTTGGAGAGGAGGCCGGGTAGGGGCAAATGAAATATTTGGCATAAAGATAAATTGAATTTCGTTAATAAAAATCGATGATTATTTCTTCATCTCTTGATCCGCTCTAGCTCTGGGGTGGGGAAACATAACAATGGGGAGAGAGAGAGGGGGGATAACAATCGTAAAATGGAGAGAGTGGGAGGGGGGGGGTAACAATGGAGAGAGAGAGGGAGGGGATAACATTCGTGAAATGGAGAGAATAAAAATAGGATAACTATTTAAATATCGAGAGACTAGCGATGGCAAAATGGAGAGATAAAATGGTGAGATATTTACTTTAACTATGGTGAAAGTGAGAGCTTAAAATAAAAATAAAAAATGGGATAGGGAGAAAGATTGAGATAGAGAGTGAAAGAGATAGAGAGTGATAGAGAAAGAGAGTGATAGAAAGAGTAACAATAGTGAAATAGAAAAAAAAATACAATGGCTAGAAATAGAAAAAAAAAGGTCAGTCCTTAATGTTTTGACCAATGTTAATTAATTAGTTTCCTTTTCGAAAGAATGGCACCATGGCGTGCTCTCCTCATTGGCTAGTGTTCGATGGGTTGACTGTGTGTTTCTCTTACAATAGGAAACTTTCGGTAGTGGGGGGGGGGGGGGGGAGAGATCAACCTTGGTTGGTAGGGAAACATTTTTTGTACGTTTTAAACTTCTCGTTGATGAAGCTACTGTTGTTATCTCTATACCTGTTTCTAGCACAAGTCGTCAATGGTGTGTGGGTGATGTGTGGGTGATGTGTGAGTGATGTGTGGGTGATGTGTGGGTGATGTGTGGGTGATGTGTGAGTGATGTGTGAGTGATGTGTGGGTGATGTGTGGGTGATGTGTGAGTGATGTATGGGTGATGTGTGGATGATGTGTGGATGATGTGTGGTCATGTGTGGGTGAAATGTGAGTGATGTGTGGGTGATGTGTGGATGATGTGTGGATGATGTGTGGTCATGTGTGGGTGAAATGTGAGTGATGTGTGGGTGATGCGTTAGGGATATTTCGATGATGTGGCAATGTTGTGTCGTTGATGTGTGGATATATCGATGATATATATATATATATATATATATATATATATATATATATATATATATATATATATATATATATATATATATATTGATGATGTCTGATTAATTAATTAGTTTCGTTGGTGTATTTGCTACCTCCTCTGAGCGTTAAAATCGTGACTTAAAAATCTGCTCGCTCAGTTTACAGAAGGTAAAGTCACACAAAAGTGACCATAAAGTCACACAAAAGTCACACAAAAGTCACACCAAGTCACACAAAAGTCACACAAAAGTCACACAAAGTCACACAAAAGTCACATAAAAGTCACACAAAGTCACACAAAAGTCACATAAAAGTCACATAAAAGTCACACATTACAAAGTCAATAGCGTGAATTCGTATTTTATTTTGCCATCTATCAACTTTCAGGTTAATTGACTACACTTGATGATTATCAACTTTATCTGATTATCAACTTTATCTAACGGTACTTGGTGAACGATACGCGTCAAAGTTCTCTTTAACAATTTAAATTGGGAGAAAATCGATTTTTTTTTCATAACTTGCCCGGAATTAAAAAATAGAATCGACAAAAAAAAAAAAAAAATCTCTAGACGGAAAAAAAAGTTGTAATCTGTGGATTAATTTGATTTTATTTCGTTTTGTGAGGGAGGATTTGCATGTTTAGTGTTTATTTTTTGCTGTGCTAGTCTGTCTCTAATCCATGACGTTTATTCAAATCCACAGGTAACGCGTTGCTTAACGCACCTTGCTAAAAATTAATGAAAACTCCGAACTTCAAATATCTGCAAGATTTTTTTTTTCAAAATATGATCGATCTAAAATCAATATCTAGGCGGGACTACGTAAATTAGTTGACTCTGGCAAACATGAAATTCGAACATTCGAGAAAGCTGTTTGTTCGTCAGCTTAATGAATTAGGATGTACTGGGGTGGTTCATTTTCGAGTGGAGGGGGTGTCAGCATCAGTTGGGGGTGTTAGCAACATTAGAGCGACGCGTACACTGTCGATCATTTTCACTATTAAATGCCTATTTAAATTTGGGATTATTTTTCACATATCACCTTGATGGACTATTTTAAAAACAAGGGGTGTTAGGTTGCGTGGAATATTGTATTATATCACATTACTTGCTTATGTTAATGTTACCCTCACTACTAACTGACTTTTACTCAAACCCTAGATTTAACCCTAACACCAAAACAATCCAGATATTTTAGTCCCACTTACAACCTTACACCCCTCTTTGTAGATGACTCCATTGTCGGACTCTAGTAGAAAACATTCCATCAAACTTCCTCACCCCCCCCCCCATAATAGCTTTATCTATTTCATGACACACTGACAAACACATACACATATCTGAATCTTAGCATACATCCAGTGCAGCTGGGTCAAAACAATTGGGTAAAAAACGAAACGAAACAAAATACATAATTTATCAAGAAAACAAAAATCTTTAAACACTGCACATTTGGCAGATTGACAAAGTCGATTTTTTAAGGCCACTGTTGCACTCAACTCTCTCCAAGATTGTATCCCCCCCCCTCCCCCATCAATCTACCCCGCCCCTTCTCAACCGTGTTTGTCGCCTTTTGTTCCCCACAGTCCCGTCCGGACCCCACAAAACGGTCCCGAGGGTCCGCTAACTGCCAGTTTATAGTTGGTGCACGGAGAAATGTTCCAATGGTCGGCAGCAGACTTCAAGTGGCGCGCGCTGATTCGCTCCAATTTTGTGTGTCGGTGTGTCTGTGTGAATCTGTGTCTATATGTGTCCGCATGTGCTCATATGAGTCTGTTTGCGCATGCATTTGTCTGTGTGTGTACGTGTGTCTGTGGTCTGCTTGTGTCTGTGTTTTGTTGTGTCAGTGTGTATCTGCATGAGTATGCATCTTTGGATATGTATATTTTTCTTTTGCTGTGTTTGTGTGCGGGTATGAATATTTTGTAGGTGTATGTGGCAAGTCTGTGTGTTTATATGTGTATGCTCTTATGTGTTAATTAATCAAACTAGAGTCCAATACACAGTCAGGTTTTGGTTAACTTCTTGACCAAACCCTAACCAATCGATGAAACGGTAAAATTTCTAGTGCCCCACCCCCCCCACCCCGGCAAAAAAAGTCTGGAAGAAACACTGAAAAAAAAACATTAACGTAAAAGAAATGTACACCACGTATATAGTTTAATGTACACGTATATATTTTAATGTACACATATATAGTTTTTAATGTTCCCTTTCATTAATTTTATTTTGTACGTATTTGCCCAAGGCCTTTCCTGGACTTGTAATGTCTGTCAACAATGTGTATTGCCAATGTGTATTGCCAGTGTGTATTGTCAGTGTGTATTGTCAGTGTGTATTGCCAGTGTGTATTGTCAGTGTGTATTGTCAGTGTGTATTGCCAGTGTGTATTGTCAGTGTGTATTGTCAGTGTGTATTGTCAGTGTGTATTGTCAGTGTGTATTGTCAGTGTGTATTGCCAGTGTGTATTGTCAGTGTGTATTGTCAGTGTGTATTGCCAGTGTGTATTGTCAGTGTGTATTGTCAGTGTGTATTGCCAGTGTGTATTGTCAGTGTGTATTGTCAGTGTGTATTGTCAGTGTGTATTGTCAGTGTGTATTGCCAGTGTGTATTCTCAGTGTGTATTGTCAGTGTGTAATGTCAGTGTGTAATGTCAGTGTGTATTGTCAGTGTATTATAGCGTCGATGTCAGTCTGTGTAACATGTCAGTATCACGTCTTGATCGTCAGTTTAGTGATGTTTAGTAACGCGTACAGTTGTGAATGTGGTTGAAATATATCATTCAACGTTCGTACTTAAAACACATTGTGAATACAAAGTGAGTTGGTTGAGACATTCGGTTAAACGTTGAATGCAAATAAAAAACCAACTTATTTCTGACTATTTTTCCCACACGTATTCTACATTGTAGGCCTTCAGTAATCATAACTTACAAGTATCTGAAATTATCTGACTTGCTATCTGCGCACACAATGCTGTTTTGATGGCTTGCCATGAATGTATGTTGATTTATACTTTTTAAATATCTTTGTAAGAACAGTTCATAGGAAATGTATGTCTGTCTTTTCACTGTAACTTTTTTTTTTCATGATACAGTTTCTTTTAAATGCGGCGGGGGTGGGGGGGGGGGAGGGGGAGCTGGATGGTGGACCCACAAAAAGAATGGTTATTTCGGTGATTTAAAAAATAACTCACATACACATACACGTCAAACATGTATGAAACATGTTTTTAACCCCGCCCTCCCCTCCTTCATTAAGCCCTAATCCTGCCGACGCCACTGTTTATTGTCTTTCGATTAAGTGTCGTTATCAACAATACCAGCAAGCGATAATGTTTGTAAGTAAACACAAACTAATGGCACGAACTAAAACAACATTACAAGGAGCTGTGTATTCACTTGAATACATCAGCCTAAGGTGCTAATGCTACAAGCCAGCTGGATGTATGACCATCTCTAGCAGTATGTATGACCATCACTTGCAGTATGTATGACCATCACTTGCAGTATGTATGACCATCACTTGCAGTATGTATGACCATCACTAGCAGTATGTATGACCATCTCTAGCAGTATGTATGACCATCACTTGCAGTATGTATGACCATCACTTGCAGTATGTATGACCATCACTAGCAGGATGTATGACCATCACTAGCAGGATGTATGACCATCACTAGCAAGATGAATGACCATCACTAGCAGGATGTATGACCATCACTTGCAGTATGTATGACCATCACTTGCAGTATGTATGACCATCACTAGCAGTATGTATGACCATCTCTAGCAGTATGTATGACCATCACTTGCAGTATGTATGACCATCACTTGCAGTATGTATGACCATCACTAGCAGGATGAATGACCATCACTAGCAGGATGTATGACCATCACTAGCAGGATGTATGACCATCACTAGCAGGATGTATGACCATCACTAGCAGGATGTATGACCATCACTAGCAGGATGTATGACCATCACTAGCAGGATGTATGACCATCTCTAGCAGGATGTATGACCATCACTAGCAGGATGAATGACCATCACTAGCAGGATGTATGACCATCTCTAGCAGTATGTATGACCATCACTAGCAGTATGTATAACCATCTCTAGCAGGATGAATGACCATCACTAGCAAGATGAATGACCATCTCTAGCAGTATGTATGACCATCACTAGCAGTATGTATGACCATCACTAGCTGGATGAATGACCATCACTAGCTGGATGTATGACCATCATGGCTACTTGCTAGCAGGATGTATGACCATCACTAGCAGGATGTATGACCATCACTAGCAGGATGTATGACCATCACTAGCTGGATGAATGACCATCACTAGCTGGATGTATGACCATCATGGCTACTTGCTAGCAGGATGTATGACCATCACTAGCAGGATGTATGACCATCACTAGCAGGATGAATGACCATCTCTAGCAGGATGTATGACCATCACTAGCAGGATGAATGACCATCACTAGCAGTATGTGTGACCATCACTAGCAGTATGTATAACCATCTCTAGCAGGATGAATGACCATCACTAGCAGGATGTATGACCATCACTAGCTGGATGTATGACCATCACTAGCAGTATGTGTGACCATCACTAGCAGTATGTATAACCATCTCTAGCAGGATGAATGACCATCACTAGCAAGATGAATGACCATCACTAGCAGGATGTATGACCATCACTAGCAGTATGTATGACCATCACTTGCAGTATGTATGACCATCACTAGCAGGATGTATGACCATCACTAGCTGGATGAATGACCATCACTAGCTGGATGTATGACCATCATGGCTACTTGCTAGCAGGATGTATGACCATCACTAGCAGGATGTATGACCATCACTAGCAGGATGTATGACCATCACTAGCAGGATGAATGACCATCTCTAGCAGAATGTATGACCATCACTAGCAGGATGAATGACCATCACTAGCAGGATGAATGACCATCACTAGCAGGATGTATGACCATCACTAGCAGTATGTATGACCATCACTAGCAGGATGAATGACCATCACTAGCAGGATGAATGACCATCACCAGCAGGATGTATGACCATCACTAGGATGTATGACCATCACTAGCTGGATGAATGACCATCACTAGCAGGATGAATGACCATCACTAGCTGGATGTATGACCATCTCTAGCAGGATGTATGACCATCATTTGCAGGATTATGACCATCACTAGCTGGATGTATGACCATCTCTAGCAGGATGTATGACCACCGCTAGCTGGATGTATGACCATCACTAGCATGATGTATGACCATCACTAGCTGGATGAATGACCATCACTAGCTGGATGTATGACCATCATGGCTACTTGCTAGCAGGATGTATGACCATCACTAGCAGGATGTATGACCATCACTAGCAGGATGAATGACCATCTCTAGCAGGATGTATGACCATCACTAGCAGGATGAATGACCATCACTAGCAGGATGTATGACCATCACTAGCAGGATGAATGACCATCACTAGCAGGATGTATGACCATCACTAGCAGGATGTATGACCATCACTAGCAGGATGTATGACCATCACTTGCTGGATGTATGACCATCACAACAGCCGTAGCACGGCTGTAAAAACTTGGGCCGTGACGTTCTAAACTTGGAAAGCTTTCGAGTAAATTATTAATAAAATCAATCCGCGCTTTGAAAGCTTGTATTGAATTGAAAAAATTGAACCAGTGCCCAGATGGACGCGAAGTCCCATCTTTGAGTCTGTTGAAGGTAAGTCCAACCATACAGCGTGTCTTCAGAGTCCAACATCTCTACAACATCCCTGGGCTGTGGTGAAAGTTTAATGATATCAAAGTGATCTTTTTAAACTCCAGGATACGGAGAGTCCCTAGGGTTTGTGTGAATGGGCTCCTTATTCAGCGTTTACTTAATAGAAGTTATAAACATTAATTAAAACGTCGGAGTGGGGGGATGGTTTACAGTGGTTAATGTTAAAACTACAATTATATTAATATTGGGCTTTACTGAGTCAAGTTAGATTGTACTCTATACGTGTTGATAATATTTGTTCTACGAATTTGGTGCTGGTTATCTACAAGAACATCGTTTTTGTAAACAGCTGAACTCTAATCGATGCTTATCTGATTATCTTTTTACACTTTTACATGAATGGTTGCGATCGACGGGTTTTAAAAATAATTAGCTAAACGAGGATTGGATTCTTTTAATGCTGGGCAGAACAATGTGACGTTTAGAATATTGGAAGGAGGTGGGGTGGGAATGGATGGGTTGTTTTTTGTTGACAGGTTTGGGGAAATGGAAATTGTGTCGTTGGATGTTGTGGTAGTTGATGTTGTGGTAGTTGATGTTGTGGTACTGGCTGTTGTGGTAGGTGCTGTTGTGGTAGTTGCTGTTGTGGTAGTTGCTGTTGTGGTTGGGGATGTTGTGGTAATTGCTGTTGTGGTAGTTGATGTAGTGATAGTTGCTGTTGTGGTAGTTGATGTTGTGATAGTTGCTGTTGTGGTAGTTGATTTTGTGGTAGTTGATGTTGTGGTAGTTGATGTTGTGGTACTGGCTGTTGTGGTAGGTGCTGTTGTGGTAGTTGCTGTTGTGGTAGTTGATGTTGTGGTAGTTGCTGTTGTGGTAGTTGATGTTGTTGTAGTTGCTGTTGTGGTAGTTGATGTTGTTGTAGTTGCTGTTGTGGTAGTGGATGTTGTAATAGTTAGATGTTGTGGTAGTGCATGTTGTATTGGTTGATGTTGTTGTAGTTGATGTTGTGGTAGTTGTATGTTGTTTTAGTTATGTTGTGGTATCAGATATTGTGATAATGGATGTTCTATATGTAGATATTTTAGCAGTTGAGGTTGCGATAGTTGAGGCTGTGGTAGTGAATGTTGTTGCAGCGAAGTTTAGGTAGTAGACGTTGTGGGAGGTGGTATCACTGGAGATTGTGGTAGTGGGTGTTGTGGCTGTGTATTGGAACCAACGACTGAGGGGGGTGTGGTAGTGTAGACTACGGCTATTATTTGAATGTAAAACATCATGGTAATTACTAAATGGTAACATCCTGTTACTTCAGTGTAGCGCATCCTAGTTCCGCGACATAAAAACACGAGGGCCGCTTACAAAACGGCCCCTACAACAAGTCTCCCTTACAGGGATGTGGGACTCGTTTAACTCGAGTTCTCTCCACTTGCTAAAAGCTCCACTTGAGCAAAATAGTCCCACCCCCAACCCCTCCCCCACATCCATTAACAAGTCCCTAAAATATTTAAAAAATAAAGATGAAACAGAGGTTAAGTCCCTTGGTATCTAACACAGCAAGGGAGGACACCCGTTTTCTTGTGTTAAGTCATAAAACTAGCAATCGATGGTACTGCTGGTCGGGAGGAGGGGGGGGGGGGGGTAGGGGCACAGTTGGATTGTAATGGAAGGAAAGACAGTTGAGGCACTTGGGAAACGGCGTCATGGAGTCATAAAGAAAGCGTAGGAGTCATCGAGTCGTCGGCGTGGAGTCAGCGTGGAGTCAGTAAAACCCGGGGTCCACAAGCGATGTGTTTAAAACACGGACAAGTCTTGAAGCGGTTTCTGCTGTATAAGATATCAATTTTATGTGCATTTCAAGTTCTAAAACAAGCATAATCATTACCACAGACTACATTAGAGGCATCGGGTATTTTGTTTAGTCATTGCCCAAGTCTAATCAGTCTAGTCATTGATTTAGTTATACACTATTGAGGGGGTTACACCACTAGATCTAATAGCACGTTCGTATCATAGGTTTACGGTCTTTTGCTGCTTGTTTTTATATGTATGTGTTTTATGAATATGTGTATGTATATATGATATTACTCAGACTAGACGGTTCATGAAGCATCTGTTTGCCTGACCTAGACATACGAAGGGCTAGTTGGGTCAGCTAAATGTCCAGTCACCTCTACGTCTGTAGTGTCTGTATAGGTGCATGAGGGGGGGGGGGGGGGGGGCTCTGGACCTACAAACTAGCTGTGAGTCAATTTTACAGACAAATATGTTAACATATAGAGACATAGACAGAACACGTAGGCACGCATAATTATATCTACAGATATAGATGCGTATAAAGAAATACGCGTTGATAAGATATAATTAGTTATATATATATATATATATATATATATATATATATATATATATATATATATATATATGATTTATAGAAGTAGATATATAATTACATAATGAAGTAAATATGGCTATAGATATAATGGTAGATATGAAGTAGAAGTAGAATTAGATATAGAATTTTATATAGAAGTAGATATAGAAGATTTGGAGTAGGACTACACGTAGAAGTAGATGTAGATATAGAAGAAGATGTAGATATAGAAGTAGATGTAGATATAGAAGTAGATGTAGATATAGAAGTAGATGTAGATATAGAAGTAGATGTAGATATAGAAGTAGATGTAGATATAGAAGTAGATGTAGATGTAGATATAGAAGTATAGGCTGTATAGATGTAGATTTGGAGTAGGACTACACGTAGAAGTAGATGTAGATATAGAAGTAAAAGTAGATATAGAAGTAAATGTAGATATACAAGTAGATGTAGATATATAAGTATATATATATAACAGAAAAAGTGCTTTCACTAGTAGGACGGTAACCAAAACAGGACTGGAGTGTTTTATCTTACGCATGCGCGTTGGTCCCCAGCAAGATGGAAGTCCCGTGCCCAAAGATGAATGTTTTCTTGGACGTGCGCGCAGACAAAAGGGAGGGGCTGAGGAGAAGATAGGGCCAGTCATATCTCCCAAAATTTATCACGGGGTCCTACCATCACTTTGTCATAAGGATCGTGCCGATCTTAAAATCATTTTTTTTCCTATCGATCAGCTTAGGTTGTTTTCCTTGCTTGCCACTGGAAAAGTTTAACTACCGAATACTAGTGTAGAGAGATATTTTATTTAATTTATACATCAACGTTTACCAATACTGAAGTAGAAACATATTTACTTTATACATCAAAGTTTACCAATACTGAAGTAGAAAAATATTTTATTTCCTTGATACATTAAAGTTAAACAACCATAACTGGTGTAGAGAAATATTTTATTTACTTAATTAATCCATCAAAGTTTTAAACTAGTTGCACTGAAGTGGGGAAATATTTTATTCATTTAACTGTGAAATATCAATGGCTTAACTAGCATACGCAAATCAAAATTTAAACAAATATTAATATTTAATTAATCCCAGCGGCATATTGACTAAAATTAGAAAATGTCAACGAAAAAAAACAACAATTGAATACATCACTGCTAAATAATGGCTTAAAAAGAACATATTGTTGAAATCACTATTGCTATAATAAATAATATTTATAAGGAAGTAAATGAAGGGGTTTGTGAAATGGAACAAGTAATAAACACACCCAAATTTTTCTCCAACTGTATTTACCATTAGTTTTTCAGCTTAATTATAAGTTCTCACTAATTGCACATATTATTAAATTATCCTAACACAATAATCATAACCAATTAATGGACATAATGTGTTACTGAACATACAACATGTTGTGTATGATAAAGTGGCGTATGAATACAACATTGTGTACACAACATGCCAGAGAACTCCCTCACGAGTCTCACACAAATAGTTCCCAACATCAGACAAGGGCGATAAGCCGAAGTGTTTGCTGGGAGTTTGCTCCTTAAAACGACCGATCCAAAAATAGATTATCTAATTTCTGGGTCTGTAATAAAATATAAATAAACAGCGTTACATTGAACACGTGACCTTAATCATTTCGTCACACATTTTTAATGGCGCCGCACGAGTTACACGATGTCATATGTCCCTATCATTTAATTATAATAAAACACCAAAAAGTACAAGATGGTGGGTCTTTTACGTTGGCTGAAGATTTACCCAGATATTCCTAAAATGCGGGCAGAGGCGTAGCGACCCTTCCCGGCGCCCGGGGACAAACTTTTGATTTCCCCCCCACCCTCGAACTTTTCATTTGCATCCCCCCCTCAAACTTTCGATTTGCACCCCCCCACCCTCGAACTTTTCATGTGCACACCCCCCTCATACTTTCGATTTGCATCCCCCCCTCGAACTTTTCATTTGCATCCCCCCTCAAACTTTCAATTTGGCGTCCCCCCTAAGGTCGGCGCCCGGGGACATATGTCCCCCCCCGCCCCCCCCCCCCCCATCGCTACGCCTCTGAATGCGGGGTTTATATTTTGCCAAATATTCCTAAAATGCGGGATTTATATTTTGCCAAATATTCTTAAAATGCCGGATTTCTATTTTGCCAAATATTCCTAAAATGCGGGATTTATATTTTGCCAGATATTCCTAAATTGTTTGATATATAATTACACAAATATTCCTAAAACGCCGGATTTATATTTTGCCAGATATTCCTAAACTGTTTGATGTATAATTACACAAATATTCCTAAAACGCCGGATTTATATTTTGCCAGATATTCCTAAGATGTTAAATTAGAATCCTAAAATTTAGACTAAATGTATGTCTAATTACTCCTTTTTAAAAATGTTAGATAAAGATTAGCCAAAGTATTTTTTTAAAATTCTGGATAAAAATTCGCAGGAATATTCCTAAAATTGTTGTGCAAAAAACTCTCCAAAAAAAATCTATAGTCTGGCCAAAGCCTTGAGAATTGTGCGCAGATAATTGTGATGATGAAGAAACTAAGGACGGTCCTCAACACCACATGGGATCAGCGGGGATATGGCGAGATCAAGCGAGATATGGCGAGATGAGATCAGCGCGGGAATTCATTGATTCGTTCATTAGAAGAACACAGGCCGGTGGAGGGATTTAGGTGTGAAGGTTAAGAAATGGTTATCAGTTTCCTGATAAGCGAGCTCCTGGCTTCAGGAATCCGGGATGTGTAGGTTGTTAGGGGGATGTTGGTGTATCAGCATGAAACTACAGGAGCCACGGAACATTTTACTTTCCACGTTTTTTTTTTAATTTTTCCCTAAATCGATATGATAATCTTTAGATTTGAGCCTTTTGTTTTGATAAACGACAATTATTTTTTTTCCGGAAAAATTTCAAACTTGCCAAATTTAGCATCGATAACATTTTTTTTAGCATGAGCAGGGGGGAGGGGGTATGGGTAAAATTATTTCTTTAATTGTAATTATAATCATTTGAGACGGACCAGAAATTTTTGGAATAAATTTATGCTCGTAAAGTTCAGCCAAAAATAATTTAGACTCCTCCCTCTCTTATCGCTAAAGGTTGATCCACCCTCAGCTATAGCCTCGATAGCCCCACCCCCGCTAAAGCCTCGCAATTCCCAACCCCAGCTATAGCCTCGCCACCCCCACCCCAGCTATAGCCTCGCCACCCCAACCCCAGCTATAGCCTCGCCACCCCCACCCCAGCTATAGCATCGCCACCCCCACCCCAGCTATAGCCTCGCCACCCCCACCCCCAGCTATAGCCTCGCCACCCCCACCCCCAGCTATAGCCTCGCCACCCCCACCCCCAGCTAAAGCCTCGCCACCCCCATCCCTAGCTATAGCCTCGCCACCCCCACCCCCAGCTTTCTGTTTTCCACCCGGCTACCTAGCACCACGGAGCGGCCTCTATACCCAGCTCCCAACAGACGGAGCGGACTCTCCACCCAGCTCCCAACAGACGGAGCGGACTCTCCACCCAGCTCCCAACAGACGGAGCGGACTCTCCACCCAGCTCCCAACAGACGGAGCGGACTCTCCACCCAGCTCCCAACAGACGGAGCGGACTCTCCACCCAGCTCCCAACAGACGGAGCGGCCTCTATACCCAGCTCCCAACAGACGGAGCGGACTCTCCACCCAGCTCCCAACAGACGGAGCGGACTCTCCACCCAGCTCCCAACAGACGGAGCGGACTCTCCACCCAGCTCCCAACAGACGGAGCGGACTCTCCACCCAGCTCCCAACAGACGGAGCGGCCTCTATACCCAGCTCCCAACAGACGGAGCGGACTCTCCACCCAGCTCCCAACAGACGGAGCGGACTCTCCACCCAGCTCCCAACAGACGGAGCGGCCTCTATACCCAGCTCCCAACAGACGGAGCGGACTCTCCACCCAGCTCCCAACAGACGGAGCGGACTCTCCACCCAGCTCCCTAGCACTACGGAGCGGCCTCTATACCCAGCTCCCGACACCACGGAGCGGCCAATGGATAAGCTAATGATGTTATGATCGTAAACATGGGAGATAATACAGATTAGCGACAGGGACGACAATTGACGCAAGAAAAAAAAAACCCTGCAGTAAGTCCGCCGGGTGTGGCCGGCCTTACTGGGAATGTAATTGTTACCAGACTCCGTGCCTCCCTGCGGACCCCAATTGTCTTGTAAAGGAGACGTGTTTAGGATCAGGCCGCATTTGCTGGTATCGAAGCGGACATGTATTTTAACCCCACCCTCCCCGGCGGCTTCCGGAAAACTGGCAATGAAGCAAACAGTATCTGACACGTGGCCGATGCTTTTCTTATCAGTTTCATCGAAGGGTTAAGTGCGTTTCTGCTCCTTCCAAACATCCTAAGCGAGGAATTCCGCCTGTATTGGGTTAATGATCCTCGCTTCCCATTCTGCATGTCATTGACCTACGCATCATTAGCGAGCTTAGTCGAGTGACCTACACATCACTAGATGACCTTTCCTTTAATCAAGCCAACGTTGATGGCGTAGGTTTTTTTTTTCGACGGCATTTTAATTAAATGTTTCATCACATCCGTTTAACAGTCGAACGCATAATGTTTTTTTTAACTGCCATTTTAAATGGCGCCGATAAAGACGGACCCTCCGCGCATGCGTAGGGAGAACTAGATAGAGAGCTAGTGGATTGGAAAGGGAGGCACATCTATAATAATAGCTTAAATAAAGCTAGCCATTACGGTTCTCGTGATTACTGATATCACATTGGCTTTTAAAAGCTGGGGGATCTCCGTAGATTTGGGAAGACATCGGTTCTAGGTCACGCTGAGCGTCTCTTGGCCCCGCCATTGCGTGCAGGAAGTGGAGTTATTGCAGCAGAAGTAAAGTTAATAATTTAGGAGAGCTCCAGTTAGGGGACTGAATCCAGGGTTCACCGGGGTTCTGGTCTACGGTCATCGATTGCGGGTCACGTGGGGTGCGATTGGGTGTACGTGGTCAACCATTGGTCATTGTTCAGCTTGGCTTGACTGATAAACAGTTGAAAGTAGTGCCATGCACGGTGTAAAAGGGCGGGTTGGGGTATGAAAAAAGGGGCCGAACAATACGAGGTCTATATATAAACTAAATATTTCCCCTCGTAGGGATGTAAAGTTTCGGCATTCCCATGAAGTTCGCTCGAGTGGGATAGGGCCCGTTTTCAGGCAACATGGAAACAGTTTTAGTGCAATCGATGGGAGAGAGAGAGAGATCGCTATTGAGAGAGGGGGTGGCCGGGGGGGGGGGGGTATCTACAGCAAGCGTCATAACCTATTCCCACTGTGTAATAGAAACTAACGCAACTGGCTGCATGTGAGCATCGATTCCAGCAGACCCGGGGGGTGGGGGTGAGGGGTGAGGGGGGCTGTATCGGCATCGCTAGCTAACCGTCCCAATCAATGGGGGGGGGGAGCTCATTCCATATACAAGTGGGGCGATCATAAAGCTTGCTCGTTTAGCATTTAAGGTAGAGAGGGTGAGGGTTTTTTTTTACCGAGGGTAAAGTATGGGGCGGCGTTTTTTTTTACCCGGGAGGAAGATAGTGGTGGCATTTGTTACCTTTTTTGGTTAAAATAAGGGTGGGAGGTGGTTTTTTTTTTTTGTAAATTCATGGCTGGGAGGTGGTTTTTTAAACTGCGTTAGGGATGTTATTGAGTGGCTTATTTTAATTGGATGATACTTTTCATTGGTTCAAACAGGAAATGGTTATTCATCGTTTAAAATTAACGACAGGTTAGGCGTGTTTGATTGGTGCTGATGTCACGTAATTCAATCCCGTCCTGGACGAATATGAGAGGGCAGATATGGTCAGATATGGGCAGAAATGGGCAGGTATGGGCAGAAATGGGCAGAAATGGGCAGATATGGGCAGAAATGGGCAGATATGGGCAGAAATGGGCAGATATGGGCAGAAATGGGGACTTGAGGGGAAAACTGCGACGGAGTATCGCTGGTCAGATGATTCCATTGTAATCTTAAGTCTCATTATTGGCCTGGTCTGGTAGTCGAGCGCTCGACTGCTAACCTGAAAGCCTCGAGTTCGGACCTCAGCCCGGATTTGATTCTGCTGGGCGTAAATGAGTTCATCCAGCTATGATGGGTACCTGGGTCATGTTAGAGAAAGTAAAGGCGGCTGGACAAACAACTGACCACACTATCCCTTCATATGCAGCATTCAAGAAACTTAACTTTATTAAAATTTGCGATATGGATCCTTCGATCTGAAAGGTGAACTTTGCTTTTTTTTTAAAATTATTTGTGAACGCTACAAGAAAATTAAAAGCTGACTGTGCTAATTTTATTACGACAACGTCAGTTTAAAATATATATCTACTAGCAAATTGACTATTGACGTCAGCTGTTCCCTTGCAACTGCCTAATTTCAAACCGGCCGCGCTAACCCGAATTCTGTAGCCCATTGCAATCAAACTAGAGAGACCTTAAATGTCCATGTTTCAACATTTCAATATTGGCCAGCTAACTTCAAACCAAAATCAGAATTTGAGGAAAAAAAAACTTTCTAAGAAAACAAAACCGAGATGCTAGCCCAAGACGAAGAAAATACAAGACTAGGAAAATTACACAAGAAATGATAACGGTTGTCAAGTTCTCAATCATGTTAGAAAATGGCTGTCTATAATTTGTCTTTGTTTTAATACAACTTTTTTTCCTTATACGACATCACGTAAGTGTAATCGTAATGTGTCTGGGCCGGTTAATAATGGTCATCAATCCTTAATGGTGGTCTGTGATGGTCAATTTTCTATAGTGGTCAGTTATCGGTAATGGTAGGCTCATCTCTATGTTATTATAGCTTTCAATGTGTATTAGTAGGCTTATCTCTATATTCTTATGGTCAGTTACTATATTATTATAGCTTTCAATATCTATTAGTAGGCTAATCTCTATATTATTATGGTCAGCTACTATATTATTATAGCTTTCAGTATGTATTAGTAGGCTAATCTCAATATTCTTATGGTCAGTTACTATATTATTATAGCTTTCAATATGTATTAGTAGGCTAATCTCTATATTATTATGGTCGGTTACTATATTATTATAGCTTTCAATATGTATTAGTAGGCTAATCTCTATATTCTTATGGTCAGTTACTATATTATTATAGCTTTCAATATGTATTAGTAGGCTAATCTCTATATTATTATGGTCAGTTACTATAATTATTATTTTAGTTTCAAAATGTGCGAATCTGATCTCCATATTAGTAGGCTAAGTTCTTTTATTATTCTCACTTTCCAGTAGCCACCAGGAGCCCCTTAGTTGATAGAATGACCAACTTTGGTTTTATTTACGCAACCTATGCTGTACCAAACGTAAAGTTTAGCATTCCTTTGAACTATACCGACAAGGTCGAGAGGGGGATAATGTTGTCCACGGTCGAATCCCGGAAAGGATCTCAACTCTCTGGGTGCATACATGGTCTCCTGGTGCTAATCAAGAACAATTGGGTAGCGATAGGCTATGGTAACGGACAAACTGCCAGCTGAAGTAGAGATCCTACAGAGAAAATAGAAATAGATTGGCCACACACCCAGGAAGCCTGTATCCAGCATAACAAGACAGGCCCTCACGTGGAATCTGCGAGGCGAAGGAAGAGATGCAGACTAAGGAAGACCTTAAGACGTGACCTGGAAGAAGACACCAAGAAGATTGGATACACCTGGGGACAGTTGGAGAGACTGAAAAGCTCTTGTCAGCGGCCTATTAAATAAAAGAGGTGGCCGGCTAACCAACCAGCTATAGGCTAATCTATATACAAGTATGATTAGTTATTGGTGTTAGGTAGACTAATCTTTATATTACTATGCATCTCTGTAGTGCTGATATATGATGTAGCGACTTACTGTTGTGGGCCATTACTAGTAGCTCAGCAGATCAAGTGTTTCGAATGTCCAAAATGTGAAAATACTTAAGAATAACCTCCCCAGCTGCTGACAAAATCCGCGGCCTATTGTAAAGTGATCTCCAGTGTTCCCTCTAAGCTGCGCGGCTGCGCGGCCGCGCAGCACTTTCAAATGTGCCGCGCAGACATTTTCTGATGCCGCGCACAGATTATCAGAACGTCGGGCAAGCCTGATTCACTAAAAAAATTGAATGAAGCGACATTTTTAGTGCCTGTTTTGTTAAACGAACAGTCTTTGTGTTTTGGGGCCTCGACCAAACTGATACTTAAAGCTTGTGACCCCTGGGGGAGGGGGTGACCTCGGTTGTCATACCACAGGTCTAGTTAATGACTTAACTCTCAACTGAGCGGGGCGGGTACCGATGTGATGTCTGGGTGACACTCCCTCTGCTTGATTTAATGGTTTACCCCAAAACTGACCGTAAAAGGGATTGTGGCTAGTAGCTGACCATGCAAGGTTTTATTTTCTATTGTCACTGCCCTCCCCCATCTTCCAACCCCACCCACCTCCTTGATACTATGACGGTTTATTCAAGTCAGATGCAAATTCTAGGTTACTTAAGGTGGATGTGTTTTACTCTGTTTGGTTTAAGGATTTATATACTATATGTCCAATTCTTGGGAATTATTACGTGCACCTGGATCGAACTGTTTCAGTATTCACAGACTGGTTTAGTAAATAAGGAATAAAAGTTTACTACTCAGTGCTTTTTGAAAATGTTGAAAAGAAAAATGTGTGTAACAAGCGGTAAAACAATGCAGCAAAAAAAAGCGAGAGATTCGTTTAAACTGGAATGGCTCAAAGTTAAAGTAACAACCGATACGCCAGATTCTAAGAATGTTTCAGTTGAATTAGGAAGCATCTATGAATATTTAGATGAGATTGGACTGAAGTGTAAGTTCTGAGCTGCTAGTACTTGTAACAAAACCAACAAAGACAACGAATTTGTCACAGGAAAGCGTTGGGAAATCATGGAAGATTGACTACTGTAAACGTCATTTATTGTCTCGTGTTCACGTAGAAAATGTTGCGATTGTGTACAACCGCTCAAATGGGACTGGTCTTAAACGTCTGCTGGTTGAAACTAACAATGAGCGAGAAGAACGAATTGAACAAAATGAGCGCCAGCGTTCAAACGAGGATCAAGTTCGAATCCTAATGGATAATGTTCTTCTCGCCATTAGGATGAACGCCTCGATGCTGTCGGTACAACTGATTCATAATCACATGAGGAAGTATGTGTCTATACCAGACAGTTGGCAGAACTTCGAGTAGCATCGTTCCACACGCTTATAGTTGATGAAAGTACTGACATAACAGTACATAAAATGCTAATCTTTTATTTTAAATTTCGTCCAGTCAATTATTTATTCTACAAAACCGTTTTTGGTGGAATAATTCAGCTTACCGCATGTGATGCCTCAGCTCTGGAGGCAGCCATAACACAGTACTACACTGAACATCAACTTGACATGAACCGCATGGTAGTGATAACATCAGACGGGGCATCGGTTATGTTAGGCCGTAGGAAGGGATTAGCTGCTTTACTGAAGGCTAAGGTCCCCCATCTTGTTGAACAGCACTGTGTTGCTCATCGAGAAGACTTGGCACTTTCTGATGCTTGGAAAAATGTTAATTTGTTTAAAAATATTGAGGTTCTCTTACGCAGTTTACATTTTATTTAGTCGATCTTCGGTTAAAAAGGGCGCACTTGAAGAATTGGCCAAGATGCATGATATGGATGTAATTTCTTTTCGACCAATTCATGAAGTTCGTTGGTTGTCACGTCACTTTGCTGTCAGTGCTTTGGTTAGAAATCTTGATGTTTTAGCTGCTTACTGTGAAGAACAAGTCCAAGACTGCAATGATCCTGTTTGTTGTTATGTTTTGAGATCATTAAGAGATCCCCTGTATCAAGTTGCGCTTTATACCGTTAATGATGTATTAACTGAATTAGCTAATCTATCAATGTTGTTGCAGCGAAGTAATTTATCATCTATTGAAGCACATCAATTTTGCATTTCTAAAATACGCAAATTAGAAGCACAATACCTGAGTGAAGATGTATATTGGAATGATAAAGCCAAGAAAATTTTGAATGAAAACGTAGGAATCGACACAAGACAAATCACGCAGTTTATACGATCGGTCTGCGATCATTTAAATGTAAGGTTTCCAGGAGATGAATTGCAGTTTTGTTCAGCTTTTGATCATACTGGTTTAAAAATTGTGCATTTGAGTTTGGCGTCAAAGAGATCAAACAACTGTGCGTTAAGTGCAAAGACTTGTTACAAACAACAAATGAAGAGTCAATTATCACGCAATAAATGACTTCAAATTTCAGATCAGTGAAAAACTCAAATCAGGTTTAGTAAATTCACTAACTGAAATCGCAGGAGTTACTTTAAACGATGAACAGTTTAGCTCATTGGCAAAGTTAATTAACATATGCTGTACTTTTCAAGCATTCAGCGCTGATTGCGAGCGAGGTTTTAGTCTTATGAACAGCATTAAAGTGCAAGCACGAAATAGACTTGAAGTCACACATTTGGAGAATCTAATGCGAATTAAATTATATCTAAATGCTGGAGAGGATGTGGATTTAAACAAAGCATATAAGGTGTGGAAGCAAGGCAAGGTTAGACGCGAGAAATTGCAATAAATGCCCCTGAAAGGTTAGCTAATTTTGTTTTCAAGTCAGCTTTTTAAAATGGTTAACATGTTAAACTGTTGTATTTGTATTACCGTTATGGTATTAACATTATTAACATATGATTGCATTACACTAACATAGTAAGTCGACCATATAACATGTTGTCTAAGTATAACTCTGAAAGTTTCTGTTGTGTATTTTATTTTATTTTGATGGGATTCGTATCTTCTTTTAATTGCATACGTTTCACTAGTCCTACACATTATTCTATTAATTTATATGAAAATGCATGCCTTCATTACTCTGCTTAATTGCAAGCCTAAACATACATATAAAGTTGCCCAAGTCATTTTTAGCACCGCGCACACAACATATTTTTTGCACACACACTCTGGGTCCTTAGAGGGAACATTGGTGATCTCCCCTCTAAAAATATTCCTGACAAATTTAAAAAAAATAATTATTAAATATTACTAAAAATAATCCTAAATACAAGACCATTGTGCAATACAATAAGTGTGCGGAATATTATTAGTACTTTATAAATTCACATGCGTTTTTGAGAAATCGGAAATAGCGTAAATTACTACTTCCGGTCAACAGAAATTACTCAAAATTTGTCGGAAGGTACAGAATTAGATCTTTTACGTACATGTGAAATTTGATTTATCTATTTGAAAAATTCAAAGTAGAAAAAAATTCCACTTCCGGATATCGGAAATAGCTCAAAAGTTGATACGGATCTACGATTTCGATATAATACTTATATATGAAATTTCATCAACCTAGCTGTAACGGTACTCAAGTTATCGTGTTTACAGACACACACACACACACACACACACACACATATACACACAGACACACAGACATATGGACAAGATTGCAAAACTATGTTTTTCCGACTCAGGGAGGTGTAAAACGTCGAGATTTGCAAAAATCTCGAGGTTTTTTTTTTTGCACGATTACAATACTTTCTCTATACTTCGTACATACGAGAAAGTTAAAAAAAAAGAAATTGAGTAGAAAAGACATAGCAGTAACATGTAAAGAGATGGTGTGGTCATTACTATGTTAACCCGTCTTTACCTTTCTCGTACATTCTTTCGGACATTTTCTCAGAGGGGGGGGGGGGTACTTGAAACTTCCGGGGGTGGGGGTGGGGGGGGAGTACTCCGGGAGACAGTAAAAGAAAGAGAACTCGAGACTTACGGGATGGTAATAGTGCGCTGTACCACTTGACCACACCGAATATTAACTGGAGGTGTCGGTCACCCTGTTTCAAGAGCTGCTTGAGGTATCAACAGTCATAGACTTAAAATTAAATAGTGGCTATCACTGGTGATAACTTTACCAGTAAATTAGACCGACCTGATTACTGTAGGCTATAAATAGCCCAAGTCTGCAACACAGTAGTTTCACTGACGCGCCTGTCAAAAATTGATGAGATGGGATTGTCACGTGATGGATGACGTCATCGATCCACCTCGCAAAACGTAATCCGGTTGTATTAAAATCCATTTGAAATTGATTTCATTCATTAAGCATTAGGCATGGCGTTCAATAGAACAGGGAAAAACGTTAGTATTGTATGAGTAGATGAGAGCTGCGCCTACATTGGTATTGTATGATGAATAAAGCTATAATGCTGCGACGTCTAGACTGCGCATGATTAATTTATCATCTCCGATAAAAGACATTTGGGAAATAATTACAGGTGAAATCGTTCAGAAACTGCGTCGATCATTGTCTGGCAGTCTGATCGTATGGGGCTTGCGTGTCGCTGTGTGTAGCGGCTGTTGTGGTGTTACTACGTGTAGAGAGTTGGGGTGTGTTTTTTGTGTGTATTATGTTGTTGTGTATATCTGTGTGTAGCTGTTGTTGTGATTTTACTATGTGTTGGAGTGTGTGTCTGTATATGTAGCTGTTTTTATATATTTATCTATGTACCTGTTGTTGTGTATTACAGTGTGTATTATGTTTTTGTATGTTTATGTAGATGTACTTTATATTTCTGTGAGTATCTGTTGTTCTGTATGACTGTCTATTTTGTTGTTGTATATTGCTGTCTGTTTTGTTGTTGTGTGTTACTGTGTGGATTATATTCTTGTGTGTTTGTAGCCAGATCTCTCCAATTGACTCAGTTTTCGGCATCTCTCTTTAGTTGAGCCCATGTACACCCCGCAGCCCTTGCTTCTTCTTCCACTGTCCTCCAGCATTGTTTAGGCCGGCCCGCTCTCCTCTGCGGGTTCCAGTCCCACTCTTACCTCGCGTTGTTTGTTGTCATCGGATCTTGACCCACTTGCCAAGTTTGAAAAAAATTGGTCCTTTAAAAGTAGTCGAAATTTCGCTCTCCAGTTTCGATCTATGACGGAGCTCTACAAAAGCAATAAGCAAGTAGGAGAAAGCTAGTTAAATAAAAGCTTGTAAAAAGAAACAAATGTCAACTCATTAGAGCTCTAAACCAGCTAGACACATAATAACCCAATGCTGAAACACAAGCTAGCAAACCATAACCTAAACTAGCGAGCTAAACAATAACGAAACAATCCTCAACGTTTGTAACCTACTGGTTGAGAATCCAAACGTTAACGGAACCAGTGAGCCAGAATTCCTGAACCAACGATACAATACCACAATCACGTGACGTAGAGATAGCCACAATCTCCCGCCATTAATTTGACAGGAGGTTATCACGTGATACCATTGTTTACAAAGAGAAGTGACTCACCGCTGGAGAGAATCACGAAAACCGGAAGTGGGTCATTTTTAAATCAATTAATCGCCCGGGCGAGTTATCTAACGGACAAAAAAAATTCTCCTTCATGCAAGGACAATAGCTGTCTGTCAAAACAAATCGTGCCGGACGTCATGTTGTACGACATCAAGAGACATCTGACATGGGAAGTCGTCTGGCAATTACTGACATGGTCGTCTGGGTTAGGGTGGTCGCGGTGGGTCCAGTTAAGCTGTAGCAACCACGGACATTGACCTGGATTCTTGACAGAAAATTGTCTCAGACAAAGACAAGGAAACGATTCGCAGAGATCTAGCGCTGTCATAGGTCAACACAGAAGGTTACACCATTAACGACCACAGCATCAACAACCATACCACACACTTTCACACCACCAACATTCACACCTTTAAGTTTTACCACTAACGATCACACCATCAACCGCTGCACGACGGACGACTACACGCGATCTCATAACTAACGGCTACACCATAAACAGCTACACCACCAACGACTACACCAACTACAACTACGACATTAGCGACCATACCACATACGTTCCCAACACCAACAACCACACCACCAACGTCCACACCATCAACGTCCACACCACACATGACCACACCATCAACATCCCCATCACCAACGTCCACACCGCCAATGACCACACCACCAACGTCTACACCACCAATGACCACAGCATCAACATCTACACCACCAATGACCACACCACCAATGACCACAACAGCAGCATCTACACCACATACGTCCACACATGGAACAACCACACCATCAACTTCCACACCACCAACGTCCACACCACCAATGACCACAGCATCAACAACCACACCATCAACATCCACATCACCAACGACCACACCATCAACATCCACATCACCAACTGCTCCCTACTAAGTGCCGCGCTGCTACAAAAAAAGGTACTTAACTTAGTCCGCTCCATGCTATTGGTCATGGACTGTCTAAGCCTATTAGTGCTAGTTGTCTTCTCGCGAGAGACCATTAGTTGACGAGAGTTCAAACATCTCGCTAAAGTTAGACAACCTGAAAGGGAAGTAACCCTTCTCGTTCAATCACTACTGTGGTAGTTAAAGCTGTAGGTTTGGAGATGGTGTTAATATAAAATAAAGGTAGAGATATGGGGTAAATGTGTTAAAGATAAAGATGAAAAAACAATGTATCCTTTGAATAGAAAAGAAAAAAGATGAAAACAAAGATAAGGGGACGTTAGAGTTATGTTGCAATATCAGATGCAAAGTTTTCTAAGTCTTTGTCTTGAGTCTTGGGTGCTACTAGGACGTCTCCTACAACTCTGATGGGTAACTAGTAGATGACTTCAGACTTCAGAACGTCTTGACCAACTCTGATGGGTAACTAGCAGATGACTTCAGACTTCAGAACGTCTTGCTCAACTCTGATGCTGCCTACAGTCTATAGAAGCAAACCTCATTTAACCGTCCATTTGTAGCTTTTAATCAGATTAACCCTACTTCATTTGCCCAGCAGAACCGTCAGGTAACTTTACATACAGCATAGAAGATAATCCCGAAACATTTCCATTATCTAAGACATCTGGGCAGATGTCGATGTAGATAATAGACACGAGTCTCAGATACCTGGGCAGATACGTCTAGATTCTAGATGTAGATAATACACACGAGTCTCAGATACCTGGGCAGATACGTCTAGATTCTAGATGTAGATAATAGACACGAGTCTCAGATACCTGGGCAGATACGTCTAGATGTAGATAATAGACACGAGTCTCAGATACCTGGGCAGATACGTCTAGATGTAGATAATAGACACGAGTCTCAGATACCTGGGCAGATACGTCTAGATGTAGATAATAGACACGAGTCTCAGATACCTGGGCAGATACGTCTAGATGTAGATAATAGACACGAGTCTCAGATGCCTGGGCAGATACGTCTAGATGTAGATAACAGTCATGAGTCTAAGACACCTGGGCAGATACGTCTAGATATAGATAATAGACACAAGACAGGGAGAGACAGCGACCCACCTTTTGGCTGAAATATTTCGGCTTATCGTTATCAAGTACAAGAATTTAATGAAGGGGCCGGTGTGTTTCTTGTCTCAATCCCGGTGAGTTCTGACTCATAAGTGGGGCGTGTTTGTGTATATGTGTCTTTCTCTGTATGTGTGAGCATATGTGTCTGTCTTTGTGTATGTATGTATGTGTTTGTGTGTAATATGTGTTTGTCGTATATCTGTCCCTATGTGATACATATATGTATGTATATAAGTGAGTAGTCCTATGTGTGTGTATTGTGTCTGCATGTATCTATGTGTATGCGTCGTGTTTGTGTCTGTGTTTGTGTTTGTGTTGGTGTGTGTGCGAATGTAGGAGCGGCCGGAAACGCTGTATCCTTTGTGAAAAAAAAATCCGGCAACTTGAAAAGATAAGTTGGTGAAAGACTGTATTTGCTACCTGATAAATTTTACACTTTGAGACGAGCAAAGATGATGCCGTTGTTCAAACAAAATCGCTAACGTCTTTAAGAATCGAATTCGATCCATTTAAACTAGCATGGACACACACACAAAAACTAATTAATAAACCCAAGACTGTTGCTATTAAAATCTCTGAACCTAATCACTAGTTCACCCATACACTGAGACGGTGTATTCAGGTATTAGCAGGATTGATTGCTACCGTAAAATTATGGAAATGAAAACACTCTAAATCGACCTGTTTGATTCCATTAAGGGAAGTGTTATGCTAATTGTCTGTTGTCCGAGTTGCAGGATTTAAAAATAAGAATCGAGTGACGTTGCCTTCCTTGTTTTACGTGTTCAACACGACCTTAATTATACTTGTCGTAAATTTACTTTTATGCTTTCTGCGTCTTATAAATCTTTTCGCAATGTCTATAAAATGTCTGTTATATGACCATCAAATGTCTGTTATATGACCATCAAATGTCTGTTATATGACCATCAAATGTCTGTTATATGTCTACAAAATGTCTGTTATATGACTATTAAATGTCTGTTATATGACTATTAAATGTCTGGGTTAATGACTATTAAATATCAGCAAAAAAAAAAACTGTAAAACATCTGCGACAATTAAATATTTTTAAAATATCTAATTTTTGTTACATATAAATATAAAATATCTACTAAATACCTGTAAAACGTCTGTTACGTTACTACTAAACATCTACTAAATATCTGTAAAATGTCTGCTATTTGTCTATAAAATGGCTAAATATGTATAAAGCGGCAAATAAAAAACCCGCAACTCAATTATCCACATTAGCTCACCCTTAAACCCACAGAGGGGAAAAACAATTATAAACATGACAGCTAACACACTACTTACACACAAAGAAAACACTCTTCCGTAACCATGGTAACTCAAAGGAAACGGCCGTCTTGTTATATCTGTTTCCGGATATTTAGAGCAAATCTGTCTTCTCTTTCTAATTATCTTCGATTTTATTTCTACAAGCACCAGACTGCCCCGGGTCTCCGTGTATGTGGAGGGGGGGGGGGTGGAGGTGGCGAGACTACATTATATACAGCTGGACATGGATAGACTAATGGACGAAGGCTGTCGGGCGGCCAGATTAATTGTTTTAAAAACTTGCCGCGCGTAGATTAGAGCGCGCTTGTTTACAAGGTTCGAGAAAAATACGGCCTCAGTACGTCGACACTGTGAGCTGGTGCCCCAGGGGAGAAGGGGAAATTACGTGTTAGACACCCTCATTAAACCTTATCATTTAGCTACATGTTTCTAGTACATAGACGCATATGTATATATATATATATATATATATATATATATATATATATATATATATATATATATATATATATATATATATATATATATTGTACTATGTAAGCAATCAATACAATAAAAACAATAAATAGAATAAGAAATTGATATAAACCTAATAAACTTTAATAATTACAAAAATGTTGGAAAAAGATCTTTTATGTGATTGTGTTTGTTTGGAATGAAACTGTAAACAAATAGTTCTATAGCGCCAAGTGAATAATAGCTTTCATTGCTTCAGGCGAAATCTTTTCAAATTAAAAGAAAATTTATTGCGTGTTAAAAAGAAAATGTGCGAAAATAATTCGTTTTTTTTTTATATCTGGTCCACATTACGGTTTTAATAGATTTTACAGGTAAAACTTATTTTACAATATATATATATATATATATATATATATATATATATATATATATATATATATATATATATATATATATATATATATATATCAACCTTTGAGGTGTTGCACTTTTGCCTAACAATCCGCCCAAGCAGAAAATTCTTTCCTAATGTACCCATACCCATTCTTCAGGTAAACCAAACCACACCCCCGGGCCCCTACTACCATAGACAGGATCTGCAGACGACTCAGAAAGAAACGGAATTTCCCGCAGACGTCTAACAGCTATTGAACAGAAATATGACAGGAAATAAACAGTCGCCAGCTCAGACTCGCAGACGTGACGATATGTAAACCCAACTAAAAGCTAATTATCATAAAATCGTTGAGCAATTAGTCCGCTTGCTTTTAGACTATTCCAGTCTGTTTGCATGCCTGTCGACTCCGGCTCCCTGCTTTACGCTAATGAAGACAAGTTTAGGCCGAACATTCAATATTTAATTTTTTGTTTAATAACTTGTGCCAAGACCAAAAGATGAAGAACTGAATTGTCTTTACTGACTGTCGTCTGCTAGGGATAAGAATGGCGTTTGGAAGAGCCGTAGAAGTGGTCAATTAATGTTTTTTTGCAACAGGTCAGTAGAGAAGAGGTCATTTAGACATGGCAACAGGAAGTGACGTATTAGTTATAGTTATTATTGGGAGGGTTATGAGATAAACTCTTGAAGTGGGTCTTCTTTGGCTGTGGATAATCAGGAATGGTGTTCAGATATGGATAGACAGGAATGGTGTTCAGATGTGGATAATCTGACTTGTTGTTCAGATGTGGATAATCAGGAATGTTGTCCAGATATTGATACTCAATTAGTTAGACGTTCTTTAGGCGTGGTTAATTAGACAGACATGCTTTTGGGGATAATCAGACACGTGTATTGGATGTTGATATACAGACTTGATGGAACGTTGATGTAACTTGATGGAATGTTAATGTATTGTAACTTGATTTAGTGGATGTTTATGAGGATCGTCTGTTAAAACAAAATCTGATCACGGAGTTAAAGATTTTCAGAACTTGACAGAATTAAACCAAGGCCAGCGGATATTGATGCACATTAGAAATACAACTGAAGCACCCACGACGCACATTTGATGAAGTATGAATGCACGCTCAACGCACGCCAGGTGCATCAGTTACGCACATGTGACACACACCTGACGCACAACCTTGGCATGTCGTGGACTTGGTGACTAGGAAGAGCAAACAGTTATGTTGCAGTGTTCGATGTTCGAGTCTTCTCCTAACCAATGGGAAATATTTAGCTCAATTCAATAGTGGCTACAATTTTTCTTGACTAGGTCGTACCTACAAAAACCAAACAACAACTGGTTGTAACAAGTTCTGTAAATAAATAGTTCTGACATTAATAAGGCTTGAAAGTTCGGTGAATAAAATTTCCTTCTATCGGTGAATAAAATTTTCTTCTATCGGTAAATAAAATTTCCTTCTAAAATAATACCACATTTTGAAAGTAGCAAGTTTGTAAGTAAAACTTTCTGGAATTAGCAAGTTATAAAAATACCAATTTCGAAATGAACATGCTCTGAAATTGAGAAGGTCTGAAGACGGACCTATGGAACAGTCCAAATGTGTTGTAGCCTACTAAATATCGCTTGCTCCCCCAATCCGGACACGAACACCGCCCCTTCTGAGATGTATTCCTCCGCGATCTCTTTAGATTTGAAACAAAGCCTTCTATCGAACACATCTGGACTAGTTTATGAGGCCGTTCGTGTACGAGTTGTGAAAATACAAGAGCCATTTCTCAACGTTTAACTCAAGATGACGCCACGATAGAGCCGGACAGCAAATAGGCAACCCCTCCGCAACCCTTTCCGGAAAATGGACTTCTCCTTCCCCTCCAACCATTGCCGGCACATACTCCCTCCCCCTTTTTTTTCAACAATTGTCGGCAAATAGACTTTCCCCTCCCCCACTTTCCAGAAAATAGACCCCCTCCCTTAACCTAGCAGGAAAATATCCAAAACTTGTATCCAATCCTGACTGCGCTGTTGAACAAACGTGTCTCTAAAAACTACAATATACCCGGACATTAATGTCCGCCCAGGATGAAAAGTGGGCAAAGAAAAGGCAAACTCCGGTCGGACCCGGGATATTGTCTTCTATAAATACACCCATTTTATATTTGTATTTATTCCTCTACTGCCTAAATGTAAACGATTTTTCTGTCGGTTGTGTTTTGTTTAGCGTAAATAATAGTTCCCGTGGCCGTAGCGTGGAAATCAAATGCTACAAATGTATCGTCTGCTTGACGTCTGCGTGATGAGGGCGGCGTGGGTCTGCGTGTGGGTGATGTGGTTGCTGTGGTAGTTGTGCCGTCATCAATCGGATGCTTGTCTGCTGCCCCCCCCCCCCCTTGTTGGGGTGTAATTAAGGTGGCGTGTTGACATGGTTAAATAATTCGTGGGGGACCATCGTCACGCAACAGTGGGCTCGGTAGCGATGGCGGAGCAACAGGGTGCATAACTTTCGGAGTTGGTCAAGGGGGAGGTAACAAGATGCAGGGGCAGAGAACTTTCACTGCCTTATAACATAAAGGAGCTGCAGTGATAAAACTTCCACAGTATGCCCAAGGGACGTAAGCAGCCAACTGGAGAACTTTCCAAGGGGACCTAAGAGAGCAGCATGAGATCTTATTTGCAGGGGAAGTAAGCAGCTACCAGAAGAATTTTCATCTCCCCATTGGACACAAGTGGGCAGCAGGGGCAGATAATTCGCACAGTACGCCAAGGTGGAGATAATAGAAAATAAGGGGCAGACTACTCTCTCGGCTATCTCAATACAAAGAACAGATCCCACAAAAAATGGCCGTGACGAAAGAAAAAAGGTGTATCACCTGATGAGGCTCACGTGGTTTAAATCCACTTAATCCCCCCTTCAATCAATTTTTCATTTTGTTTTCTCTAAACTTCAACATTTGCACAATTTACAATCATTAGTGTGCATTACACTTTTTCTAAGCAAATTAAGAAAATATCATAAAATTTCAAGTTTTTTTCTTTACAAAGTAAAAAAAATAAACTATTAAAAAAATAAACTTAAATCAAACTAAGGAAATTCAATTCTAAAACAATAACATGCAAATATTTTAATAAATAAATGAACGTTTTTACAACCAAAAAAAAGTATTGTTTTGGGATTTTTTTTTTCAAACTTGGCGACCCCGACCCCAAAGATTTGATGTAGAGACGATAAAAAAAAAGGATAATGGGAGAGTTTTGTTCAACTTACACAAAGATTCGCACTTGGTATCGGGGGATAGTAACAAATCACATCGCGTTCGACAGCTGTATGGTGCTACACGGGGCACCGTTTGGCACCAGGCGACTTAAAGACCAGCATTGGTGCGGCGATGTTAGGGCTGGTTTTTGTGTCGGGCGTCCGGGGTGTCTGTTGGTGCAGGGCGGCGTTTGGATGAAAGATGGCGTGAGGTGTTGGGTGCGGGGAGGCATAGAACATTTTTGGGAGGTGGAGTTGTCTGTCGTGGGTTGAGTTCGAGTGGAGTTATCTCCCGTTGACTGAGTTCGATTGATGTACAACATGATTTACTAATATCTAATTATTTACTTTATTCGAGTGATGAAACAAAGTGTTTGTTTAAAAAAAATAGTAACTTCAATAATAAAAACGCAATCCTGTTTTTACCCCAGTAGCCTACCTTTTGAGTTAAAAATAAATAAATGTTCTCGTAATTTTTTAAAACTATATATGATTTTAATAAGAATAATGGAATCCCTAAGTTAGACTTTCTGCAACGATGTGGTATGCGGTAGAGCGCTTGACTTCTAACCCGGAAGTTTCGAGTTCGAATCCGGGTTCAATTCAATAGAACATCTATGAGTCTTCCTAGTTCTAATAAGTAAATAACTCACGTTAGGGAAAGTAAAGGCGGCTGGGTATAGTGCTGACCACACTATCCCTTCATATGCCGAGGTCACAGAAACAGGTGAACTCTACTTCATTTACCCCATAGAACTTCAAGTTCCAAAGAGAATTTTACTTAAACATGGACTTTCATAAACCAACAGCTAAAAATAGAATTAGACTGAGTGATACGGTGAGATGAGGGTGTGGTCAGCTAGCTGTAATAGTTTTAGTGAACTACACACTATCGCCGTGAAATGGACGACATAAAGTGGACAGCCACATACAAATAAAGTGAACGATATCAATTGATAGTGGACAACCATCTAAACAAAGTACAATGTGTTGTGTTAGTCACTGGACAGACAGTTACTGGACAGTTAGTCACTGGACAGTTAGTGACTGGACAGTCACTGGACAGTTAGTCACTGGACAGCTATGGGACAACCACCTTAAGAAAGTACAATGTGTAGTGACAGCCACTGGACAGCCACTGGACAGTTAGTGACTGGACAGTCACTGGACAGTTAGTCACTGGACAGCCACTGGACAGCTACTGGACAGTTAGCCACTGGACAGTCACTGGACAGCCACTGGACAGCCACTGGACAGACAGTTAGTGGACTGTTAGTCACTGGACAGTCACTGGACAGCCACTGGACAGACAGTTAGTGGACTGTTAGTCACTGGACAGTCACTGGACAACCATCTAAAGAAAGTAAAATGTGTAGTGACAGCCACTGGACAGACAGTCATTGGATAGACAGTTAGTGGACAGCCAGTCACTAAACAGTTACTGGAAGTTAGCCACTGGATAGACTTTCTCTGGACAGCAAGAGAGGGTCAAGGAAAGGTCCAGCTGTGAATAAAATCACGGTCAGTTATAGAGGCAGCAGAGATCGATGCTAACAGGGTTCCTGCAGGATTTCTCCCCATCACCTCCACTGCCGGCATTGATTGCCGGACCCGGCCCGTTCCTGGACAAACTTGGAGCGGTAAGAAAACCTTGATCACAATCATTGATTGGGCTGCTGGCTCTACTGGGTCACTGACTTGTTGCTGTGGGTGGGGTTGGTAGCTGACGGTGTGGCTGGTAGCTACAGCTGACGGTGGTACTGGTAGCTACAGCTGACGGTGTGGTTGGTAGCTACAGCTGACGGTGTGGCTAGTAGCTACAGCTGGCGGTGTGGCTGGTAGCTACAGCTGGCGGTGTGGCTGGTAGCTACAGCTGACGGTGTGGCTGGTAGCTACAGCTGACGGTGTGGCTGGTAGCTACAGCTGACGGTGTGGCTGGTAGCTACAGCTGACGGTGTGGCTGGTAGCTACAGCTGACGGTGTGGCTGGTAGCTACAGCTGACGGTGTGGCTGGTAGCTACAGCTGACGGTGTGGCTGGTAGCTACAGCTGACGGTGTGGCTGGTAGCTACAGCTGACGGTGTGGCTGACGGTGTGGCTGGTAGCTACAGCTGACGGTGTGGCTGGTAGCTACAGCTGACGGTGTGGCTGGTAGCTACAGCTGACGGTGTGGCTGGTAGCTACAGCTGACGGTGTGGCTGGTAGCTACAGCTGACGGTGTGGCTGGTAGCTACAGCTGACGGTGTGGCTGGTAGCTACAGCTGACGGTGTGGCTGGTAGCTACATCTGTTGGTGTGGCTGATGGTGTGGCTAGTAGCTACAGGTGACGGTGTGGCTGGTAGCTACAGGTGACGGTGTGGCTGGTAGCTACAGCTGACGGTGTGGCTAGTAGCTACAGCTGATGGTGTGGCTGGTAGCTACAGCTGACGGTGTGGCTGGTAGCTACAGCTGACGGTGTGGCTGACGGTGTGGCTGGTAGCTACAGCTGACGGTGTGGCTGGTAGCTACAGCTGACGGTGTGGCTGGTAGCTACAGCTGACGGTGTGGCTGACGGTGTGGCTGGTAGCTACAGCTGACGGTGTGGCTGACGGTGTGGCTGGTAGCTACAGCTGACGGTGTGGCTGACGGTGTGGCTGGTAGCTACAGCTGACGGTGTGGCTGACGGTGTGGCTGGTAGCTACAGCTGACGGTGTGGCTGGTAGCTACAGCTGACGGTGTGGCTGGTAGCTACAGCTGACGGTGTGGCTGGTAGCTACAGTTTGCGGTGTGGCTGGTAGCTACAGCTGACGGTGTGGCTGGTAGCTACATCTGACGGTGTGGCTGGTAGCTAGAGCTGACGGTGTGGCTGGTAGCTACAGCTGACGGTGTGGCTGGTAGCTACAGCTGACGGTGTGGCTGACGGTGTGGCTGGTAGCTACAGCTGACGGTGTGGCTGGTAGCTACAGCTGACGGTGTGGCTGGTAGCTACAGCTGACGGTGTGGCTGACGGTGTGGCTGGTAGCTACAGCTGACGGTGTGGCTGGTAGCTAGAGCTGACGGTGTGGCTGGTAGCTACAGCTGACGGTGTGGCTGGTAGCTACAGCTGACGGTGTGGCTGACGGTGTGGCTGGTAGCTACAGTTTGCGGTGTGGCTGGTAGCTACAGCTGGCGGTGTGGCTGGTAGCTACAGCTGACGGTGTGGCTGGTAGCTACAGCTGACGGTGTGGCTGACGGTGTGGTTGGTAGCTACAGCTGACGGTGTGGCTTGTAGCTACAGCTGGCGGTGTGGCTGGTAGCTACAGCTGGCGGTGTGGCTGGTAGCTACAGTTTGCAATGTGGCTGGTAGCTACAGCTGACGGTGTGGTTGGTAGCTACAGCTGACGGTGTGGTTGGTAGCTACAGCTGGCGGTGTGGCTGGTAGCTACAGTTTGCAATGTGGCTGGTAGCTACAGCTGACGGTGTGGTTGGTAGCTACAGCTGACGGTGTGGCTGACGGTGTGGCTGACGGTGTGGCTGACGGTGTGGCTGGTAGCTACAGCTGACGGTGTGGTTGGTAGCTACAGCTGACGGTGTGGTTGGTAGCTACAGCTGGCGGTGTGGCTGGTAGCTACAGTTTGCAATGTGGCTGGTAGCTACAGCTGACGGTGTGGTTGGTAGCTACAGTTTGCGGTGTGGCTGGTAGCTACAGCTGGCGGTGTGGCTGGTAGCTACAGATGATGGTGTGGCTGGTAGCTACAGCTGGCGGTGTGGCTGGTAGCTACAGATGATGGTGTGGCTGGTAGCTACAGTTTGCAATGTGGCTGGTAGCTACAGATGATGGTGTGGCTGGTAGCTACAGCTGACGGTGTGGCTGACGGTGTGGTTGGTAGCTACAGCTGGCGGTGTGGCTGGTAGCTACAGCTGGCGGTGTGGCTGGTAGCTACAGCTGACGGTGTGGCTGACGGTGTGGCTGGTAGCTACAGCTGGCGGTGTGGCTGGTAGCTACAGTTTGCAATGTGGCTGGTAGCTACAGCTGATGGTTGGGCTGGTAGCTACAGCTGATGGTGTGGCTGGTAGCTACAGCTGATGGTGTGGCTGGTAGCTACAGCTGACGGTGTGGCTGGTAGCTCCAGCTAATGCTGTATTTTGTAGCTATAGCTAAGTCAGCTATTTGTATCAGCATGTGTAACTGCAGTTGTGACCGTGGCTTATAGCAACAGCTAAAATGTATATTGGTCGATGACTTAAAATGTGCAATGGAAAAGGGTTCTACAATGCTCCAGGTAATACTGCGCACACGGAAAGAAGCACACACACACATAAACATATGCCGAATGAAAGCTCCGCGCATTGAAGATTGCACAAACAAATTTTATCACAAAAAGAAATGCGCAAACAGAAATTTCCACAATTGAAAACCGCTTGAATTAAACTTTGTTCGTGTTAAGTTTCCTTATCTGGACTGTCATCTTTGATTTATTTACTATTTACCCTCAACAATTTAAAACTGTGTTGTATCCAGATGTTGTTTAAAAAAAAAACTTTTTACACATCGTTTACAGTTACGGGATGTCTAGAACACAAAACCCGCAACAAGTTCATTTTATCTGGAAACATGTTCCAGACAGAACATGTATACGTCAGTGTTCACACTTACACATGTTATGCAACATTTTAGAAAAACAAACATGACCTCTGACCTGAAATGTCTATTTTTATAAGCCGACGCTACCTTGCTAATTAAAAGAAAAGCAATAAAACAGCAACAACAAAAACTTAGATGTTGTGTTTCAAGTTTAAAGGTAACAGCGTAGCCATTGCACCTACACCTGAATAAGCAATGTACATTTAAAGAAAGATTTTCTCAATTAACCTATGTATAATTTGTCAGTTGTCCTACATACGAGTATTTCTAGGCTATCACATTTGTGATACTTTGTTGTATGTTGTCAAGTGTCTGTTGTTCTGTTTGTTGAATGTATCGAACTAGTGTGCTATATTGACAACAATTTAAACTTTTAAAAACAATAAAAGTTATAATAAATGTGGTTGCCTAGTCCTTGTGGCAAGAGCGGAATCAGAGAATAATTGGAACCTTACATATGTGTGGCCTGATGAACAACTTGAACGCTAAATACAGGATGGCCATCCTTAGTACAATAAACATGAGGGGCCATCCTCAGTTTAAAAACAATGAAGGCCAATATTCAGCATGGCCACCCCAAAAGATCATGAAGGCCAATATACAGCATGGCCACCCCCAAAGATCATGAAGGCCAATATACAGCATGGCTACCCCCAAAGATCACAAGGCCAATATATAGCATGGCCACTCCCAAAGATCACGAAGGCCAATATACAGCATGGCCAGACTCAGTCTGAAGAACTGTTAATTGAATGTTGCCGGATAATGCCGGCTTCTAAACAGTTAATTGCCTAGAGCCGGCTTCTCTCCCTGTCCATACCGGCAAAAATTGTATTCCTTGCGATTAAAATCGAGCGCTGTTTAATATCTCCACATAATCTTGTCCAGGCAGATCCCGGAGTCTCATGGCCAGAGCCGGAATTTCCCTGAGGGTTCGCGAGAAAGACGTAATAACGATTATAGTCCCATTTTTTGTATGTTATTGGATCTACCGGTTATTAGATCTACCGCTCCCCGGCTCGATTCTTTTGAATATTTATCGCTCATGGGAGAGATAAATAGGATTCCTCCCCGGAACTAACCGCAAGTAGGAGCTACTGAAGATAAGGACTAAGCTCTTTTTACACATACAGTTTCCGGGGGTGGGGGGGGGGGGGGGGGGGGGGGAATGGCTGGGTGGGGGCGGGCGTCCAAGCTGTCGCATGACACTCCGTGGAACGAAACACCGGAAAGTTCTGGAACCAGGGAATACGAAAATTTGCGAGCTAATTAATTTTCTTTTTTTTTTTTTGCTAAATTGATATAGATATTAGAAAACGTTTCCCAGTAGACTGGGTTATGGGACGAATGGATAATGGACGCACGTTAAGTTAGTCATGTCAGTACCGAATACCCTGTAGAGAAATGTATTCGGTATTATTTCTCGGACGTGTCTTTGAGTCGTCTGCATATTTTCAAACTTACCGCCCATCCATCACGTGATAAAAAAAAGTGCGTCTGTGACTCTAGAGGGGGCGTGTCCCTTGCGTCAGGGGCGGATACCGTCTGCTTTGTGATTGGGCCCTGAAGGTAAATTCATCTTTTAACATTAGTACAGTTGTTGTATTACGGTTTTGTCAGTGTTTTAAGAGCTATTTATAATGTCTTGCTGATAATGGGGGAACGATGTTGCAAGCATTGAAAAAGCACAGACGATATTGATTTTTATTTAATTTGATTTTGTGTTGAAATTTTTACACATTTTTGTGAAACATTTAATATGGCCGAGATTCGTCTATTGAGCAATATTTGAATGCGCTTGTTTTCGTATGAAAAAGAAACTTTACAACAAAAATATTTGATAAAATATAAATTTAACATTTACAGGATACCAGATATGTATCGGAACGCTGATGGCCCATTTAGTCCGATTACATAATTTTCATGTTATAATTACAACTTGTTTTTTTAGATGCATTGTCTTGCAAATATTTTTTTAAAGTGAATACCTCAAACATATCAGAAGCATAACTTAAATATATTTCAAGAAGGCCCAGTCGGTGGTTTAAACATAAATCAACCAATGGCTGTCTGTATGTCTGTATGTCTGATTGTCTGTATGTCTGTCTGTATCTAGCTGAGCTGAACTAGCTGGCCTAAAGGTTGAACTAAAGTGATAATAACATTTACAAAGCCTTAATTTTTTAACACAACTGCTGTATCCATATTTATTTAGCTTACTACCTACAGTTGTAGTTAGGATAAGTTTAGGTCATTACAACCTGGGTAGGTTTAGGCCTATACAACCTGGGTAAGTTTAGGGCTAAACAACATGGGTTAGTTTAGGGCTATACAACCTGGGTAGGTTTAGGTCTTTACAACCTGGGTAGGTTTAGGGCTATACAACCTGGGTAGGTTTAGGCCTATACAACGTGGGGAGGTTTAGGGCTATACAACCTGGGTAGGTTTAGGGCTATACAACCTGGGTAGGTTTAGGCCTATACAACCTGGGTAGGTTTAGGCCTATACAACGTGGGGAGGTTTAGGGCTATACAACCTGGGTAGGTTTAGGGCTATACAACCTGGGTAGGTTTAGGCCTATACAACCTGGGTAGGTTTAGGCCTATACAACGTGGGGAGGTTTAGGCCTATACAACCTGGTAGGTTTAGGCCTATACAACCTGGGTAGGTTTAGGGCTATACAGGTTGGATAGGTTTAGGGCTATACAGTTAATGAAGTTTAGGCCTATACAGCTAGTGTAGGTTTAGGCCTATACAGATCGGATAGGTTTAGGGCTATTCATATTGGATAGGTTTAGGGCTATACATATTGGATAGGTTTAGGGCTATACAAATCGGATAGGTTTAGGACTATACATATTGAATAGATTTAGGGCTATACAGTGTATGTTTAGCCCTATAGAGATCGAGTCGGCCTAGTCCCATGATTTTCATCGAGATTGTGAGACAAGTTTTATTGCTAGATGAGCTGATGACATGAATGACATCAATGACATCAATGACATGAACGACGAGGGAATAAATAAGATGTCGAGATGACGAGGTGATCGGCGAGCACATCACGTGCTGATCACAGCGTAAACATGCATTAGACAACATGTCACGTGATGTGTGGTCTTAACCCCCCCCCCCCCCACACACACACACACCGTGGCATGAGGGGGGTCGAAATAGATGTACAGTTGGTGTCGAAATCTGGACGGCTGGTGTCAAAAGGTAGACGGTTGCTGTAAACAAATTTAAGGTCAATGTAAACAAAAAAAAAACACAACTTGATGGATTGATGCAGCAAAATGTTGGTGCGAATTGATGACCGACACGCTTAGCCTAATTAAATTAAGTAATTAAGGATTATCATACTTTAGGTGTGAACTTTTCTCGCTGGGGAGGCGCCGAGTGATGTCATACAGGGGTTCTTAATCTGGAGTAGAGCTACCCCGAGCCTCCGTGGGTCGCGAATGACAGCTGACTGACTTAGTCTAACACGTATTTAATGTGGCTAATTGGACTTAGCCTAACACATATTTAATGTAGCTAATTGGACTTAGCCTAACACGTATTTAATGTAACTAATTGGCTAGACTAATTAGTTGTAAGTGTTTAAATCGTGCTGTGTGTTTAACTATAAACACAACTTTCCAGTAATAGTCACGGTTTTATATTTAAAACAAGAAAAGGAAATATTCTCTTGACCTGTTAAATTCCAGATGACTTGATATATACATGACTTAAGTCATATGTATGTCAGAGTTGGGTTGACCCAGGGAAGTCATACAGACCTGTAAAATTCAAGATGACTTTACTTAAACATGACTTAAGTCATGTATAAGTCAAAGTTGGGAGGTCGAACAGACGAGCTTAGAAGAGATCTCGTAGCCATGGTGTGTGCTCTCCTGCTCAGCCACACCATTCCATATTAAACTAAAGCCGAAGTCAAGACGTGGGGTAGTTCTAAGAGGTGTGTGAGAACCGCTGAGCAATTGGTTACTGTTTACTTTACTGGGTACTAAACAAACTCAGACGGTGGTTTTTTTTTATGCTGCTATTTGATTCTGTCTGTCATCTAACTTAAACATGTTTTTTTCTTCACTGAAATATGTCTGTCACACAACACGTCCGTCATACAGCATGTCTGTCATACATACAACACGTCTGTCATACAATATGTCTGTCATTAAACATGTCTGTCATACACCACGTCTGTCTTGCAACTAGTCTGTCATTAAACACATATGTCATATAACACGTCTATCATTAAACACATATGTCATATAACACGTCTATCGTTAAACACATATGTCATATAACACGTCTATCATTAAACACATATATCATCTTACTCGTCTGTCATGTATCAGGTCTGTCATCTAACATAACAAACACGACAATGAGCAGTGTTTCTTCCAAACTTTTTTCTCCGGGGGGGGGGGGGGGGGGGGACTTAAAATTTTCGGGGGGGGGGGGGGGCGGTAGACTTTCTTCGGGTGGGGGGGGGGGGCGGATACTGTTAAAAGTATATATATATAAGAGATGCCTGGTAGAAACTCTGACAACGAGGTGTATGTTTATTCTGTTATCAGTAAATCTTTGTACAAACGTATTTATTAGCCTATGCCCTACATGATAGTGTCCGTTCGTTATTCTTTTGTAGCCTAACACTTAATACAAGGTGGCGCCCACTCTTCCATTACCCTATACTTTGCTTTAAATTTCAATTCTGCAACTCTATCACTCCCCCCCCCCCCATACACACATTATATTTAGTTTTGAATGCTTTTTTCGGTGGGGGGGGGGGGGCACTGTCCCATCGGAGGACGTCCACCCCCCTCCCCCAGGACGAAATAAAAAATATAATTTATATAGAAATAATAATTTATATAGAAAATATTTAAGCCTACTTTATTCGATAACAGGAAGTTTTCAACCCCTCTCCACCTTACTGAAAAAAAAAATGTCTTAAAGAAACCCTGATCATATTAAAAGGATAGCAACAAGAAATAATTTTTGTAGACGGTGTGGGATGACGGAAGATGATTTTCTAATGATGTCTATGCATGATAAGTAATTACAAGGGAGAGAACACAATAAACAAGAGAAACTAATTTGTCTTCTCCTGAGTGATCAACTAAACAACAATGTAACGAATAGTTTCCTTGGCACGCTGAGGCTATGGGCGCTAAGCGAGATAACTCCGAGGTCGCCTTGCCCTAAGATAAAAAAAAATATATAAAAAAAAACAACAAATAATGTACAACATTCGATGTGAGATTGTCTACAATGTAGCGAAATCGATTGCCTGTGGTCAATTTGTAGATGGGTTTTTACAAATAAGTAATCAAAGGGGCGAAACTGGTCGTCGTGTTTTTTTTTCTAAACTTCTTAGTTCCATTAGAGATGGGTCTTGATGTATGTCGCTACGACTAATGCTTTGCTGGGGTTAGTGGTTTGTTCTTTGTGAAGTTTCAGATTTTTCATTGGGGAAAGTAGTTTATATGGGCGGAAGGGGGAGGGGGTGAGGGAGAGAAAGTTTGTGGGAGGAGTGTTGTGGTTGTTGGGGGTAGTGGAAGATGGTTAGGTTTTAAAACAGAATGGTCGGCGTGAACGTTTTAGTTATATGAGTAGTTTGGTGTGTTGTTGTTTGGGCTATATGGGGTTGGTGTGTTGTTATTTGGGCTATATGGGGTTGGTGTGTTGTTATTTGGGCTACATGGGGTTGGTGTGTTGTTATTTGGGCTATATGGGGTTGGTGTGTTGTTTGGGCTATATGGGGTTGGTGTGTTGTTTGGGCTATATGGGGTTGGTGTGTTGTTGTTTGGGCTATAGAGGGTTGGTGTGTTGTTATTTGGGCTATATGGGGTTGGCGTGTTGTTATTTGGGCTATATGAGGTTGGTGTGTTGTTTGGGCTATATGGGGTTGGTGTGTTGTTTGGGCTATATGGGGTTGGTGTGTTGTTATTTGGGCTATATGGGGTTGGTGTGTTGTTGTTTGGGCTATATGGGGTTGGCGTGTTGTTATTTGGGCTATATGGGGTTGGTGTGTTGTTTGGGCTATATGGGGTTGGTGTGTTGTTGTTTGGGCTATATGGGGTTGGCGTGTTGTTATTTGGGCTATATGAGGTTGGTGTGTTGTTGTTTGGGCTATATGGGGTTGGTGTGTTGTTATTTGGGCTATATGGGGTTGGTGTGTTGTTTGGGCTATATGGGGTTGGTGTGTTGTTGTTTGGGCTATATGGGGTTGGCGTGTTGTTATTTGGGCTATATGGGGTTGGTGTGTTGTTTGGGCTATATGGGGTTGGTGTGTTGTTATTTGGGTTATACGGTGTTGCTGTGTTATTTGGACTATATGGGGTTGGTGTGTTGTTTGGGCTATATGGGGTTGGTGTGTTGTTATTTGGGCTATATGGGGTTGGTGTGTTGTTGTTTGGGCTATATGGGGTTGGCGTGTTGTTATTTGGGCTATATGGGGTTGGCGTGTTGTTATTTGGGCTATATGAGGTTGGTGTGTTGTTGTTTGGGCTATATGGGGTTGGTGTGTTGTTATTTGGGCTATATGAGGTTGGTGTGTTGTTGTTTGGGTTATATGGGGTTGGTGTGTTGTTATTTGAGCTATATGGGGTTGGTGTGTTGTTTGGGCTATATGGGGTTGGTGTGTTGTTATTTGGGTTATACGGTGTTGCTGTGTTATTTGGGCTATATGGGGTTGGTGTGTTGTTTGGGTTATGTGGGGTTGGTGTGTTGTTTGGGTTATATGGGGTTGGTGTGTTGTTTGGGCTATATGGGGTTGGTGTGTTGTTATTTGGGTTATACGGTGTTGCTGTGTTATTTGGGCTATATGGGGTTGGTGTGTTGTTTGGGTTATGTGGGGTTGGTGTGTTGTTATTTTGGCTATATGGGGTTGGTGTGTTGTTTGGGTTATATGGGGTTGGTGTGTTGTTTGGGCTATATGGGGTTGGTGTGTTGTTTGGGTTATGTGGGGTTGGTGTGTTGTTATTTTGGCTATATGGGGTTGGTGTGTTGTTTGGGTTATATGGGGTTGGTGTGTTGTTGTTTGGGCTATATGGGGTTGGTGTGTTGTTATTTGGGCTAAATGGGGTTGGTGTGTTATTTGGGCTATATAGGGTTGGTGTGTTGTTATTTGGGCTATATGTTGTTAGTGTGTTGTTATTTGGGCTATATGTTGTTGGTGTGTTATTGTTTGGGCTATATGGGGTTGGTGTGTTGTTGTTTGGATTATATGGGGTTGGTGTGTTGTTATTTGGGCTATATGGGGTTGGTGTGTTGTTGTTTGGGCTATATGTGGTTGGTGTGTTGTTATTTGGGCTATATGGGGTTGGTGTGTTGTTGTTTGGGCTATATGTGGTTGGTGTGTTGTTATTTGGGAAATATGGGGGTTGGTGTGTTGTTGTTTGGGCTATATGTGGTTGGTGTGTTGTTATTTGGGAAATATGGGGGTTGGTGTGTTGTTATTTGGGCTATATGGGGTTGGTGTGTTGTTGCAAGATGCCTGTGGTGTGTTACTATTGATGTGTATGTTGTTGTATGTGTGTTGCAGTTCACTGAGTGTGTCCGTGTATTTATCGTGGGGACACGAACCAGGGCATATTATACATGCAGGCTGGATACATTGTGGGCTGGTTCTAAAACTTGACCCAACACGCTCAGGTTGGTGTTTAAACACTAGTGTTTAAACACTAGTGTTTAAACACCAACCTTGTCTAGAGCAGGAAGTGGACTACAGTATACAACAAGGGGACAACAACAATGAATAAACATTTTTTGTGGCCCATAATAAACCCAAAAGAGGGCCACGACATAGACATAAGAGGACCACTAAATGCATATAAGAGGACCACTAAATACATATGAGTGGACCACAACATAGGCATCAGTCCACAATGTAATGCACATCAGTGGACTTTAAAGTGGACCACAACATATGCATTACTGGACTACCAAATGCAATTGAATGGACCACGACAGAGACATTAGTACACTACAACATAGACATGAGTGGACCACATTATAGCCAATGGTAAACTATTATGTAAGTTACTGCGGGGCACAAAGCAAAACTCAATGTAACCCAATAGTAGACCTTCAGTAGACCACTAATTAAGTTTTGACCAATTAATATTTAATTAGACATTCTTGCAAGAAACATCTAACATGTAGCTTGTGTATCACGTTACAGTATGAGAACCCTTGACGACACATTCAGCAATAGAAAACCTAGTAGGTACAAACCTACTGAAACCTCCACCTAGTAGAAACCTACAGAAACCTCCACCTAGTATAAACCTACTAAAACCTCCACCTAGAAGAAACCTACTAAAACCTCCACCTAGTAGAAACCTACTGAAACCTCCACCTAGTACAAACCTACTGAAACTCCACCTAGTAGAAACCTACAGAAACCTCCACCTAGTATAAACCTACTAAAACCTCCACCTAGTAGAAACCTACTAAAACCTCCACCTAGTAGAAACCCACTAAAACCTCCACCTAGAAGAAACCTACTGAAACCTCCACCTAGTATAAACCTACTGAAACTCCACCTAGTAGAAACCCACTAAAACCTCCACCTAGAAGAAACCTACTGAAACCTCCACCTAGTACAAACCTACTGAAACCTCCACCTAGTATAAACCTACTAAAACCTCCACCTAGAAGAAACCTACTGAAACCTCCACCTAGTACAAACCTACTGAAACTCCACCTAGTATAAACCTACAGAAACCTCCACCTAGTATAAACCTACTAAAACCTCCACCTAGTAGAAACCTACTGAAACCTCCACCTAGTAGAAACCTACTGAAACCTCCACCTAGAAGAAACCTACTGAAACCTCCACCTAGTATAAACCTACTGAAACTCCACCTAGTAGAAACCTACTGAAACCTCCACCTAGAAGAAACCTACTGAAAACTTCACCTAGTAGAAACCTACAGAAACCTCCACCTAGTACAAACCTACTGAAACCTCCACCTAGTATAAACCTACTGAAACTCCACCTAGTAGAAACCTACTGAAACCTCCACCTAGAAGAAACCTACTGAAAACTTCACCTAGTAGAAACCTACAGAAACCTCCACCTAGTACAAACCTACTGAAACCTCCACCTAGTACAAACCTTCTGAAACCTCCACCTAGTACAAACCTACTGAAACCTCCACCTAGTAGAAACCTAGTGAAACCTCCACCTAGTAGAAACCTACTAAAACCTCCACCTAGTAGAAACCTACTAAAACCTCCACCTAGTAGAAACCTAGTGAAACCTCCACCTAGTACAAACCTACTGAAACCTCCACCTAGCTGAAACCCACTCAAACCTCCGTGGGCGGGCATTGTCATGATCTGTTAAATTTTAATTACATTTATAAAACAACAAAAAGGCGAATGTGTTTTATTGACTGTTGGCTACGGGGATACCGCGGGATGAAATGTAATTATTTTGTGACAAGATTAATTTTACATTACAAAATACACCAATGTTTAACACGAAAAAATAGGTTCATGAAATACATTAATATTTGATACAGTTTAAAATTATAATCAATTTAATAAAATTTAATTGTCACACAGTGAATACTCAATTTTAGTTTTTTTAAATTCTGGACAATTTGATTGTGGCCTTCGCTGGGCAAACGGTGACCTTGCCAGTGACCCGGTGGGACGAGGTCAAGGTCGCGGTGAGGGGGAGAGAACGGACAAAGACTTCAAAGAATTCGTAGCTTTACGCCAGGGACTGGGACAAAAACAGCGACCCGACTCCCACTGCACAGACTGTCGGCCTTGAACTTGACCCACACTGGCAGGTGGTGACCCATATCTAGCAAACAAACGGCGGCACGAGCCGGTCGCGCGCAGGTGATAACGGGACCAGGGGATAAGAAAGACGGCCCCACCCCCACCCTTTTTTCAGGGGTAAGAAAGACGGCCCTACCCCAGTAACACTTTTTTTTGGCGGGATGCTTGTTTGAATGAACTCTCTTTAGAACCAAGTGAAAACTGAATGGATTAAAATATTTTATTTCACGTATAGTACTCGGTCGTGTTGGGGGCTAACCCGAGCTTTGAATACCGAGGTCACGAAATGTGGGCTACAAGAGTTTTAAAACATTAATTTGATTTGATCACATTTCTAATTAACATTTTAATTATAACACGGAACGAGCATATGGGTTCGGTGATCCGCAAAAGTTTTGTGTATTGAGAAAGTGTAGGTAGGGTTGGAACCCGCGTGCTCTCTAACGGGAAAGTGTAAGTGGGGTTGGAACCGTGTGGTCACTAACGTGATCTAGAACCTAATACACGTCTATAAATAGAATTCATTAACGCTGAGTTGTTTGAGTTGTTTTTTATTTGTGGAATAAATAAAACCAGATCTTGTTTGATTTTTAAACAACATCAAAGTAGCTTCATACAAACCTCCATAAATCATGTCACACCAAACAGGAAGATGGAGGATCAAATTTTTAAATATTTTTAACGAACCAAAATTCTGAAAAAAAAAATGTGCTAAATTGGCTTCGAATTAATACTGTTTTGATGGAGGGGTGGGGGCAATGTTCACTCTAAGATGAACGTTTGCGCGGTTATTTAGTAAAATACTTATTTCCGTGCATAAGTTTATGATAAGTTTTGGTGACGATAGGTTTGTGGGGAGTACAAATTGTTGTAAAACGCGTGATGTCACTACATAATATTCCCGATACCAATAACTGCGTGTTTTTTTTCTATGCTTAAAGTAGACCACTGGTCTATTTTTATGCAGACCACGTCAGCCCTTGATTAGAACAAAAATCACGTGATCTACTCACCCACACCTAGCGTCGAACTGTTCAACCTTTGGTCTTTATTAATTACGTCATTCATCTTAGAAAAATAATTTACCCAAAAATGGGGATGATGAATCGTTTAAAAATAAATGTATTATTTTTCACACTATTTATTTGTTTTTCTTTAGTTCTTGTGTTTTGTTTCATGTTGGTTCAAGCTTTTGAATCGACCGAGTGAAAACAATATAAAAAGAAAATAGTGCTTCAGAAGAAAGATGAAAGAATCGGCTAAAAGAAGGAGCGCAGACACAACAGCGTCGGGAGTGATTCTGGGCAAGCACAGTAGTGACTCCAGCCAATGCTAGGCGTCAGTAGTGACTCCAGCCAAAGCTAGGCGTCAGTAGTGACACCAGCCAAAGCTAGGCGTCAGTTGTGACTCCAGCCTATGCTAGGCGTCAGTAGTGACTCCAGCCAAATCTAGGCGTCAGTAGTGACTCCAGCCAAAGCTATATGTCAGTAATGACTCCAGCCAAAGCTAGGCGTCAGTAGTGACTCCAGCCAAAGATAAGCATCAGTAGTGACTCCAGCCAAAGATAAGCATCAGTAATGACTCCAGCCAAAGCTAGGCGTCAGTAGTGACTCCAGCCAAAGATAAGCATCAGTAGTGACTCCAGCCAAAGATAAGCATCAGTAATGACTCCAGCCAAAGCTAGGCGTCAGTAGCGACTCCAGCCAAAGCTAGGCGTTAGTAGTGACTCCAGCCAAAGCTAGGCGTCAGTAGTGACACCAGCTAAAGCTAGGCGTTAGTAGTGACTCCAGCCAGTGCTAGAAACAATGGTTGAGGTGGTTGTGTTTATAAAAGCTTGGTGTGATGTAAAAATAATTTTGTTTATCTTGTTTTTTTTCCTCGATCCGCCTACGTCCATGCTTTCTATTTATCCAATGCTGTCCAAAATATCAATATTGACTACCCTGTCAATGTTGTCCACCTATCCAATGTTGTCCACCCTGTCAATGTTGTCCACCCTGTCAATATTGTCCACCTATCCAATAATGTCCACCCTACATGTATATTAATGCCCTTGTCGGTGTGCCCACGAACACCCCCGCGGTGTAACATGAGTACATCAAGTCCCACACATCTCTGGTGACTTATTTACCCACACCCCCCCCCCCCCCCGACCAACAATGACACCCACATACAACATTTAGCAACATAAACCTCTATGATTCTTTCATGAATGGCACGTCACATCGCTGGCCACCGTTTAACATGAGCCGATCGCTTGACAAACAATACAGCGCACTACGTCACTGAAAGCTGTGTAAACAAACACCTCGAGTCATACATAAACAATCTGAATATCAATTAACAGAAATTGTTGTCCATATATATTGTAACTTAGTGTTACTGAATGTACATACATTATAATAGTTGCTTGCCTTTGTATATATCATCTATAACATACTGTAATTACATTATAACAGTTGATTGTCTCATCTATAACAGAGGTAGCCCCCCCCCCCTGCCACTTTCTGATGTTACCATATTACCTACAACATTAATTACCGATGCTGTTCCCATAATTCCCTACAACGTTAATTACCGATGCTGTTCCCATAATTCCCTACAACATTAATTACCGATGCTGTTCCCATAATTCCCTACAACATTAATTACCGATGCTGTTCCCATAATTCCCTACAACATCAATGACCAATGCTGCTCCCATAATTCCTAGATCGTTTATTAACGACGTCATGCCCCCCCCCCCCTCCCTACCATCAGAAACACAAATGGAGGAGGTAAATCCCACCTTTCCGTGGCGGCAGGTGTGAGCTGTTACCTACAGGTCTGGTGGTCCTATGTGCACCCGACGACAAAGACTCGACAACCAATGACGTAAAAAAAAGGCTCACTCCTTCAGATCACGTGACCGGGCCCACACGTCTGCTGTTGTCGGCCCTAAGACCACGTCTAAAAATAGATTTCTGCGGGCGGTTTCTTTTATTGCGTGTCAACTTTGTACACTTGTTCATCTGTACATTTTAAAACCCGCCATCTCATTACTAATACACCACCAATTTAAAAAAAAAAAGTTGTTCTATGTAATTTATCTGGTTCTATATTTAAAACAGCAAGTAGGTCGGTAATATTATGTTCCTATGGAATTAACATCATCCAACCGTATCATTAGAACAATTAGTTAACGGTTGGATTAAGGATTAAGGTTAGAATTACAACTAATTTTAGTTTTACATTTACACGTTAGCTTATCGTATTAAACAGCACGCGGTCATTACGGCTCAGCAAGGATAATTATTTTAAATCCTAAAACTCAACAGATGACGGATGGTAAGTTTCTATAAGAATTTAAGATTCTGCATCATCTCAAGAAATGGCTCAACCTTTTATTCTTTTAATCATTACTGCCACACACAAAAAAATTTTTTTAAAAATTAAAAAAAATATTAACGTTTTTCACAAAGTTCGAAAAATATTTAACCAAATTCTCAAACAAGCACACCTTTTTGCTAGCAGCCAGAAAAAAAATGTCTTAAGACGAGCAAGATCTCTAGATGCTGGAGTTTATCGCGCGGTAAAATATATTTTTTTTTTCAAACAGCGTTAAAAAAATAAAAACATGATATTCTAGTACGTAGTTCTGACGTCATAGCTCCACTGAAAGCGGGGTTGTCTGGCGGTGTGCCAGGGGCGGCTACCCCAGACAGACATTCCTTTACCCCCCCCCCCCCCCCCCCACAAGCCCACGTAAAAAAAAAAAAAGACGGAAGGGGTTGGTCGGACGTTGAGGGGAGGGATCCGAAGTTGGAAGGCAGGGTGCATCGAACGGTGTTCGGCCGATACAGGGGTGAGCAGACCGTGGGGGGGGGGGGGGGGGGGGGGGAGGGCGCAGACGCTGGGGGGGGGGGGGGGTTGAGTGAGTCGGCCCGGTGAGATCACATGCGGTGATTTATTGATTGCTGCTAATCTCCGCCGGCTAGATATGATGGTCTAATCGATGACGTATCAATCAGGCCTAACATGTGTACTAAAGTTACAATGAGCACCATTTCCTGTCTTAGAGTGCTCACTCTGTATTGAGTACTCGTGATGAGGGCGTCGGTCACGTGATAGGGATCAATGGAATACAAGACGTCTGGGTATGCTCAGCGTAGGGACGTCAGACCACGTCAACACAGTGATGTCAAATAGTGACGTCAATATGTCTCTAGCATAGTGACGTCAATATGTCTCTAACTTAGTGAAGTCAATATGACTCTAACATAGTGACGTCAATATGTCTCTAACATAGTGACGTCAACATGTCTCTAACATAATGACGTCAATATATCTCTAACATAGTGACGTCAAGTTGTCTCTAGCATAGTGACGTCAACCAAAGATACTAAATGAAATTTGATTACAAAATATTCTCACCATGTAACATATCTAAACATTCAAATATCTATACGATATATCACCATTCAATTACATGTATATAATCCTCGTCATTCAAATAACTGTAGGCCTACAATATTCTCACCTATCAAACAATATTTTCACCATTGAAATACCTCTAAAATATTCTCACCATTGAAATACCTCTAAAATATTATCACCATTAAAATACCTGTACAATATTCTCACCTATCAAACAATACCCCCACCATTCTATTACCTGTACTCAGGTAAGCAGCACGTCACGTGGTGCGATGAAGCAGACGATAATTGGCGTGTCCGTGACAGTGTCACGTCAGGACGTGACCCGCGTCACGCCGGCAACCGCTCCTGTCTGCGGTAGTCCAACCATCGCACCGTGTGTCAGACGACTGCGGGGGCGAATGTTGACAGCAGGACCTGATCACATCAACAATCATTGACATAAACAACAATCATCAACTTAAACAACAATCATCATCATAAACAACAATCATCATCATAAACAACAATCATCATCATCATAAACAACAATCATCATCATAAACAACAATCATCAACTTAAACAACAATCATCATCATAAACAACAATCATCATCATAAACAACAATCATCATCATCATAAACAACAATCATCATCATAAACAACAATCATCAACTTAAACAACAATCATCATCATAAACAACAATCATCATCATAAACAACAATCATCAACATAAACAACAATCATCATCATAAACAACAATCATCATCATAAACAACAATCATCATAAACAGCAATTATTATCACAAGCAACAATCATTCCCACAAACAAAAAACACAAACGACAATTATCATCAGAAATTACAATCATTATCATAAACAATAATCTGATAACAAGAAATGATCGTCGTCACAGCAACAATAATAATCACAAACAACAATCATGATGAAAACAACAACAACCTTTGTCACTTACGGCAACAATCAACATGAAAAAGTTAAACTACTCTCTCCAAAGACCACACCAACAATACTTAAATAACTAATGCAACAATTTTCATCACAGATTTAAACAATTATCCTTATCAAAAACGAATATTGGAATACTTATTACACTATCTTTTCTCAAAATAAATGTTTCTGAAGATTATCTTTAAACAACAACACAACAATAACTGGCCCCATGCCTTTATTCGCGGACTTCCGGTCGCGTCTATTTTTAAACACAATAAAAACCTACAAGTCGAGAGTATGTTTTTGACGTGGTATTTGGCGCCTCGTGAAAATACCGAGGTAAATAAGTGTTACATGAGTGCACCGAAAAACTGAGTGTTATCGGCGCTCTGAGAACATACATTAAACTTTTTGACACAATCTTTAGATCTCAACGAAAAATAAACAACAGAAAACAAGAACAACTTAACCTCGCTTTGTTATGGTTGCTTTTATTTATAGCAGAGGCGTAGCGAGGGGGGGGGGGGGGGGTGCGGACCGCACCGGGTGACACCATTTAGGGGGGTGACACCAAGGTAAAAAAAAGCTAAATATATAGAGAAAAGCTTGAGGGGGGGGTGTGCAAATCGAGAGTTTGAGGGGGGGGGGGGGTGACACCATTAAGTGCCACACCGGGTGACACTCGACCTCGCTCTACGCCACTGATCTATAGTACATTATATCATATTATATATTATATTATATCATAGTGGACTGTTTATATTATTATATTTGTATATATACATATATATATATATATATATATATATATATATATATATATATATATATATATATATATATATATAATTTTCACGGGTGCGTGAGTAGATGATTGAATGAATGTGTGAGTGAGTCAGTGGGGGGCTGTGTGAGTGGGTCATTCGTGCAATGATTCCTGAATTTATTGACCCCAGAGTCTTATCCTACTTTCACGAGCTTAGCGTTCACCGCGCGCTAAAGTCGAGAAACACGAGACTCGGCCTTAGATCAATGTCAATCTGTATTAGTCACCAGAACCGAACAAACACTAGGTCACCAAGAACAAACACTAAGTCACATAGAACAAATACCAGCACCGCACAAAATGAACATTTATTCTACAAAAAAAAATCCAACGGACACTGGTACTAAGATTAAAAGACGGCCTAGATTAACCTAAAGAAATCGTGTCCAAAAATAAATGAAAATTTTGTTTACTTTGTACTGCTGTCAAACGATATTGGTTGATGTGACCAGCACGATGTTTTGATAATGTTCTACCGCTGTCACGACAGCAATACGATTAAATTAAAAATGACACGTAAAATGGAAAAACCAACGTGTACAACTGTCAATTTTTAAAAAGTTTATGACACAAATAATGTTCAATAGTCTCGCCGATGCCTAATTGAATGGAACAGTTAAAACTGTTTTTTATGCAAATTTAATAAAGTATTTTCAAGGCCAACGTGAGCTCGATATATATATATATATATATATATATATATATATATATATATATATATATATATATATATATATGTATGTATATATATATGTATATATATATATATATATATATGTATATATATATATATATATATATATATATATATATATGTGTGTGTGTGTGTGTATTTCAAGCATCAAAATATACAAATATATAGATAATGTGTATCTATATTAATACATAAAGAGGCCAACTTCATATGATTTAAAATATCAATAGAAAGTTGTTTTTTTGTGACAAAATCTAAGTCAATCGCGACCAAAGCAACTCACTATTCTTTTTTTTTCACGGTGACGTCACCGATTGTGTCGAAATGATTGGACGATCTTTACCGCCAGACGACAAGGGTCTAATGGAGGAAACTATTCATAGTCACGTGATGCTGGCGTAGGAAGATTGTTTATGAACATTCTAATTGTTTTCTTTTTAAAAAAAACAAACCCAAGTCTAATGCGAATCTCTGATTTTAGCAGCGGAGTATGTTGATGAAATAAAAGATGAGTTTTGAAATTTAAAGTTTAACATTTAAAAAAAAAACTGACCAGTAGTCGAAACATATGATTAAACTTTGATTATTTTAAAGAAATTTGCTAACGTTGATTTCAAACAGGCCTGGAGCTTACTTTAAAGCAACAATTAGGCTTTTAAAAGTCCTTTGATTAAACCGACAGGCTAATTAGGCCTGTTGTTTAAGAATCAATATGTTGGGTTTTGTGTACACATAATTATTTCTGGTTCGAATACATACAATACTGCTGGTTCGTGTACACAATTATTGCTGGTTCGTGTACACACAATTACTGCTGGTTCGTGTACACAAAATTATTGCTGGTTCGTGTACACACAAGTATTGCTGGTTCGTGTACACACTATTAATACTGGTTCGTGTACACATAGTTATTGCTGGTTCGTGTACACATAATTATTGCTGGTTCGTGTACACACAATTATTGCTGGTTCGTGTACACATAATTATTGCTGGTTCGTGTACACATAATTATTGCTGGTTCGTGTACACACAATTATTGCTGGTTCGTGTACACAGAGAGTTGGTGGATTTTTATAGCTGCGGTACCAGCTACAGCCAGAGCAAATCTCTAAATATCAACAACAATAAATGTTCAACGACATTGGACATCACAGTGCATAAGGCAGATGAAGTAGAGTTCTTCCTTTGTGTCACCTCACCACGAAAAGTGCTTGTGTGTGCTCTCCCCCCCCCCCCCTTACACCCACTGAAACACATACACTTTTTTTTTAATTTAACCAAAATCACCAGAGACCGACCACAACTTGCTTGATTAGCGACGCCATACAGATTTCAAACATTCTGGGTCACAACTGTGTACTCTACTCATCAACCACACCATTCCACTGTATAGTAAACGCTAAATCCAACTGTGCATAGTTTTCTTGTCAACAGTATATTAGCGTGAGTGCTCTTTCGAGTTTGTTTTGTACATATTACTTATGCAATATATACATATATATATATGTGTGTGTGTGTGTGTGTATAATGCATATATATTATATACATATTACATATATATATATATATATATATATATATATATTATATATATATATATATATATATATATATATATATATATATATATATATATATATATATATATATATATATATATATATATATATATATATGTATATATATATATGTATGTATGTATGTATATATATATATATATATATATATATATATATATATATATATAATATATATATATATATATATATATATATATATATATATATATATATATATATATATATATATATATATATATATATATATATATATATATATATATATATATATATATATATATATATATATATATATATATATATATATATATATATATATATATATATATATATATACATAATTAACACCATTTTTATTTTCGATGTTTTAGTCATTTTTAAAATTGGCTATCCTACATCTCTCCGCATAACACATGCATTGTTTCGCTATGTGACTGGAGCATTACCAATTCTAGCATCTCCATATTTTTAATTACCCCCACTTCTAATATTCCAACCCATTGTTGTAATCTGGCAAGGGGACATAAACTCCGTTCCTAAGGGGACCGAACCGCATTAGTCTCGCCATGGCGACCGACGGCTGCTCCTCATACCACTCCCCTCGATCAAACAGACTGCCTAATATTCCGTTCCTGCTCATCTCACTAATTTAAACTAATGAATTTAAAACCAAACCAATTTAAATACGACAATTTTTATCGCCCTCTAAAAAAACAAGTCGGCAATGTAAGGCGTGATGCATATTGGATGAGGGTGGTGTTATATTAAAGAAATAAACTTAAATGAAGTGGAAATCTTTATCACGTGACTGGTAAATAAAATGTTGGGGCTATACTTGGGTTCTGCTTGGATAATCTTTACCAGTATAAAAAGGTTACATAATCACAATGCTATCTAAACTAGTTAGGGTAGGGAGTGGGAGGGGGGCGGACACCACCCGAGATATATAAATATTTCATTTTTGTGATTTCAAAAAAATCTGGATAATGTTGCGACCGTTGGTAATGGGGTTTATTAGTGCTCCGACTCCCACCCCCTGTGAAATACTTCCACCCCTGGGATCTGTCAGCGTCTGTAGGGATGACCTGAGCCGACAAATTTCTTATCTCCGTCTAGAAATGTCTGCAGCCATTTAGGAATATTTTACTACGTCTTACCTTTGTTAACTTCACACAGGCTTATAGAATTGTTCGCTTGAATGATTTCACACAGGGCCGGGTTCGAATCCAGGCCGGAAGATTGGTCTTGGTTCTCAAAGAGGTACGGGTTGTAAGAACGGACTGAATGCTTGGCATTGTGGTGATGGTGGTGATGGAGGTGGTGGTGGTGGTGATGGTTATTGCTATAGTAAATAATTAGACCCCCACTCTCATTTAATATAATTTTATCATTTTATTAATAAAGTTCAATGTCACGCTGTCATATAAAGAATCTTCGTTTCATTACCATCATTATCATCCTTATTATCGCTATTATTATTAACATCGTCGTGACCATACCCAGTTTCCACCTGCCCCAGAACTCGCCGACCTGTCCTGTGTCACACATCCTCTCTAGGTGGGAGCGTCGACCAAATAATCTTCCCAGGTGGGAATGTTTCCGTCTCTTGAGATGGTGATGGGAAGAGGTCGCCCTTTTACGTGCTTTGTGGGATAGAAGAGTAATACTACTAAAGTGACGTCATACTTCCGGTCTCACGAATGCTGGGAATAGCTCGTCGTATTCAAGCGTTGGTAGAGACAGTAACGAGACTAGGCGAGGTTCAAACTCTATCCGAGCAATTCGCTTTTGTTGCAGCAAAACAAAAAAATCTCACTCACTTATTAACCTGTGATATTTTTATTATGTTTATTCACAGTTATGTAATGTACACAAGGTAAACCGCAATGACAAGAAAAATCTTGAAACTTTCAATTTTCAAATTTATCCAGAGATCAACGTCTTGGTACCCATAATCTTGATTAAGATATGTTCACAGTGTGCTGATATGAACACAGCACTAAATATTTTTTAAACTAAAGCCATAATTAGTACATCCTCCACCCCCCCCCCTTTTTTTCCCCAAACGTTTTTAGTTCAACCAATCAATTAGCAGCTTGCAGATGTTTACGACGTCGAAATCTAAGACGGCTGTCAACAAAACTTGAACACACAATTGTCTAACTATTGAAACACATCAATAAAGTGCGACCTAAACAGAATAGAAAATTTCCGTCTTCTTTTTTTCTTTCTTTTTTATTTTTACTACTTTTTGTTCTCGTACAAAAACCATAAAAAACTTACATCAACCGTTGCTGCTAGCTTAGATTGTGTAAGAAATATTCACGAAACAAAAACTCGAATAGATGTCTACTATGGAACTTGTTTAACTATTTATCTCAGTCTGCGTAGGGCCAGCTAGAGTAGGCCAAGGGTGACATCATATCTAAATTAACATCTTCATTATTTCCTTGCGGGTATTTAAACCTGAGCACTACAGAATGTCGATAAGACAGAGCAGACACTCCAGCACTCGAGGAGGTTGTTAGGACACACACCAGACACTCCAGGTTGAGGTTCCTCTTGAGTGGGTTGCTTGCATGCATGAGGCCACTTCAAAAGCAGAAAAAACTTTTTTTTTTAACTCAAAAAATGGTGGAGCCAGCTGAATTATTGAACAGGTATTGTCTAGTAGTGGGCTGCTTCAAACAACAGACACTAATTGGTGTGTGGGTGTGGGTGGGGGATGTGTGGGGATATATTGTTGTCAGGTGTATGTACGTGTGAGGGAATGTGGTCGCGTGTATGTATGTGGAGATGCATTACCTCGGTGAATTGTAAATGTACAGAGTAAGTAGTAACTTGTTAGTGACACGCCACTCCATGAGATTTTTTAATGTTCATCCCTCCGCTAAAAAATCATTCCACCTATATATATATATATCATATATATATATATATATATATATAATATATATATATATATATATATAAATATATATATATATATATATATATATATATATATATATATATATATATATATATATATATATATATATATATATATATATACTAGAGACTAATTATATGACATGTATTGCGCATTTGCACATTTATGGCACATATAGAAAAATATAATGGATTAGACCTCATATTTTGAAAACTAGGCAGATGAGCTATTTGTATGGTCCTAACTGCTTTGACGATTGGCTACACAGGGTGGGTGGGGTGAGGGGGGAGGATCAATCCTATTTAAAAAAAAAAAAAAGAAGTATTAAAAATAAAAGATTAGTTTTTATTTTATAACCAAAAAATTACTAACAACGAAGAGATTCCAGTTGTTTTGTTTTTTTTATGTTAGGGGTCTTTAACAAGTCGGCCACTGCAGATAAATACTATGATACCATAGGTGGGTTTTTTTTTTCTATTCACTATCGAGTCATGATTCCCAGTGCTAATAAGTTCATGAAAAACTGGAAAGGAAAAAAAAATGAGAAATGAAGGTTGAAAAAATGGAGGTGTTTGATGACGTGATAGGCTCCTACAGTAATGTTGGAGCTACACTGCAGACTAATAGTCCGGCAACAAAGATTGAAAGCCGGACACTGAATGCCGGCTGGCCAAGTTTGCGGTCAGAAAACAAATTTTGTCTGGAGATGTTTCTATGGGCGAGCCATCAAAGGTAAAGGTCAGCTTGAAGAATCTAATGTAGACAGGGACATAAAGGAGCAATCGGGATAAAATGGATATATATATATATATATATATATATATATATATATATATATATATAATATATATATATATATATATATATATATATATATATATATATATATATATCCTATGAATTATATAGTTCTAATTTTGTTACAAAAACAGATAAAAATAAAACACACATTAGGTATTTTTTAAAGCTATTTTTCCTATAAATATCCACCGACAAAGATCAAACGTCATTTACAATTATTCACAAAGTGTCATGGTAATTTCAAAACTATAAATACTGTTATTAGTTGGTTGATTTTTATTTTGCGAAATATGGCATCGATACTAATAAATTTTATCGATAAGTTATTAGAGTTTCCTGTACACTTGTCATGTCGATGGAAATAAATTTGGAGCCCGGGCCCTAGAGGCGTAGCGAGGGGGGGGGGGGGTGGGCGGGGGGTACATATGTCCCCGGGCGCCGACCTTAGGGTGCGCCAAAATGGGTTGGAAAAACAAATTATAAATAGTTTGAGGGGGGGGGGGTACACATCGAAAGTTTGAGAGGGGGGTGCAAATCGAAAGTATGAGGAGGGGGGTGCAAATTAAAAATTTGCTCCCGAGGGGGCGCCAAATTGAAAATTTGTCCCCGGGCGCCGATAAGGGTCGCTACGCCTCTGCCCCCCCCCCTTCCCGCCACTTAACAAAAGCATACATACCGATTGTATCTATTCTTTAAGCATACATACCGATTGTATCTATTCTTTAACACCTGCCTTAATAAAAACATGTTATAGGCAACCAATTTACTTTTATAATTTAACTCGGTATCAAAGTAAAGATTCACGAATGTAGCTTTTAATTGCTTAAATCTTCTTTAACAATAATGAG